>NC_059431.1:69172989-69494681 GCF_021028975.2 Sphaerodactylus townsendi
TTTCAATGTTGCTGGGATAAAATTACCACCATTGTGGGGGGAAAAACCTTTTGAACGGCAGCTGACAGATTTTTACTGCCCTTCATGGCCTTATCTCTGTGTTTAGACCAGCCTGATTTATGGTGGAAAACAATCCCTAAGTATTTAAAATGTCTGACTTGCTCGAAGTCGGCTCCCTGGATAGGCCATTTTGTAGGCCTGTATATTTTGGAAAAAACTAATACCTTAGATTTTGTTGAGCTAATAGTTAGCCTATTAACTGTGCAGTAATAATTGCATTTAAGTAATAGCTTTTTTTAGGCCACACCTTGAACGAGATAACAGGACCGCATCATCTGCATAAAGAAGGCAAGGCACAGGAACATTTTCCAAATGTGGGCAATGAGCATTAACATTCAACAAAAATGAAGCAAAATCATGGAGGAACAGATTAAACAATATAGGGGCCAATACACAGGGGCCAAGATATCAGAATTTTGGGAGTCAGAGAGCCCAGTGGATCACTTCTCACCTGACAAGTAGGGTTTTTGTACAGAGCCATTATTAATAAAAGGAGCCTCAGATCTATACCATGCTTCATTAGCTTGGCCCAGAGGTGGGATCCAGCAGGTTACAAAGCATTTTGTATAAGTGAAAGGTTAAAGGTACTAACTACTAATGCTTACTCATTTTTTTAAAAAGTCATGACCTGTGTATCCTGGCAGTAGCCTTGATATCTAGCTCTTGAATATGCCTATGCAGTAGGATGATCCATGTTTTAATGAATTTGTGTCTTAATCTAAAGTGCAAATTATTTTGAGTATTGAATGTATTAGCCCTTCAGAATATAGTTAACAAACAGTGGTGATGGTGAATCTTCACTAAACTGTAGTGACCACTCATGATTTCACAGTTGGCATAAAGTCCTGTTGTTTCCTATGTGGCTGGTTAGCGAAGGTAGAAAACAGGATAATTCTCCCTGTTGGACTGTTTTAAAAACATGTTTTAGAAATATGGTAAAGTTCCTTGTTTAAGGAAAGTATCCCTCTTTTGATTTCTAGAAACAAAATTAAGTATTTGAAAGTATTAAGTATTTGACAGGCAGTCAATTAGAGGAGAAGTAGTTGTTTCTGTTGGCAGTAGACGATAGGACTTGCTATAATGAGTTTAAATTATGGACAGAAAGATACTGGCTAGAAATTAGGACCTTTTTTTTACAGTAAGAGTTTTTTACAGTAACAGAGAAATTATTAATGCACCACCCCCAGAATGCCCGGCCACGCCCCCGTCGTGCCCTGCCCATCCCCATTGGCGCTACACCACTGTTTGAATCCCACCACCATGGGAACCTGTTACTAACATTTTTGGATTCCACCAATGGCTTGGCCCATAGGAGATCTCTGTCCACATAATCAAAGGCCCCTTTAAGATCAATAAAAGCTACATAGAGATCAGATTTGCCCTTTACATATTTTGAAATTAGGATGTTCAAAGTTAAAGAATGATCCAGCATAGTCTTTCCTTTCATAAAAACAATCTGGTTGAAATCAAAGAAAGAAGGTGTTTTAACAAAAACATTTGTATACATCTTGCCAGAAACTGACAAAAGACTAATTGGTCGGTGGTTAGTGGGAAGCTTGCGATCACCCTTTTTAAATAAAGGAATAATGATGGCATTGGTCCAAAACGAAGGAACTAAAAAGGCTGCCAGCAGAGAGGACCACCAATCAGGGAATGTTTTAAACACGTCTGCAGGGATACCATCAGGCCCAGGTGCTTTATTAGACTTTAGATCATTAATCAGTAGCTTGATTTCATCTTCAGAGACAGGGGCCAACTAGGGACATCATTGAGAGAAAAGAGCCTATCTCTGCCAGCACTATTGGACCCATTATTAAAAAGGTCGCAGAAATAACAATGCCATGTTTGTAGATCAAAGGTGGAAACGAAGGAAGTTGGCGATTGCATCCCACTAGCAACCAGATGCCAAAAACTTCTGGAATCGTTCGATTGGGCCGCTTGAATAATAGCATGCCATTTTGCATCAATTTGGGTCCATACGTTTAAAGGTAAAAGCTGAGAGAGGTGACTTTTAAGGAAAAATTAATCAACAGGGAGATTAATAACACCCTGTTTACCAACCTCCTGAAATATTTTTCACATTTGCTTTTTAATTACACTCCTCTGAAAAACCAGATATAGGTGGAGAGGAGTGGGAAACAAATGCTCTAGGAGGAACAGCAAGAGCGTTTACTAATTTATTGGTCAAAACCAAACATTTACCAACATATTCGGCAGGAAAATGGGATAATAAAAGTGAATTTCTAAGAGACAACAATGGAGAGCTATGTAAAACTGAATCAAGCTTAAGTTTTGTTTGTTCATTACATCTAATTTATTTGTACAGTGGGAGAAAATTGAGAATTAGAAGAAGTTTTTGGCAAACAGAAGGCAAACTCAACTATTAATGGCATATGATCGCTCCAAACTTGTGGTGAAATCCTTGCTGAGAGGATTGTATCAAAACAGGACTGCGACACTAATGGGTAATCTAATATACTGTTACCTCAGGGTGAAATGAAGGTAAAATCATTCATAGATTTCAATTGAGTCAGGCCATTCAGAATCACCAGATCTGGTTGCAAGCAAAAATTAACCAAATTTATGCCTACATGATTGGTGACATTATCATATAGGTGCCTAGGGAGTGAGAAATGCCAAGGAAGAGACTCAAAATCAAGGCCCATCGAAGAGTATAAGTTATGCACATCCTTGCCAATTCTTGCATTGAAATCGTCTGCCATTATCACCATGTCAGGATGATGTTTCTAGTAGAGAGAAGAAAAATAATTGGAAAACCATAACCACATCCTAACATTCTCAGGAGCCCCCTGACTCAGATGGAAATATATATTAACAATCAATACGGAAGAAGTGGCGCTAGACAAGGACAGTGCCTGGACCCATTGTTCGCATGGTGGAAGTGCCTTAACAGTAAAATGAAGATTAGTAGCTATCAGTATAGAGAGACCAGGCTTGTATCATCCCTTTGAATAAGATTTAACAGCAGGGACACAATAAGTATTAAACCCCATTAAATGGGGAATGGTAGAAGTCCAAGTTTCCTGGAGGAGAATTGCAGAATTAAAAGTGATATGCTTTAAGCAATTTCACATTTCAACAGGCTGCCCAATATGCTTGAAAGGAATATGGGATTGTCTCATTTGTAACAAAATTAATCACAAACATTTAAATGCAGAATCAGGCTGCCCGTCAGCATTAATGAATATTACTCTAGCAAGAAGGTCCTGAAAAGAAAGCAAGGCCATGTTATATACCAATTAATGCATAACATTAGTTTGGGGTCTCTCCAACTTACATACATACTCCATGCAATGATGTGAGTCCTCAATTTATCCTTTTCCACATGTGGGATGCCTGTTTTGGGACAGGCCAGCATCATTGGGCCATGTCCAGATGTCAACCCTTACTCCCTCCCATTCCCTTGCATGCCACCCTTCCTCTCCCTCTGCTAGGGTGGGTGGGCCATGTCCAAATGCCGGGCCCCCTTTAGCCCACAGTCTTTAGGCTCTGTGAAGAGATAGAGAGTGGATGTTGAGCCAGAGCAGAGGAAGGAAGGTAAGGTAAAGGGGACATGAGACTTTAGCCTTTCCTCATGCCATCTTCCTAAACTTATACTATCCCAAGAGTGCAAATTTGGGCCACTGGGGATGGGGAAACCCTCATGTATCCTTAAGTGAGCAAGCAGCTAGTAGTGCTAGTGCTGGCTCCACCAATTCTGTGTCTCAGTTAAGACCCATATGCACAGGATGTTTTTTAGAGAATGACTTTGGCAGAAAGGAAGTTCTTTAGGCACAAGTTGAGAGCCAAAGAAGATTGTGCAGAAAGCATATTCCAAATTAATCAACCAGAACACAAGCAGTATCTTTTCTTTAACATAATCTGCTGTGGCAGGTTGTACCTCTAAGCTCAAACACAGTTTGTTCAAATGAATACAGATTCCAGTATTTCAAAAATGTTTCAATAAAATTTTCAAGTTCTCAAATTCTGTAGGCTGCTTGTTAACCACTTCTCCATTTCACTGCTTGGCACACTCAAGGGTAAAACTCTGCCATCTGCTGGCCAATTTACACAAGGTTAGAATCCAAAAACACAACTGAGGGAAATTGTCTTTCTTTGCTGAGTAGGAAAACATTACGATTATAAAGTTGCACAGTAAGGCCATATGTATATCAAATACTATGACTCAGTGGTATAGCATCTGTTCTATATGCAGAAGGCCCCTGGTTTACTCTGTGGTATTTGCAGCTAAAAGGATCAGGTAATATGCGATATGAAACATTTTTTGCTTAAGAGCCTGAAGAGGTGCTCCCAGTCAGAATGGACAGTTCAGATGACGATACACCTTGGGACAGACTCAGTATATTTATTTATTTATTTATTTATTTGATTTGATTTGATTTGATTTGATTTGATTTGATTTGATTTGATTTAATATCCTGCCCTCCCCGGCCATATGCAGGCTCGAGGCAGCTAACATACATAATTACAATCACATAAAACAATTCAACTATAAAACAATCCTACAATTAAATAATTTAAACATTAAAATTATTCTTACGTTTAAAACATTCACAGATGACAATATAATCAAGATCTCAGTGTCTGTATCATAAATTCCCTAATCCTGCTCCATTTTATGATATTACCATTAGACCGGGGAAGGATGGAGGATACAAAACTCAGTGGCCAGTGCGATGTAATGGATCCATGGCGGTCTCAACTATAAGCTTGGTGAAACATTTCGGTTTTACAGGTTCTGCAGAATTGTTTAATATGCCACAGTTGTTATATCATCAGTTGTCATAAATATTTAAAATAGATAAAGAAAGATGGGGATTGTACAAGATAAAACTGAATTTGAAGAAGCACTCTGAAAAAATGATAAAAATTAATTGGAAAAATGTATAAATTGATACTTTCTTTAAAAACAGAGCAGGAAATAGTGATAGATATGATGGTCAAATGGGCACAAAATGTTGGGCATACTATAAAACTTGAGGAATGGTCCAAACTTTGGTAGAAGATAGATACATTTACTTTGAGTATAGATTTAAAGGAAAATTTCCAAAAAAGATGGTATATGTCACCAGTTGCCCTTTCTAAGATTTCTAAGGACTCTTCTACCCGAATGGTAGAAATGTAAAGGTAAAGAAGGTGCATTTTATCACATCTGGTGGCAGTGTAGGATAGTAAATATTGGAGACCTGTGCATGAGAAGGTGCATCTTAAGATGAGATTTGAAATGAGACCAGAAGCCTATTTATTAGGAAAAACAGAGGCACAGATGTCAAAGAGTAATAGTACTTTGTTTTTGTATTTGATCACAACAGCAAGAATTATTTTGGCCAGAAATTGGAAAAAGCAGACAGTACCAAATGTGGATGAGTGGACTGAGAAAATCTGGTCTTTTGTCACATTAGACAAATTGACGTCTCCTAAGAAAGACTCATTGGAAAAAAATCATGAAGTATGGCACCCATTTATTAAATATATACTCTTATGAAAACATACATAGTAATAGAATGACGAGAAACTAGAATAAATGTTAGGAGTAGAAGTGAACAATATGAAAGTACTGTACAGAAATAAGAAATGACAATCCTGAATTAGTTCAACAATTTATTTTAAATTAATATTATGTATATTGGAAATATATAGTCAACTTTTAGAAGATGTGGAAGTATTTTATTATGACATAGTGGAGACATTATCTCACAGTGAATAATATAAGAATATGAATTCTTGGGGAAAAATAGAGGGAAATCGATGACGACAACTTGCTGATTTTTGTATTTCTTTCTTTTTTGCCTTTCTTTATCTTCTGTTTTTTCTATTGTTTCTTCATGTAATAACATACATATGTATTTTAAGTAGTTTTCATTGAACTATGCATATTGTAATTATTGAATATAATAAAGTTATTTTTCTAAAAAAAGAATAAAATCATTCCATATACAAAAGAAAGTTACAGTGAGCAATTATTCTGAATTACATCAGCTTTACTTTTCTTTGTGGAATTATATTTTAATTGACACACAGTTGCTAGAGGTAAGACAAGCATTTGGCACTGAGTCCTTATGGGTATACCCAGTGGAGTGCTGTTTACAGCTGTGACCTTTCTGTAGCTTGCTTGATGGGCAGTTCATACGCTTTCCCAGATCTCCAGAAAACCTTGTAAAGAGGGGTCACGGAGAGTTTAAATCTTTTAAAAAAACCAACTGCACAATTTGTAAGAGAACACTTTTCATTGTCGGTAGAATTTTCTTTTCAGAAAAACTGATACAAACAACTTTCTTTGCTTTAAAGCATCTGTCAGTCACAACAGATAATACTGGGCTAAAATGGACTGATAATCTGCATTGTTATAAGGCATCTTATTTATTAATTATATTTTATCCTTCTTAACACTGAAATTGTCTTCCAGTGCAACTCACAGAAATCAAAATCTAATAATTTTTCCATGCAAAATATTGCTCTGGGAAAGGCTCTATGCAAAATATTGCTCTGGGAAAGCAAGTTGAAATCAGTCTGTGCATGATGAAAGAGTACCTAACTTCCCTCTGATGCCACCATTGACTGCTGGATGAAGGAGGAGAAGAAGCCACTCAACTGGTGTTGAATTCAGGTATATTGGAGGATGGCCTGTCTGCTTCCTGACTTCTCTCTGATGGTCTTACTGATGGTAGGGGGAAGCTGGAGGGATGGGCAGTGCTTGATTTGTCATTCTAGTTCAACCACTGCAAGACAGTTGTGATGGATACGGTTAGTGGTGGGATCCAAAAATTTTAATAACAGGTTCCGATGGTGGTGGGATTCAAACAGTGGTGCCGCCGCACACACGCACCTCCAGTCCCTATTGGGCAGGGAGGTTGCTTTAGTAACCACTTCTTGGCACTCAGAAAAAATTAGTAATCACTTCTAGAGAAGTGGTGAGAACTGGTTGGATCCCCCCTCTGGATACGGTGGCCTATTAAGAGGAAAATGGAGCAGGTAAAGGTAGGGTAAAATGGAAAGTTTAGAAAAGTAAGAGGCCGGATCTCACCCAAACAGGAACTGAGAAAAAGTAGATGAGAAAATACTTCCTGTGAGATGACCAATGCCAGCCCCTGAATTTGGTGCCTCAGATCTTACTCTGAGACACAGCAGCCTCCTTTCCCCTCAGTTTTATAGGTCACATTTTTCATTCTCTTGTCTATCGCCATAGGCGGGTGAACCAGAGGAAAAAGGTTCCACACCATGTATTCAAATTTCTGCTGTCCTGGCAACACACTACAGGAAGATTATATAATGACAGTACAGTAAATGGATGCACAATGATTTCTGATATTTTTCCGTTTGTACCTGCACACAGTCAGCACACTTCAGCTTTCTTGCATCTTGTAATTAGTTTGCTCTTCTTTAGCTAAGTTTCAAGATATGCAAATCACAGTAAAGTGATGAATGAATTTTTGCCAAGTGCTATGTAATTCAGCCAGCCTCCAATTCTGCATACATTAAAATCAGTGGAAATTCCGAGAGGCCTATCTCTGGCTTTTCTGCTCTGCTCTGCTTTTAGTGGCTGCTCTGGCTTTTAGTGGCAAATAAATGAAAAATGCACCTTGTCTCTGTGTAAGCTATTCCAAGTATTTTAAAACAAAAAACAAAACAAAAATCTGATCAGTCATTTCATTTAGAATAATAACATTGCAGCTGGTAGAATAATATTTGCAAAATAAAATTCAATGTTTGTGTCATGTAATAGAATGTCACTTGAGACTCCATATGAGAAGTTAGGGATAGTCAAAATAGCACAAAGAAACAGAGCAGCTAGAAAATCAGAAAGTGAAACTCACTGACAAGGGACAAAGGGCCAGGATATAGTTACACAATGGAAATCAGGTTTGAATCTCAGCTTGGAATTAAATCAGTTTATAGCAGGAAAACTAATCCCGGCAAAGACTTTAA
This sequence comes from Sphaerodactylus townsendi, assembly GCF_021028975.2. NCBI lineage: Eukaryota > Metazoa > Chordata > Lepidosauria > Squamata > Sphaerodactylidae > Sphaerodactylus > Sphaerodactylus townsendi. Next base: position 69,180,997 of record NC_059431.1, read on the forward strand.
AATTAGTAGATCCTTGCAAGTGATAGAAGCAGTGGAAGATGAGTGATGGTCTGAGAGGGGATTTCAATGGCTTATTACAGTTGTATTGAATATGTACTTCACAGGACTGCAAGACTGGATAATCCGCTGTATCTTCTGTAGGAGTTTCTCAGCCATGTAAATTATTGTCAATACAATACAATGAAACAGGTCATAATAAATGGCTTTAAACAGAAAGCCAGAGGAGTACTCAGGGATGACCTGCCAGAAGAAAGGAAACAACACAGAATACCAGTAAAGGTCACATAGACAGCTCAAACTGGTCCAACCTACAACCTATGCTAGATGATGACGTTCCTCAGTCACAGACACTATGAAGCAGACCTTTTCATGTCCACAGACAGCATCCTAACAACTTCTCATTTACAATAATACTCTTAATTCTGTGGAGAACACAGTTTATGTGCAACATTAGATTTCTGAGATTAGTGTGCTTTCTGAATTAGATTTACAAATTATAGCTGCTATATTCACTTCATTGTGAATGCTAGCTTTTAAATTTTAAAACATTTTTTGAAATTATTGAATGCCACTAATACCCACTTAAAATGCATATCTTCCAAAAATATCCCTATTGACAAGTTAATGCTTTAAATATCTGAGAATTTTCAAAGAAAAGAATGCAAACACAAATGTAAAACTGTTGATGATTGCTCACAAACAATATCTGTCATTATTCATAGACATCTTGTGTCAAGTACTGAGGGCTTAACAAAACTAGTAAGCAGCATTAAATCTATGTTGTCATTATGTCCAGTAATGGTTATGTGTGATTGTGTCATACGCAGTAATTATGTCAGATACAGCTTTAAAATGTCAGTTTTATCTGAACTAAAGTTGAAAGGGTTATGTGTGTCATTTTATGAAAATTAGTGTTAAAAAAGCACATCATTGAAAAGTGTTCAGAAGAGTTGGGTTGCTATAGTGATTACCAATTTGACTACTATAGTTAGTTAGCATTGCCTTCGTCTAAACACTAACTCTTATGTTAGTGACATCTGCAGATGTAATTCTGTCATAGATCAGGTGTAGTATATGATCCCTGACTGGCTAGGATCATTCAGAAAGGAATGAAACAGCGTAAAGAGTTGCCCCAGAGTAGAAAAAGTGTAGGGAAAAAGTAGTAAAATGACTGAAAGTCATTACAAGCTGTCAGGAAAAAAATTATATCAAGGTCACCCCCAACGATACACCCCCCCTCTCAAAATTATACCTTTCAGGATTTTTTTTAACCCTGGAAAACATTCAACCTAGCCCTATCAGGTGTGAAAACATCTATATACAATATATAAGCTTCTAGGTTTCCCCTGATCTTTTCTAGGAATTGTTGGAAACTCCATACTTTTATCATAGAGTCTCTGCCAATTCCTAGAGAACTTCATTTCTAGGTTTCCTAAGATGTAATGTCACACCATTGGCTTATGTCCCCCCATGTTCCCAATTCCTGGTCTCCAACTGGTTGCCAGGTCTGGCTACCCTTGAAATCCCTGGGGATTTGGGGGTAGTCCCAGGAAAGGGTAGAATTTGGGAGGGCAGGGAGCTCAGCAGGGATGTAATTACATAGAGTTCACCCTTGGAAGGAACCGTTTTCACTGTGGGAGTTGATCTCTGGAAATCTGTTTGGTGGGAGAATTTCAGGCCCCAACTGAAACTGGCCACACAGTGCAGTGCTCTATCTCCTTCACAGAACTTCCTCCCAGTTCCAAGCTTTGAACATCAGGCCAAGAGCCCTTCAGCAACAGTTTAGGCTTAAAAGGTTATCTGAACAAAATAAGCAGGTTAAGGGCTCAGCTACAAGATCTTACAGCAGCTGGCTGAGTTCTAAATCCCTCTCCTCCAATATTCAAATCTTGCAAACCATTTTATGCATGCCAAAAAAATCCATGACAGTATTTCCAGATATAAATAGTATTCTAGGTTATGTAAACTCTCAGTTGTATCAATACTTTGGGTGACTCAAATCATTTGAATATATGAGCTATTATACATATGACATAAATTGCCACTTCTGAAACTCTTGGCTGAAGTAACTCAGTGGTGTATTTCTAAGGCAGAAAACAATTTGCCTTTTAATTTGAGCTTATTATGCATGATACCAGGGACAAAAAACCCATTCATCTGCATACCATGAACAATCATGATGTACTTGTAGTGTGAGAAAGAAGTACACTCTTATGACAGTATGTAATTGTGCTGTGCAATCTCCTCGAAGTGTAAACAAAGTATATACTCACATATTACTGGATGTTCCATGGATACCTTCTGTATACATGAGAGGCTATCAGAACAAGCCACTAAAGGCATTAGACTTTTGCATTTCCCCTCCCTTGCCTGTTCCAAACTGTTACTTTGATCCACTTTGAATGTCATAGTAAAATGCAAAGTGTGATTAGACCTACAGAACAGGATTTCAACCCATGCTTTCATCCTGGTTTGGAATCCTAATTTGTAGGTAACAGATAAAGCACATCTGGCTATTTGATCTGATATAAATTTCATCTGAATTGACTCATGAATTGAAGTTTCTTAGGAAACTCATAAACCTTCAAAATTTGTATGCAAGAATTTGAGGAGAGGCAGGTGAGCGCATGAGTATCAGGAATTCAGGAGCTTGTCCTCATAATGAATTAGAGTACTGTAATGCACTCAAGAAGGGGCTGCCTTTGAAAATGATCCAGAAATTTTAATTGATTCAAAATGCAGCAGCCATGCTATTGCCAGAGGTTGGCTACAGGGGTTGTATAGCCCCTATACTGAAATATCTTTATAGGTTAACCATCTATTTCTGGGCACTATTCAAGAGGCAGGTTCTTACCTCTAAGACCTAAACAATTTACATGATTTCTCTATGGCTGGCAACCAACAGCATGTGGAGGGGGGGAGGGACAGGGGGAAATGACAGTGTGCTGATAGTGCAATATCATTTCTGGCAAATACCTGGAAATGTGATGTTGCTTGTATGATATTGATGTGAAGCTCTAGGATTTGGGCAGAGTTCTGTGGTCAAACCATAGACTTTTGTCCAAATCCCAGAACACTGCATCAATGTCAATCTGTTGATGTGATTTCACTTATGGGTATTCACCAGAAACGATGTTGTACCACCAGTATGGTGCCATTTTAAAAAACCTGCTTCCTTTTACCAACCCTCAGAGGGCCTCCCATACTTTTCAGTGATTGCCCACCAGCTAAGATTTTCCTATCAAAGCCCTGCTGTCTGTGCTTCTATCTTCAGACATGAGGAGGGTGGTGACTTGAGATAGAATTTTCTATAGTGGCATCTCATCTCTGGAATGCTGTCTCCCTTGAAGTTTCCTTGGTTCCTATGTTGCTTTCTTTTAGGTGTCAGGCTGTATCATAACTTTCAACCCAGACTTTTAGGGGGGGGGTATTTTTGCTTTTAAAATGGTCTGCATCTGTTTTATGGGTAGTTTTACATTGTTTATGTCCAATGACTTTTTTCAAATGGATTTAAAAAAATATTGTTACATTGTTGTAATTGTAAGCCACCTCAAGCAAGAGGTTTAGAGAGGTTGTATAGAAATATCCTAAATAAAGAAAAATATATTAAATAAATAAAAATTAATACAAAGGAACAAATCATGTTTCTTTATTTTGTATACATATATTATGTAAAACTGCAGCCCTAAACATACTTTCTAAGGAGTAGCCTTTTTCACTCTTGTTACTTACTTCTGATTAAAAATGGTCAGAATTGGACTGTATCCCTGTAATATGGAACAGAAACAGCTAAATAATAGCGGCAGTAGTGGGATGGGGGTGCAAACCATAATATTGGTGACAAAAATGAGAACTGATTTTATTTTTTTGTTGTTCATGGACTAGTATGTTTCCTCAAACTACAAAAATAATATAAACTGAGCCGCCATCTTGCATATAGTTCAGAAATGTTAGTTCATTTAGTTAGTTCACCTTAAAGACTAGCAAAATTATATTTCAGCATAAGTTTTCAAAAATTGAACAGGTTGGCTCTAGCCTATGAAAGCTTATGAAATTTTGTGACTCTTTTGTTTTAAATAAAATGGTTGAGGGCCCAGAGTGTATACTGTTTCTATGAAACCACAAGAAGTTTAATATTTGTCCCCAGAATCCTTGTTTCAGAGTAATTCCATTAGCTTTCATCACATGGGTGTACAAAAGACAGTGGACATGTTTATGAGCATTGGATTTTTGGACTAAGACTACAATACTTGCTGTCAGCTTGCTAAAACCTCAAGATGGCAGTCTAATCCTTCAGCAAATGAAGGACTGGCTTGGCAGAAATTTGTAGAGACGTGTTGTACACTCTCTGTGTGATATTTGTACCACAGGCCAAGTTCCAGAAAATTCAGTAGTTTCCAAGTTATAGGTTTAGGATTGCTGGAAAAAATAAAGATATATTATGAGCATTATATACCATGGATACGATTTTGCATTCAAAACAGGAAAGGCTTGATTTTGATACCATTCATACTGTTACTCAGGGAAATGGTCACTTCTGTTTTCCCTCTGAAGTTTGGTGTGTTATTGTACAGAACACTGCAGAAAATTTATTGGCTATGTTATGATGCCCATACATGAGGTTTGGCATGTGAGTTTTTCATACATTTTCTATACTTGATTAATGGTGCTTGAGAGCCAATTCCAACACCTGCCTGTGTTAACTTCTTTTACTATTTGATCTCTCTGCTGCTACTGTGACTGTATATTAAGTGTGTTGTGAGCCAGGTGGACAGTGGCTCCTGGTCCCCCTTTTTTTGCCAACCCACCCACAGAGCTGCTGCCTTTGCAGGGGTGGGGAGTGGGAGTGGTTCCTCCTTCACTGCCCACCTGGCTCAAGTGGTGGTGGTGGGCATGGTGATTTTGGCAGCTTATGGTTTTCCACTCCACCCACCACCCTGCAGAGGAGAGATGGCAGTGCTGGGGCTGCCATTGGTGGTGGGTATCCAGGCATGAATGCTCAGCTGTCAGTTCATCCTCTCCCTGCTCATGGTGACTGTGTGCACAGACAGTTTCTTTTGGGGGGGGGGATTTAAACCCTCTACTCCCACTGTCTTTAGCTTTTCAGGTGTTTCTGTAAACCTGCTGGGGCCAAGTTTGAAGATGTTATACATGGTCCTGAACTGCAGATTTAAATACCCTTTGACTATTAGATATACTGATAAAGTGTAAGATTTGGGTTATATAAAAGGGTCCTGAATTAATGTTCAGCAGCACCTTTTTAGACCAACAAGATTTTTGGGAAAAGAAGTTTTCAAAACCAAAGCTGACCATCTGAAGAAAGGAGCTTTGACTCTTGAAAGCCCATCGCTCCTAAATTGTGTTGGTCTCTAAAGTGCTACTGGACTCAAACCTATTAGTTTGTAATGTAGACCAACATGGTAACCCTCTGAAACTATTGGAATGAATATTGGGAATGTCACTGCAGCTGAGCCCACATGTCATTTTGACCCAATTATCCATTCTAAAGTCCTGCTGCTCCTGAAAAAAACGGGCTGGGAGAAGACCGAGGCAGTTGTGACAGGTGTAGAGTAAATTGTGTGGGATGAGGGAGGGAAGGAGGAAGATAAGCTACACTGTGGTAACCATGGGAAACAGGTCATCTCACAGCAGTGGCGTAGTGGCTAAGAGCAGTGGCTAAGAGCAGGTGCACTCTGATCTGGAGGAACCGGGTTTGATTCCCAGCTCTGCCACTTGAGTTGTGGAGTCTTATCTGAGGAATTCAGATTAGCCTATACACTCCCACACACACCATCTGGGTGACCTTGGGCTAGTCATAGCTTCTTGGAGCTCTCTCAGCCCCACCCACCTCACAGGGTGTTTGTTGTGAGGGGGGAAGGGCAAGGAGATTGTAAGCCCCTTTGAGTCTCCTACAGGAGAGAAAGGGGGGATATAAATCCAAACTCCTCCCCCTCTTCCTCCTCCTCCCCCTCCTCTTCTTCTTCCTCTTCTTCCTCTTCCTCCTCCTCCAAAGGTTTATTGATACTTTAGATCAGGGGTCTCCAACAGCTCCTGGGAAGAGATTGCAAAAAGATCTACTTTAGAATTTGGGGTTTTTTGGGGGGAAGCTTTTATTTCATAGTTTTTTTCCTGGGCTGCTTAGTTAATACTTAATTTATGATGTTCTTCCAAATCTACACTCTGTTCTAGGAAAAAATTCAAACAATATGAATGTGCATGTGAAGTAGCTCACTGTATTTTTCATTATTAAGAAGTAACTCATTAAAGAAAAGGTTGGTGAGCTTGGCTTTAGTCATTCAACCTAATCTGGAGATTAATTTTACATAGTAAGCCAGTAATTGCAGATTCCTGTGGTGCAATAAATGGGAGGAATTGTATCAACATTTGTTTTTTAGTGCACATTATTTATCTACCAGAGTTTATGCTGAGGCATACAAAGTCTGGTCCTTTCTGCACAGCACAAATAGGATATCCTTGGGGTGTCTTAAAAAGAATTGTCGGATTTTTCTTTCTGCACAGCACAAATAAAACATCCTTAAGACATTTTTAAAATAACCCTCCTGGCTTTTATGTCTGCATAGCAGACTTTTTACTTTTCCTGTCTTCCACCCTTATTTCATTTTCATAGTAGCTTATGCCCGCCATTTTCTGCAGCTTGAGAGTCTGTGCTGCCAACATTTGCTGCATTTGTTTCCCATGAAGGTTTCCACTGCTTGCAGCTCATCCAATTGCTATTTCCTTGTAAAACATTTATGAATAAAGTTTGTTTTCCCTGGCAATCATGCCTTGTTTTTATCTCTTTTTTTTGTTTGGAGGGAGGTGTACTTGTAGCTGTATTCATACCATAGGTGTATTCAAAGATAGTACAGTCCTTTTTAAAGGGGAGGGGGAATGATAGAAGAGCTCTGAAGTTCAGGAAAGATTTGGAATTAAAGAGAACCATTGAAAGAGAAAGGGACCATGACTGAATAGAAGGAATAAAATAATGCAAACTACTGGGAAAGATAAGAGTACAAAAAATCTAAACCCCCACCACACTAAAGAGATGCACAGGGAAGTGATGTCCATTGAATACTAATCCCAGTGTATGTGTGCATGAAGTGACTCAACATGAGTTCAGGGGTCCATTCTTTATGTACCAAAGAAAATATTTTTGGATTTAAAAAAAGAATCCATCACAGAACATGGCGTGCATGTTTGTGTATGTGTGTGTGGGGCTGCGAGGACAATATCCAATGACAATCACATCAAAATATACATATCTACAAGAATGTACACATATATATTGCAGAAGTGTTGGATCAGCTTTTTCATGGCACAGCTGCTAGGAAAAGCTAGAATGACCAGATACCACAGTGAACCCCACCCCCATGTGAACACTCATAACAGTACTTCCAGTCTTTGCAAAGTAATTTTTGTACACATCTTAGAGAATAAGAATGTTAAGAAAAATAATGCAATTTTGTCCATGAATACAATTCAAACTTTCCCCCATATATCATCATTGTTATGATTTGCCATCTAGTTGCTTACAACTCATGACAACCCTATGAATCAGTTTCCTGCAAAATGTCCTATTGTTAGTAGACTCACTCAGGTCTTGCAAACTGAGGGCCGTACAGTCAATCCATCCCATGTTGGATCTTTGCCTTTTCCTGCTGCCTTCAGCATTGCCTACTATTATGGTCTTTCCCAGTAATTCTTGTCTTCTTATAATCTGATCAAAGTACAAAGTTTCTAGGGACTGTTCAGGTTTGATTTGATCTAGAATCCACTTTTTTTTTTTTGGCGGCCCACAACACTCTTTTTCAATGTGACCATTTCAAAGCATTCTACTTCCTTCCTGTCAGCATTCTTCATTGTCCACACTCATATTTGCCTCCAAGACAAACAAGATGGAATAACGTTTGGGCATTCATAGATCAAGTTTTTGAATGGCAAAACTATGCTTTTTATGAATCTGGGAAAAGAACAGAGAAGCAGCAATATATTGGTACCATAACAACATTTCAAATTATTGTGTCAAGGATAGCGTAGTTTTTGCCTTTCAAAATCTTGAACCTATAAATGCCAAGAATATTCCAACTTGTTTTTCTTTTTCCTTAGAATTTTACAGTGTCATCCTGAGCAAAGTTCCAACCTTCGAGATCTATTGAAAGCAATGAAATTAGTAGAGTACAAGTATTTAGGATCACACTGCCAATGCATTTAAATGGCAATGTATACAAAAAAAGAAATAACAAAAAGAAATCATTGTCTGTAAGTCTGTTTAATCAATAAAAACCACATGAGATAAAATCACCAAACAACATAAAACATAATACAGCAACAAAAATAAAGACATATTTCAGCATAATAGCAAACCACAGAAAATGGTATAAAACAACTTAAGAGCACCACCACTTTAACATAAAAACCAGCCTGTAAGGAAGTGTTTTAGTGGTCCCATATGAATTCTACACATACCCTCCTGTGCCTTGAGGAAGAATGAGCTGTCCTCTTGTCAGCCATTTGAAGTAAAATAACAGAGATGTATACTGCAAGGGGAAAAAGCAGACTTGACACTCTTACAACCAAATTTCATAGAGAATCAATTTTCTGTATAGTTGTTAAACAATGAGTTCTTGGAAGAGGAGAATATAAGAGACATTTCAGATAGATTATTTGAGGCAGGAAACAGATTTGTCAGTTGGTTGTCCTTATAAGGGAAAACTGCAGTAAATACATTGACTTTAGAGAGACCATTGTTTCATGTAATGCAACAGCTATTATTTCATTGCCAAGATTCCATCAAGGTTTTATAATAAAAGAGGAGCAGATTTCTTTAACAGACCCACATCTCTTGTTCCAGAGAGTAACTGTAACAAAAGAAGCCCAGTCAGGTCTATGCCTCCACTTTCAGGAAATAACTGTACTTTACAAATGTAATCATCTTTACAACAAATATTTATAAAATTATATTTTATTTTGGCAGGCTACTGAAGGATAACCTCCTTCTGAGAATATGCTGAACTGACATATCAGTTTTTTAGCTATACATGAACTGGCTGTTGCTTTTTTATGTTTTAAGAAAGCACATCCTTAGTATGTATGACCTCAAGGGGGATCCCAGAGAGCACAGGTGGTAGAATTAGTATAGATTCATGTCTACGATCATAGAGAACAGGATGCAAAACTAAGATAAAATGCCTTTCAGGGGGTAATTTCTTAACCAAATTCTTCTAGCCTGAATTCTAGACATTCTAAACACTTCTAGACATTCAAGTATATGAGAATGTGGTTTAGACTCCAACAGGAAATAGTGGGAGCGCTTCAACTTTAAAATCCAGATTGCACAAAGTAGGCTAGTCTGAACTAGGAAATACAGGAAACAATCCTGCAGTGGATAATTAGACAGATTCTTGGCAATGTACACCGATGGGCCTTTTTTCCATCACTAATTTACAAGACCTATGAATAATTTCCCTTGAAATTAATGGAAATTATATGTGTAGAGTTGTATGAAAATTGAATTGTTTACAAGAATCTGTGAGCTAAATTGCAGGCCCTCAGCTTCTCGGCAAAAACAGGTATTGTACAGAACATCACCTGGAATTTGGGGGGAAGGCTTTTAATGGGTTGCTATAGCAAATATAACTGGAGTTATCAGCACAGTACAGCACAACAATCCAGTTATTAAGAGAGATGTCCAAGGTGTGCCTTGCATGCATAAGATAAGAAAGTAAAATAATATCTGAGGAGATAAGAAAAGCATGTAAACATAACATGATCATCTCTTTGGATGGCTCCATACTTGGACACAGAATTACAAATGAGTTGTAAAATAAAATCTGAAATAGGAGCTGAATTTCAGTAAACATTAAAGTGTTCCAATAACAAAAATAATCAGATATGTCCAATCTAGAAATGCACTTGTCTGGATATGGTCCCATTCTTTATACCCTGGGTGATTTTGGATTTTACTATCAGATGAGTCTCACATCTTATTTGAAGAGTAAATTGCTCAAAGCAAATAGATGAGTAGGATTGCCAGCTCTGGGTTGGAAAATTCATGGAAATTTTTGGGAGGTGGAAAGGACAAGGTTTGGGGAGGGGAGGAACTTCAGTGAGGTATAATGCCATAGACTCCATCTTTCAAAGTACCCCCTTTTCCCAGGGAAACTATTGCCTGGAAATCAGTTGCAATCCCAGGAGATCTCTGGTAACAACTTGGAGGTTGTCAACCCTGTAGATGAGTGAAAAAATACTTTGTATGATCTCCATTATTATCTCCATTTGATCGATAGAGGGCTGATGTCAAGCCCTGGATTTATAAACCAATGCAAACTCAGTAACTGTAGAGCTGAAGCAAAAGGCATATGCCTAAGGATGTCAGGCTCCCAGTGAGTGCTCCCCACTGCCATAGCGTTTGGCTCAAATGTCAACGCATTCCTGGAATTGCTGACAATGCACTGATGTCACCTTCACTGCATATTGAAAGTTACATCAGAGCATTGCTGTTAATGTCAATAAGTTGCCAATGAGAGCCCAGTAATGTCAATAAGTTGCTGGTAATGTCAGCAAGTTGCCAATGAGAACCCAGTCTCTCCACCCTTTTGATTGCCAGCGAGAACTCTACACTTGCCTATGTCTGCACACTAAGACCAGAGCTTAGCAGAGATTTGAACTGGGAGCTTTACACTCTTCTTATGACTGGTCCAGGTGACTCACTTCCCCTCTCTCATAACACTGGTGAGCTTTCAAGTATTCCACCTCTGTGCCTTTTCCACTTGCTGCACTTATAGTTGTTCTTGCCAAACCTAGTCATGGCCAGTTTCAAGATCAAGCTAACTGTACTTACAGAACCATCTGAAGCAGGTAAAAAAAAGCCACAGAAAATCTGAAGGAGGCCCCTCAATTCCTTCTTACCACACTGCTCACAAATTACCAATAGATCCTACATTACTCCATTCAGGTTACCTTGTAACAAAATCTTAATGCTAATAGATTGTGTTGAAGCCTTCAATCATTGGCTGGTTTGCACAAGTAGAGTTGCCAGGTCCCTAAGGATGGCAAGCAAAATCTCCTCCCACTCCTTCTCCCAGTCACTCAATGGAGTGGAAAGGAGGAAGGGGGTATGTGGCAGTGCCACATAGTGTAGGGATGTGATTTCTGGATATGTCACTATGCTGAGTGATTCTCTAAACATTCCCCTGATTTGAATGGGGAATTCTTGGAGCACTGTACTTCACACTCCCTCCCTATACCCTGACTCCACAAACTCTTGCATACGCTAGATACAGGACTGGTAATCTTAGGGTCAAAAGAAACAATGCAACCTCTGGCACCATGCCATATTCAAAATAGGGGGTCTCATAAAACCGCATCACAGCTTGGTTAACAGTGAACTGGCTTCTGATTAATGGAAACCAAACATCGTATGTTACCTGTCCTGTTAGCCAGAACCACTTGTATTTACCAGTATTACCTCATCCACCAATTTCATGTGTGCTTTGACAGAAATAATTTTTCTTTCATATTTTTTCATATTAAAATTATATGATATTTGTGTGATATTACTTATTTTATCCAGTATGCTTATTTCCCTGGGTACTTCAAGGGGATTGTTTTCTGGAGAAAGCCAAACATGTACAATTGCTTGCAGCAGAAAATGCTCTTTCTTTCTTTCTTTCTTTCTTTCTTTCTTTCTTTCTTTCTTTCTTTCTTTCTTTCTTTCTTTCTTTCTTTCTTTCTTTCTTTCTTTCTTTCTTTCTTTCTTTCTTTCTTTCTTTCTTTCTTTCTTTCTTTCTTTCTTTCTTTCTTTCTTTCATAATTTGTTCTCTGTACATTTTAAAGATAACGATACATTTTCCCTTCATGAATTATCCAAGGTCACAAGTGGCAAGCAGACCACTAACTAGGCTTAGGCCTCATTTTTGTAAAATGTTTGAAGTTCATGTAATTACTTCAATTTCCTCCAAACTGAGAAATGATGGCAGCCCTAAATATCATGGAGGAGACAGGCACAGCAGGATGCAGCAGGTCTGCAGTCAGAGATTATACCTAGGGAGACTCTGCATGCTGGTTTTAGATATGAATTAATCAGGTGAAATGCACAGATCTTTGTAGCCTGAAGAAACCTGATTTGAAAGGAGGTCTGATTTTAGAGAAATGGTAGGACAAAACAGTGAAAGCTAGATAAGTCTTGACTGAATTATTTTCCCTCCTTTATTCTTTTCAACCTATCTAAGCACTGAATTTGAAAGTCCTTTATAAGGCATCAGAAGCATTTAAAAGCTTTTACACATTGCAAGAGGGGACAGTGAATTAAAATCAGAAAGCTGTCAAAGTACCTCAATATTTAACTGCACTAAGTAAAACCTTGCAGAACTAAGGGCCAAACTACTCATGATGCTGGGATTTTGGTAATGGAATTCCAGACTTATAATTTGGCCCTAAAAGCATCCACAGGGAGCCAATTTGTATTGGGGCTATGAAGTTGGGAAAGGGGATCATTTTCCTGAATGGAAATACTCTCCAGAAGTTGCTTTAAGCTCCCTGTGGTGAAAGAAGAAGAGTTGGATTTATATCCCCCCCCCCTTTTCTCTATAGGAGACTCAAAGGGGCTTATAAACTCCTTTTCCTTCCCTCCTCACAACAAACACCCTGTGAGGTTGGTGGGGCACATGTCTTTTGGTCATGTGGGGGGTGCCGAATGACCTCCCCTATAATGAGGCCTAAATTCAGATTGCAAAGGATCGAAACAATTCATTCAAAAAATCTTGAAGTTGTCCAGCCATTACCTTTCAATCACCTTGCTCAAGAATGGAACAATGGAATGCTGGTATGAGAGAAGGGGGAGGAGATGCACTTATGTTCGTCCCCCTTCTGGCCTCTGGCCTATCCCGAGGAATGCGGGCAGAGGGGCCCAGGTATACCCTGCTTCGAGCCTGGTGTTGATTAATGCCAGGTCCATCAACAACAAGACCGCGACGCTCCGGGATTTTCTCGGGGCGCAGCAGGTGGACCTGGCCTGCTTCACCAAGACCTGGGTGAGTGAAGCCTCACCACCAGGTTTCGCTTGTGTCCACCAGCCTCGAACACAGGGCCGGGGGGGGAGGTGTGGCGATGTTCATCCGGGATTCTATCGCCTTCAGGGCAGTCCCTGCTCCTCAAATTTCTGGGTTCGAATGTGCTGGCCTGGAGTGGCTGTCTGGGGAGAGGTTGGCCATCCTCCTGGTGTACCGGTCGCCTAGCGCACCCGGTGACGGCCTGCCACGGCTGCTGGAGGTGGTAGCCGAGTGGGCGTTGCGTTTCCCTCGACTTATTGTTTTGGGGGACTTCAACGTCCACGTGGATGCCGCCTCATGCTCAGCAGCAGTGGACCTGGTGTCATCCATGGCAACGCTAGGACTCTCCCTATTAAACACCGGCGCCACTCATGAGGCTGGTCACACATTGGATCTGGTTTTTGGGGCAGGAGTGAATATGGTCATATCCTCTGTTAGCAGAGTGCCATGGTCAGACCATTTTGCCCTGAAGGTCCAGGTGGATTCGCCGCGCCAACCCTGTCTAGGCGACGGACTTATTTATGTCCACCCGCGGAGACTTATGGAACCAGTTGGGTTCCTGAATGCTCTGCGGGACCCTGGGCCCCCTGGCACCCTCGATGAGCAGGTGATAGACTGGAACTCCAGACTCTCCGATGCCATCGAGGAAATTGCTCCCAAGCACCCTCTGCGCCCCCGCTCACAGCGGGCTCCTTGGTATACCGAGGAGTTACGCCAAATGAAACGGGAACTCAGACGGCTAGAGCGAGCGTGGAGGAAGTCTTGCGACGAAGTGGCGCGAACAACTTATAGGACGTTTATGAAGGCCTATGAGTTGGCGATAAAGAGGACGAAGAGTGCCTATTTCTCGTCCTCTCTCGCATCTGCTAGCTCCCGCCCGGCACAACTATTTCGGATTGTTCGATCCCTCACCTCTCTGGTGGAGGGGTCTACAAATTCTCAATTGGCTATCGGCTGTGAGGCATTTCAGAGCTTTTTTGTGGATAAAGTCGCGTCACTCCGCCGGGACCTTCCAGCCACAGTTGATACAGTAAGGGAACTCGAGGCTCCCTCGCCGTCTTTGGGTCCAAGCTTGGACTGGTTTTCCCTACTCTGCGAGCCTGATGTTGACAGGGTCCTAGCTGCTGTTAGGCCTACTACCTGTCCTCTGGATCCGTGCCCCTCCTGGCTGATAAAAGCTTGCCGGGAGGAGTTACGACCCCACCTGTTGAATATAGTTAACTGCTCCCTTGAGCAAGGAGTGTTTCCGGGTGGGTTGAAGGAGGCAGTGGTCCGCCCACTCTTGAAAAGACCATCTTTAGATCCTGGTGATCTGGCCAATTACCGCCCTGTTTCGAATTTGTTGTTTCTGGGGAAGGTAATTGAGAGAGTGGTGCTGGAGCAGCTTCAGGGCTTCCTGGAGGATGCATCGGTGCTCGATCCCTTCCAGTTCGACTTCCGTGCTGGGCATGGGACGGAGACCACCCTCGTTGCCATCACAGATACACTCTGCATGCAGCTAGACCAAGGCAGATTGGTGCTGCTGGTGTTGCTTGATCTCACAGCAGCGTTTGATATGGTCAATCACGACCTTTTGATCCACCGCCTGGCTGCCTCTGGGATACGGGGCATTGTCCTTCAGTTGATTGCCTCGTTTCTCCAAGGTCGGGGTCAGCAGGTGTGGTGCGGGGATGAGGCTTCCCATAGGGCCCCACTTAGTTGTGGGGTCCCTCAGGGGGCCTTGCTTTCCCCGCTTTTATTTAACATCTACATGCGACCCCTTGCTCAGCTGGTGCAGAGTTTTGGGCTGGTTTGTCACCAATATGCAGATGACACCCAGCTCATTCTGTTGGTGGAGAGGGGGGGCGACCTCAGCCCCTGCAGCTCTGCAGCAGTGTTTGGAGTCGGTTGCTGGTTGGTTGAGGCAGAGTAGGTTAAAACAATTCAACGAAGACGGAGGTCCTCTGGCTGGGCCGGGGGGAGAGACCGAGGGAATTCCAGCCGCCTGTTTTGGAGGGGGTTGCATTGGCCCCGATGTCCCTGGCTTGCAGCCTGGGGGTCCGCCTGGACTCTTCATTATCAATGGAGGCCCAGGTGGCCCACGTTACCCAGGTTGCATTTTTCATCTTCGCTAGGCACGGCAGCTGGCTCCCTATCTCTCCCAGTCCGACCTGGCCACTGTGATCCATGCGACGGTCACCTCGAGGTTGGATTACTGTAACTCACCCTAGCACAGGCCTTCCCTTGAGACTGATCCGGAAGCTGAAGCTGGTCCAGAATGCGGCGGCCCGGCTGTTGACAGGTGGTGATTATCCAGATCATATCACCCCTGTGCTATGCCACCTGCACTGGCTCCCAGTGGAGTTCCGGATCATTTTCAAGGTCCTGGTATTGACCTTTAAGGCCTTACGTGGCATGGGGCCTGTAGTAGTGCACCGCTGACCCAGCAGCACCGTGGTCGAGCGCTGGAACACCTACGCTCCTACGGCCTTCTGGTCGCACCGCACCCCCACTCCTCATCCCCCTATGAGTCACGGGTCATGAACTGTCTGGCTCAGTCACCGGGCGCAGGGACAATGGTCTTGCCCCCAGGTGAGGATTAGGCTCAGACGCTTACGCTCCTCTCCGCACGTAGCCAGGTGAGATCATGCATCACATGATGATCTCCCGACCTCCCGCTCTCCCGGAACTCCCTCCGTTCCTCCCTCCTACACGCCCCCGATAGAATGACAATAAAAGGTGCCAGGAACCAGCACGCGGGAGACTCGCTAGGAACACGGACCTCCGCGCTCCCGCTGCTGGCGATCTCCACCAGATGTTATCTCCGCGTCTCGTCTCGTTCTTGCGCTGACCACGTGGGTCGACTACAGGGGCCCTCATACCTACAGGACCGCATCACTCCTTATGTCCCACATAGGCCGCTGCGGTCAACTGCGGCAGAACTGCTGGTGATCCCTGGCCCTGCGACGATGCAGCTGGCCTCGACCCGGGCCAGGGCCTTTACGGTTCTGGCCCCTGCCTGGTGGAATGCTCTACCTCCAGCTGTCCGGGCCCTGCGGGACCTTGGTGAATTCCGCAGGGCCTGTAAGACGGAGCTATTCCACCGGGCTTTTGGAGGGGCTGGCCGCAGTTCTATTGCCCCCCACTGAAACCGGAACTAAGCTGCCTTTTCCATCCTGGTAGGGCCCTGATTCCATCCTGGGCCCTGCCTCTCCTCCCTTCTCCTTTGGCCTTTAGACCGGGCGCCTGTGTGTGTGTTTTTACACAACCTTTGTTGTTTAATCTGTATTTATTGTTTTAATTGTTGCTGAATTTTAATGAGTTCGATTTTATGTTATATTGATTTACTGTTCTGGAAACAGTCATGTTGTGAGCCGCCTCGAGCCCTTCGGGGATGAGGCGGCCTATAAATTTAATAAATAAATAAAAATAAATAAATAAAATAAACATTTGAGATTCATTGCTAGTTATTGATATCTCCTCAGTCCAGGGTAGGTGTCTTTAGAAGTGAACATGCCACAGGCATTGACTACCTCTCAGACCCAGTCCACTAGCTCCTCCCAACAATAGATTTTAGCTAGGCAGAGCAAGGGCATATAGGTAGGTGATAGTCCTGAAACCTCCAAAAATCCTGCCCTCAGATTAAATAAACTAAAAAGTATTCTAAACAGCTGGACATATTGGCACTAGGCTTGGCCAAATTGGAAAAAAAACCCCAAATGGCAGTGTGATTCAGTGGATTCGGCTTGTATTCGGGATAAATGCAAGCTGCCCAAATACAAGCAGTTTCGAATACAAGCCGCCCCATGCTGAGAATCGCCTTGCCGAGGCACAATGCCGAGAATTACCAGCGTGGTATATTGGTTAAGAGCAGGTGCACTCTAATCTGGAGGAACCAGGTTTGATTCCCCACTCTGCCACTTGAGCTGTGGAGTCTTATCTGGTGAACCAGATTAGCTTGTGCACTCCAACACACGCCAGCTTGGTCTAGTCACAGTTCTTTGGAGCTCTCTCAGCTCCACTTACCTCACAGGGTGTTTGTGAGGGGGGGGAAAGGAAAAGAGATTGTAAGCCCCTTTGAGAGTCCTTACAGGAGAGAAAGGTGGGATATAAATTCAACTTTTCTTCTTCTTCTTCTTCTTCTTCTTCTTCTTCTTCTTCTTCTTCTTCTTCTTCTTCTTCTTCTTCTTCTTCTTCTTCTTCTTCTTCTTCTTCTTCTTCTTCTTCTTCTTCTTCTTCTTCTTCTTCTTCTTCTTCTTCTTCTTCTTCTTCTTCTTCTTCTTCTTCTTCTTCTTCTTGAGCCTGGCTGAAAGTTCTGGGGCGAACGGGACTCGCCGGAGGCCAAAACCTCACCAGGGCAGCGGCTTGCAGGAACTGGTAGTAGATCTCCATCTCAGCCTCGGAGATCTGGGTCATCAGCAGGCCCAGCTCCCATGGGGGGTGGGCCAGGGCCAGGAGCGGGAGCCCCTTCCCCCTTGTAGCAGCCTCGGACCCTGCGCAATTGGCAGGCACACTCTCCGCCTTGCTGGCAGACACCCCTTGCCTGTGCTGCAGGTTGTCCACTGACCAGGCTCACCTGCGCTCCACGGGGAGGCTCAAGGACCAGCTCCAACAGGGTGAAATGGGTGAAATGGCTGGGAGTCTTGGGGAAATGCAGCTCAGTGCCTCCTCCAAGCACCTAGCTGCAGTACCTGTCTGGGCTCTGGCACTTGGAGGACTGGCCTCCAAATCTGGCTGCCTCGCCAAATGGGATTTCAGGTCTGCCTAAATGGTCTCATGAATCCCACAAGCAAGGCGTGAAATCAGCAGCCTCCCCTGAAGGGAGTGTCCCTCTCACTGCAAGAGCCATTTGACCACCTTGTGGCAGCGAGTTCCATTGGTTCATTACAAAACAGGTTCCCTTTGGGCAGTTCTAAGCCCGTGGCCTCAAATAGGGGGATAGCAGGACACATACAAGCTGCTCTCTATATAAATGACTCTTGTCCAATAATCGTGCATCTAATTGAAGTCGTTCTGTACAATTGGATGGGAGACTTGAATGGCTATTTAGTGGGAGAAACTCAGTGGGAGAAATCCTGTGGGACCTTAGACTTCTCCCATGTCAACATATAATTGGAATGAAAAAGATTCATCATCTAGTAGTCGTTAGATGTGTTTCTGTGTTATGTTAATTCTCGTGTGTTACATTGTCTTTTGCATGTTTGTTTGTTTGTTTGTTTGTCTGGTTGGTTATACTGTTAGTTCATTACAGTGCACTCTTCACTAACACTTTACTAAATAGCACTTTGCACTTTACTCTAAGTAGTTTTCGAATCAGTGCCATTAGGGTACAGCATCTTTGGGTGAAGACAAAGGTAACATATGCAGTATAAAGGGGATGGCCCGGAAGCATACATGCAAAGGCATCTTCCTTAGTCTCCCATACAAGGGAAGCTCTGAAATAATGTTTTCTGAACTTTTCATCTTAAATTAAGAAAAGGGGGCTGTGGATGGTGGTAGTACCCCTGCCACCCGTCTCTCCACACTCAAGTTCCTGGAACTATTTTGCAACTGCTTTGCATTTTTTAAAGTAGTGAGGAATAGATACATAAACCACATACAAATTGTTTTCTCTCAAGGCACATCACTTGCCTGAAACAGAGTTCAGCTGGTTGGTATACAGGTGTAGGAGGCAAGTTGAATAGCTGGACTCACTCTGAAGGTGAAGAATCCTCAGTGATAACTTCAAGCCTGTCTTCTCCCTTTGCCTAACTCTGCTTTGGGGAAAGATAAAATAGTTAAGCTGTAAAGAACGGAATTAAAACTTCATGTTACCCAGGGTGCCTTCTTTCTGGAAAGCTTTGAACTTCTTCTTGAGTGACTGATGCGATCCAAATGAAAGTTCCCAGGAAGAAGGATTCTTTAATATTGCCATAAAATCAAATGACTGCTCTCTGGCTATCTCCTTGCACTGGTTTCTTGCCTCTGTGAAGAGCTGCTCAATAAAGAGAACCCATTTTCCTCTGTTTACTGGGAGGTCTTGTCTGTCATTTTTATAAATCAGCATTTATAGGTCTAATTATTGTAAATGTAAAACACAATAAAGGTGACTGTGATTGCAGAACCTAATAATGAATTTCGCAGCTAACCTGCTGAGCTGAAGTTGGTGGCGCGAAGGACATTATGCCAGCACTGACAGCAACTGGGGAAGAGATTGGTGGCTTTCATCTCTCCCAAGCAGGAAGACTCCTCCAGCTTCTACTGTTTATGCAGGCTATGCTACCCATATCAGGAGCACCCTGAAATTTGTCATATAAAAGGGTGCTTCATAGATTCTAATATCTATCTATCTATCTATCTATCTATCTATCTATCTATCTATCTATCTATCTATCTATCTATCTATCTATCTATCTATCTATCTATCTATCTATCTATCTATCTATCTATCTATCTATCTATCTATCTATCTATCTATCTATCTATCTATCTATCTATCTATCTATCTATCTATCTATCTATCTATCTATCTATCTATCTATCTATCTATCTATCTATCTATCTATCTATCTATCTATCTATCTATCTATCTATCTATCTATCTATCTATCTATCTATCTATCTATCTATCTATCTATCTATTTGACTTGTATACCGCCCAACCCCCGAAGGACTCTGGGCGGTGAACAACACAAGATTCAGTATAAAAGCATAAAACAAATATAATTCAACCACTAAATACATAAGTTAAAAACAGCAAATCTTACATAGTACAACAGTGTAATGCAACGATGCCCGCTAAATCCCTCTTAAACCCTCCCAGGAGGGGAGAGAGGAAAAGGGTGGGTCCTACAGATGGTAATGGACCCTATACGCAAGATAAGGAGGGAGGGGGGCACTTTCAGTGGCTGGACACTCCAAAAGCCCGGCGGAACAACTCCGTCTTGCAAGCCCTGCGGAACTCGCCAAGGTCCCGCAGGGCCCGGACAGCTGGAGGAAGAGTGTTCCACCAGGCAGGGGCCAGGGCTGTAAAGGTCCTGGCTCTAGTGGAGGCCAGCTGCATCATAGAGGGGCCAGGGACTGTCAGCAAGTTGGCCTCCGCTGAGCGCAGAGGCCTAGTAGGGACATATGGGGTAACGCGGTCCCGAAGGTATGAGGGTCCCAGGCCGCGTAAGGCCTTAAAGGTAAGCACCCATACCTTGAAGATGATTCGGAATTCAACCGGAAGCCAATGGAGGCGGCATAATACAGGTCGAATATGGTCATGGAAGGCACCCCCCGTGAGCAGGCGGGCCGCCGCATTCTGGACCAGTTGCAACTTCCAGATCAATCTCAAGGGTAGGCCCGCGTAGAGCGAGTTACAATAGTCCAACCTGGAGGTGACCATTGCATGGATCACCATGGCTAGGTCCGCGTGGGAGAGAAAGGGAGCCAGCCGCCGGGCCTGACGAAGATGGAAAAATGCAGCCCGGGTTGTATGGGCCACCTGGGTCTCCATTGAAAGAGACGAATCCAGGTGGACCCCCAGGCTGCGAACAGAGGAGGCCGGCGCCAATGAGACCCCCTCCCACACCGGCGGCTGAAAATTCCCGATCCCCCCACCATCACCGAGCCAGAGGATCTCTGTCTTAGATGGATTAAGTTTTAACCTGCTCTGTTGCAACCAACCAGCAACCGCCTCCAAACAATGCTGGAGAGCTGCAGGGGCGATGACCGCTCCCCCCTCCATCAACAGAATGAGCTGAGTATCATCAGCGTACTGATGACAGATCAGCCCAAAGCTCCGTACCAGCTGAGCAAGGGGTCACATATAGATATTAAATAACAGCGGGGACAACAGCGCTCCCTGAGGCACCCCACAATGAAGTAGAGACCTCCGGGAGGCTTGGTCCCCGCACCACACTTGCTGACTCCGGCCCCGGAGAAACGAGACAATCCATTTAAGGACAGTGCCCCGCACCCCGGAGGCGGCCAGGCGGTGGGTCAAAAGATCGTGGTCAACCACATCAAACGCTGCGGTCAGATCTAACAATACCAACAGCACCGATCCGCCTCGGTCAAGCTGCATACGGAGCGTATCTGTGATAGCGACAAGAACAGTCTCCGTCCCATGCCCAGCACGGAAGCCGGACTGGAAGGGATCGAAAGCTGCCGTGTCATCCAGGAAACCCTGAAGCTGCTCCAACACCACTCTCTCAATTACCTTCCCCAGAAACGAAAGATTCGAGATGGGGCGGTAATTGGCCAGATTGCAGGATCTAATGATGGTCTTTTTAAGAGTGGGCGGACCACTGCCTCCTTCAACCCACCCGGAAAAACTCCTTGCTCAAGGGAGCTATTGATGATCTTTAACAGGTGGGGTCGTAGCTCCTCCGGGCAGAGTTTTACAAGCCAGGAGGGGCACGGATCCAGAGGACAGATAGTAGGTCTAACAGCAGCCAAGGCCCTGTCAACAGCGGCTTCGGAGAGCAGGGAAAACTGTGCCAAACATGGGCCTGAAGACGGCAAGGGAGCCTCCAGTTCACTAATTGTAGACAAAGTGTGGGGGAGGTCCTGGCGGAGTGACGTGACTTTATCTGCAAAAAAGCTCATAAATGCCTCACAGCTAATAGCCAATTGAGAATTTACAGAGGCCTCCGACAAGGAGGTCAAAGACCGAATCACTCGAAATAATTGTGCCGGGCGAGAGCTAGCAGATGCGAGAGAGGAGGAGAAGAAAACTCTCTTCGCCTCCTTCGTCGCCACCTCATAGGCCTTCATAAACGTCCTATAAGATGTTTGCGCCGCTTCGTCACGAGATTTCCTCCACGCTCGCTCTAGACGTCTGAGCCCTCGCTTCATACGGCGGAGCTCCGCTGTATACCATGGGGCTCGCCGAAGGCGGGGGTGCAGAGGACGCCAGGGAGCAATCACTTCGATGGCATCGGAGAGCCGGGAGTTCCAATCCTCCACCTGCTCATCGAGTGTGCCGGCAGGTCCAGGATCTAAGCAAGACTGTGTGGTGTAGTAGTTACAGTAGCATGGGAAAGATCTGTGTTTGAAGACCCACTCAGCCAGGAAGACCCACTCAGTCATAGGTTCAGATTCTAATAGAAAGTATTGTAAGAATTGAGTCTTACAAAGGTATGGGTGTAAAGAGATCCAAAATGAAGGAGCTCTAGGAGAAAGAGAAGAGTTGTTTCTTCAAAGAAAAATCTAAGAGGATCTCTCTTTACACATTTCACTATGACTGAGGCAGAGGTCATACTAAAAGAGATGAACCCCCAAATTCAATTCAGAATGCAAGAAGTCACTGGTTGGATTCCACAAGCTTTTTATCCCCTGTTGGTGAAAAGGAAAGGAGGGATTTCATCTGACCACCAGAAAAGGTTATGCTGGGGATCATGGGACTGGCATGGACAACAGCCTTGTTGGAGAGGAGTTGGATCCAACCCAAGAAGAATATAACATGGCAGAAAGGTAGACTGAGGTAGGTATACAAGTAAATGCGAGTTTCAGTAGATAGCAGTGAAAAGCACTGGAGAAATTTACAATACTATTACTACTATTAGGTAAATGAGATGTCTGAAAACTGCTTAGGTAGATGAGTATGGTACATTAAAATAGTGCTGGATTTCCAGATGGGTTTTCTATGCTCCCTTGGCTCTAGTAATAATCTGCTGCAGAGTGGAAAGGGACAAGCCATTAGCTTTTTGTAAAACGTGGCATTGAAGCTTTGCAAAAGTTTGAACAGTAAGAAAGGCCTGATGAAATCTCTGCCAAAGAAAACATCTGGAGAGGCCTTTTAAAAAAAATTCCTTAGCAAAATATTATCTCAGCCTTTGATAACAGAATCTGTTTTGGTTTATCTTGTCTCCTTTTCTGCCCATCCCAAAGGCAGGCGAGAGGGCATCACAACCTTGGAGAACCACCAACAAACAGCTGTGATCTCTGAGAGTAGCTTGAGAGGCTGTGGCTTGCAATCACTTATACAGCTGTCCTGGTATGTTGAAAAAGGTTTTTGGTCTTTCACGTCTGCGTTTTTATAGCAGTTTTGAGCTGGGGCCTGCATTTTTGTATGATAAGCTCACCGAGTTGGAATCCCCTCAGGTCTTGCAAACCTTGCCCACATTCATATTTTATATGAGCTACTCTGTGCAGCTGATTTGTCTGGTGTTTATTTTGCTTTATGTGAATTAATTTGTATTCCCTCTGCAAAACATTTGCCTGTAATAACTGCTGGCTGCAGTGCTTATGCAAAGATCTGTCAGCTTCTCTCCTGTGGCTCATTCTCTCTTCCGTAGTTAGTGTCCTTTGGCAAATAGATGAGATATTGCCATAAATGAGGCAAAGGCATGCAGATCCAGGGAGGTTCCTCTCTAATTTGGAATAAACCAGTTTGTTGCTAATTGTTTATGACTCATCCTTGCTGTTTAATCATCTGGGAAGCACCCAACATCTCAACGCTGAGATTCAGAGGTTGGGTTTGGTATGTTTGCACAGTGGTTTCCTCATAATTCCTCCTAGGAATCTAACATAAGAATTGCTGGGGCCATGGTAGGAATTGCATACATTCTATGTTAGAAATTGCTGTTAAAGACATTACAGTACAAAATTTGGAACTTTGGGGTCATTCCAAGTCATGTTTCCAAAAGAAAACATATGCAGAAACTTCTGAAGCACAAAAGAGGCTATCTCCCTGCACCAAAATTATTGACTACAGTCCCTTGTTTGGGTTTTATGAGTTAATGTGAGTAGTAGACCATGTAGATCTGGTACAATAGACTATACGACTTAGGTGCAAGGTAATGGGTCATAATTTATAATGTTCCCTCCCCATAAGTATGGAACTTGATTTCTATTGCATGGAATGGTTTTCATGGAAGAGCATTTAAAAATGGCACCCTCCACCTGCAATTTGGAATGGGAACAGTCCATTCCAGAACATCCACCTTTTACTATCCTATTCTGTTACATGAATACACGAGGCCTTAGTTTGTGAATAGGTTCTGTGTATATGTGCAGAATGTGAGGAAATTTTTTACTCCAGGAAAGGCAGTATAAAAGTCATTAGGCTGAAGTATATTGCATGGCAAGGTTATTGAATTGTAGGCAATGTACAGCCCAG
Source organism: Sphaerodactylus townsendi (assembly GCF_021028975.2). Taxonomy (NCBI): domain Eukaryota; kingdom Metazoa; phylum Chordata; class Lepidosauria; order Squamata; family Sphaerodactylidae; genus Sphaerodactylus; species Sphaerodactylus townsendi. The sequence continues at coordinate 69,205,111 of NC_059431.1, forward strand.
TGTCAGCACTGAAATACTTATATTTTTTTCCAGGAAATCAAAAACTCAAACACTTCTGTATTAAACTCCTGCTAGTGTTGCATCTGCCTCTGGGTCTCTTTTTCTGTGGGTTTTTTTTTGCCACACTGCTTCCATCTTGGGTGTTACACTGCACATGAATGTTCATGCACAGCTATCAACTGTGGTGACACCCAACTTTTAACTCTGCTTTTCAGTCCTCTTCCCCAAATGTTCCAAGACTACTACCTCTTTTCTCTTTGGTTTAATTATCAGCACAATGGCAACACATACTGGATACAAAAGTCAAGAAAAGTTCTGAAGCAACTTCAAGTACTCTGAAGCATAAGGTGGAGGAATAATGTGGTGCTGAGTTTGAAATGAGAGCAGGAAGAGAAGTTTAAAAAGCCAAGTCTTGAAGCAGCTCATACAAAGGAAAGGTGTAGCTTGAATCTTTCATTTCCTCAAAGCAATGTGAGCCCAAGCCTTAGATCTGGGTCTGGGTACATTGCAAAGGTCTCCTCCTCTCCAAAGGATGGGGCTTCATAAGTAGAACAAGCAAACTCGTTTAATCTTAGAGTGGTTCTTTACATTAGCTGAATTGACAAGTATGCTTTGAGGATCTGTTGCTATAACAGCAATGAATTATAATATTGAATAGTTGTAACTGCTGCTGGTGTCATTGTTATACACCTCAAACTTCTAGGAACTATCGTAAAAAAATTCATCAGACCAACTCTGCCCCCGGTTTTACAAAAAAGGATTCAGGGCACTGTTTCCCCTGCAAAACAGTGCAAGTTAGGATGTCCAAATAGACCCATTCTGGAGAGGTAGCTGTGTTTGACTGTGCTGCCACCAAAACAACAATAATAGTTTCACATGGCACTAAAGATGAAAATAATCTTTAAAATACCAGCACCTACTTTATCCACCTGATGAAATGCACTGTGATTCACAAAAACTTGTGCAGTAAGTCAAAGAGTTACAAGAGTACTGTCATTCAAATACAGACATTCTGTTCAAGTGCTAAGAGAAATATTACATTTTTAATCTGTCACCTTTATGAAGAAATTTCCTGAGGTGATAATAATCTATGCATGATTCACATGTATGTTGAAGCTGATCAACGTGTGAATTTACCCAGTGGGATAACCACATCCTTCATGTATGATTTACTTTATTTTCAGTTCAGCAACTGAATGAGGGCTCTGCATCTGCAGAAAACTCAACACATTAATGTACCAAGAATGTCATTATTTGATTACATGTCCCTTGAAAATAAATGGAAAGAGACAGAAGGAAAATAGAATGTGGTGTTTTAGAAGTTTGACCTATAGCTAATTTCAGTAGAAGTCCTGTCTGAAACTTTACAAACATGCAGTTAAAGCTCTCATAATTATCTAAATCATTTTCTTACCTTTAAGTTTATGGCCAAAAGCATTCTAGTTGATTTTGGACTTTTTAAACACAGTAGCCAACCAGATATTGTTTGTTTGTTTACTTGTGCAACAAATTATCTTCTGTTGTTTTTAACTGCCTAAGCTGCAAAGGGGATGCCATTTACAAGAATATAAGCCTTGCTCTAAGCAGGCCCTGGTGGCCTGGAGGAAACCAGCTACAGAATGAGGTATGCTATCATCTATCATTTGAATGTAACCACACATTATACAGGCTCATTATACAGGCAAATTCCTTGGCTGGAATTTAAGTGTCCATTTCAATGTGTACTTTGCATTGTACTTTAATAAATAAAACATGCTTGGCAGAACTGAGAAGGATATTATTACTAGATTGCTTATTACTGGATAGCTTTCTATTTCCAGATTGTTTTCACAATTCTATAAGATTAGATATATCTCTGTTTATGAGGTATGGTACCTTTTTCCAAGAGGTGCAATAACAAGTTTTCAGCAACAGAAAAAGAATTAGAATTTTCTAATTCTTCTTGTTTGTGCATGTACTTATTTTCTTCTTGTTTGTGCATGTACTTATTATTATGGTTTTTCTAATACCAAGTGAATTTACATAAAATTGTGATAACTCCTTCTCTGTACTTATATAAAAATCAGAGAAAAATATGGTAATAACTATTTTGGCTGGAATGGTAATAACTATTTTGGCTAGTAATCACATTTGTTTAATATACTAAACATAGCTAATAAGCTTAGTTAACCACAGTCCTAATAAAAGATCAACAGGAGTTTTTGATTGACATGGAAGCATGAAGATGGACTGGAAATGAGGCTCTGAATGGATGAATGGATGCAGGCTGTAGGAAAAAACACACAAATAAAAAGCTAGACCTTCAAAGGTTTGGTATCACGGTGAAATGAAAAACTCCTTTGTGACTCTTTGGTCTTCACCTTTGTTTCCTAGCTGGTACTGGTATCAGAAGTGAGCACAATCATATTTATCATCTCTATTGCAGTTGTCTGACTGGAAATGCAGCAGGTCTACTGGCCCCTTCAGATTCAGCAAATAAACTGCAGAAACTGCAGTGATGATGAGAAGAAGGAGGTGGTATATTAGCATCCTGTGGATATTTTCTGTTGTAGGAAATGGCATGAATAATAGCATCTTGTGGATATCTTCTGGCAGAACAAATGCAAGCAGACCATATAATGAATTGCAAAGAGAATATAAGAATCATATAGCTTTAAAAAGTCTTTCAAGACAAACCATAAGAATTTATTTAAATATACCTGAACTAGAAAATTAGCCAGAGAGGTAGAAGGGGTTGTGGACAAAAGGAAGGTAGGCAAACTAAATTATTTGCATCAGTTTTCACAGCAGAAAATGTGGGGCGGTTATGCTGGAGCTGCTGTTTTCAGGTTTCAAAAGGATTGTGTCTCACACGGTTTGTGATGCTCCCTTTTGCTTGAAAGTGAGAAATAGTATACTCAATCATGTTCCTGCTCTCAGAACAAGGGAGTTCGTGTGGTCTACAATTCTAACTAATAAAAACTCCATACAAACATTCAATACAGTTGATGGGTAAATAGATCTGGGACAGAAAAGGAAGTATTTCTTCACTCCAAGAGAAATTCATATGTGTAATTCACTGCCATGGAAAATAGACATGGCTGCTAGTTTAGCGGGTTTTAAAAGAAGGTCAAACAAATTTATTAAACTATCCATCCTGAAGAGTAAACTACAATGACTAAGGCCGTTTCCGCACGGCCACCTCGCGCCCCCACGCCGGCAAGAGTTCTGGCGGCGTGGGGGCGGAAGCCTGCTTGCACGCAAGCGTGCGAGCAGGCCAAGCAGAGGCTGCCGCAGGAGAGGCGGCTCCGCACGGAGCCGCCTCTTCCTGCTCCTCCGTCCGACTCATGATGTCCTCGTCGTCGCCTGCTGGCCGTCTAAGCCCCGCCCACGCTGCCCTCCGACCCCTGGAGGTCAGAGGACAGTGTGGGCGGGGCTGCGATGGCCAGCAGGCGACGCCGAGGACATCGTGAGTCGGACGGAGGAGGGAGACAGCGTCTTCCGGGCGGCGCGGTTCGCATCAGCGCCGCCCGGAAGACGCTTCTCAACAACAACCCTTTAAAGGGTTGTTGTTTAGGGCGGCCTGACGCCGCCCTGGGGGAAGGGAAGCGGAGTCAGGTCGCCGCTGCTGCATTGCAGCAGCGGCGCCTGTGCGAACGGCGGCCTGGCGGCGGCATTTTTACCGCCCCCAGGCCGTCGTTTATGGGCCGTGCGGAAACGGCCTAAATGGAATTTCCATGTTCAAAACCAAAGCCCACAGAAAAATAGTACCAGTGGGAAACAACAGGAAGAGAATGAGGCCCCCATGATGTCCTTGCCAGCCTATGGGTGCATCTGGTCGGCCACAAGATGCTGGACTAGATGGACCCTTTATCTAATCAAGCATGGCTTGATTATGTTCTTACATTCTTCTTTTTTTAGTTTAGCAGTGCAGGTCATATGAGTTTTTTTTCTTTCTTTCTCTCCCAGTGCTTGTTATAAGGCAGGGAGGAACATGCAGAGAATTCCAATATCTTTACATCTTGACATTTGCTGGGCACCAAACCAGAAAATAATATACATAACCATGGAAACAAAAGGCCTTTTACTAGTTAGTATGTACCTTAGTGCTGATCCCAGTTTATTTATGTCAACAAAATCAGGAGATCTTGGCGGCAGCATCCAAAAACTGACACATGATTCTAGAGAACAATATTAATATTCATTTTTCATTGTAGTGAAAGAAGAACAGGAGGGAATTTGGATTTATAACCTGTTTTTTTCTCCTGCAAGGAGTCTCAAAGTGGCTTACTAACTCCTTCCCTTCCTCTCCATGCAACATACACCTTGAGAGGTAAGTGAGGCTGAGAGAATCCCGAAAGAACTGCACAGAGGTCACCCAACAGTCACCCACAGTCTTCATGTGTAGGAGAAGGAAAACAAACCCAGCTCACCAGATTAGAGTCTGCCATTCATATGAAAGAGTGGGGAATCAAACCCAGTTCTCCATGTTAGAATCCATTGCTCTCAACCACTACACCATACACATAGTCCGTTACACCAAGCAAATCACTACACCAAGCAAACAGTCATGGGAAGAAAGTATTTGCTGTTAAAAATGTAGGCTAAATCCTGAGAAATTTGAACATCCTGCCTCACCATTCTGATTCTCTCTGAAGAGTTAGGTCAGATCTAAGGTCACAGAGTTAATCTTCACGCTCCTCAGTGGAATCGCCTCAGGATACCACAGAGAACCTTCCGTTTATGACAGTGATGCCCTCTGACAGCTGCTTTCCTTAGAATGATGAAGCTGTCAACCTTGAGGGCAAAGCTCTTACAGTGAGGAGAAAACTAGATGTTACTTGACAGATTTGTGAACAGTCAACCAGTGTGTTGTTTGTTGTACTAAAAAGTACCCTCAGATATTGTGCCTCAAAACAAACGAGCAACTGAACAGCCTCTGTGATTTGTCTATTCAATATTGCCCTGTTCTACATGCACTTCGGAAAGATATGAGATGTTCTTATCTTTTCTTTGTCTGGGAAAAAAGCAGTTTGGGATGTGATTCTAAATTTGACAACAAGCCAGGAGAGGAAAAAGATAAGTGATGCTTTCATTTCATTCTTCCTCCAGTCAAACATGTGGCCTCCCTATGGACCTGCAACTGCCACTCAATGACCTGTTATGAAATGACCCATTACCTCAGCTGTTCTCTGTGCAGTGGGCTTGTAGTGGGCTCTCTTTACATTTCTCTGTTTACATGCAGGGAGATATTCTCTCTTGCCACAAAGTTTTTCTATAGAGAACTCTCCCAGGCCTGGTTCCCTTTGCCCATCAACTAATCCTTAAAGGCACAGATCTCATTGCAGAGATCAAGTTTCCTGGCTTAACCACTTAAACTGCACTTGATATAGCTGTTACAAAAATAATCTCCCCTCCCCCAAATGAAAGAGGCAAAGCAATTCCCTCAACCACACTCTGCTATAGAAGGGGACCATCCTGGAGCTGATCTTCTCTCCCCCTCCCCTCCCCTCCCCTCCCCTCCCCCCTACATACACACACACACTGCTGCCGCCACCACTACTGGAGAACATAGAGGCTTGTTATTTCCAAGCACGCTCTGTTATTATTATATTGATATCTCAATATATCAGTATGAGAATGCAGAAGTCAGTGGGGTTTGGCTTAGCCCATTTAAGTGAACTTCTTTTCTGTGACTTGAAGCAGCTGGTAACATAGAAGAGGAGGTGAGGGGGAAGTTGTGGATGGCAGTGGGAAGGCTGTCTTGGGTGGAGGAAAGATGTCTCGGACAAAGCTGCGGTCCCTGGAAAATCTGTGTCATGTCTCTGTGTCATGTAATATGTTAGTCAGGGCCCTGCCATATTTCTTTGGGGGTGTGATTGGTAAAAAGGTGCACATCAATGCAGGTTCTGACAAAACACAGGATAAGTGGGGAGATGAATCTGTGTTCGGCACTTGGAACTACAAAACATGTTCCAGAACCGAGATGGATCTGTGTTCAGCACTTAAGCGATGGGGAGCAGCAGAGGCGTAGGAGGTTAAGAGCTCATGTATCTAATCTGGAGGAACCGGGTTTGATTCCCAGCTCTGCCGCCTGAGCTGTGGAGGCTTATCTGGGGAATTCAGATTAGCCTATACACTCCCACACACGCCAGCTGGGTGACCTTGGGCTAGTCACAGCTTCTCAGAGCTCTCTCAGCCCCACCTACCTCACAGGGTGTTTGTTGTGAGGGGGGAAGGGCAAGGAGATTGTAAGCCCCTTTGAGTCTCTTGCAGGAGAGAAAGGGGGGATATAAATCCAAACTCTTCTTCTTCTTCTTCTTGCTTAAACCGTGTTTTTTCACGTGAGTATCATACGATAAACTGACCATGGGGAATTGACCTTCTTTGTGTTTTTAGCTTTATCTAGCTCTTTTCTCACAATTCCCCATTGTCATGTTCATCTTATCACAATTCCCCATTGTCGTGTCCATTGTAAGGACTCACTTCTGAGACTATATCTTTCCTGTTCTGAACAGTGTGCTGTTGTCACTCAATACATTTTTAAAAGAAAGTTGTAGCATCTTGTCAACTCCCTTGATGGCATGTTATAAGCATTCTTAAAGAAATTAAAAAGCTCAGACTCACTGTTGGAAAGCAGATCTTCCTTCAAGAGTCATGTTTGCTTATCAAGCAAACTCAGAGGCCAATTACAATAGTGAAAAGGAAACATGATCTCCAGAACTGAGAGTTCAGTTCCCAGGAGAAACAGCCCACCCACAGGAAAAATATTTCTACCATACCTCAAGGAAATCACAGATCAAATAGGGAAACTGATGAAAAAAACATAACCTACAGACAATCTTCAACCTACCAGAAAAATACAGCAGATGCTATGCTCAGAAAAGGACAAGAGAGACCCTTTCACTTCTGCAGGAGTCTATCGCATACCCTGCAGCTGTGGAAAGGTCTACATTGGAACTACAAAATGCAGCATTCAGACTTGTATCAAGGAGCACAAAAGACATTGTCAGCTTAACCATCCTGAAAAATCTGCAGTAGCAGAACATGCTCCAAACAAAACTGGACATAACATTCTATTTGAAAACACTGAAATTCTGGACATCTCGGAAGGTTACTATGTTAGATTACACAGGGAGGCCATTGAAATCCATAAACACCAAGAAAACTTCAACAACAAGGAAGAGACTCTGAGAATTAACAAATAGCTCAACTGATAGCAAAAAACACAAGCAAAGATAAGGTTATGGTGGTTTGGAAAATAATTATTAACTTAACTGCTGTCCCAGACTGCTAGTAAGACATATCCCACATTATGTTTTGTAAATCCCCGTGAAAATGAACTTAGCTGAAGGACTGATGTGGTTACTTAAATTTTCCAGGTACCTGGCAGCTAAATACACGTATCACTTGGAGTAGAGGATAATGTTCCTTTTTAGTATTTATATAGTTATTTATATAGCACAAGTATCCTGTGCTGACTGTATATCTTTTTTTGCTTGTGTAGCAGAGATTGTACCCAGTTGGACTAAATGGAGGAAAGTATGTTGTCCTAAGTTGCCTTGCGACTCGTTTTGGCTGGTTAGATTTTGCTGAGTCCTTGATAAGAGGAATACTGAGTGAAAATGTTCACATTCAAAACAGTCATCACAGTCATCACCAGAATTTTCATATCAGCTCTTATAATCTCAGACACAATGGAGCCAGTTCATACATTCCTCTGAAAGTCATCAGGTTGAGTAATCATATCACGATTGGCCCCAATGTGGCATAAATTTTGCTTGGAAGTAAGCTGTCTTGTGCTTCCTTACTTTTGAAGCCAGCTATGTTGCTTTAAAATTCTGTGTCTCTGGAATGTTCATCCAGTATTAATGTAGGAGTTCTCTTCCTTTTTCTGACATGAATTGATTTGCACAGTAGCAGCATCTAGAGTGATCATCACAGATGAAGTATTTAAGCAAGCCATTCGATTCTGGTGTAGCAAACTCTCAGATGCACAGTGAGAAAAAGGAAAGTTGCATGGCAGGTGTTTACACAGAAGCACATACATATACATACTGCCCCCTTCTTTTATTTCCTGACACATGGAGAACAGCAGCATAACACGTCAACTTCAAGCATAGTCCAAATCATCCGTGGAAATGGCTGCAATTAGGAGAAGTGAAATCCAAACAAACTATAGTAACCTGAAGAGTCACAGCATGCTTCAGACAGGAGTTGATGGAAAGACAGACCAGCTTGTAGTTTACATACTGTCCTTAGCTAATAGCTCTGATCTTTATAATTGAGAAATATTGGTGTTTTCACTAATAGCAGTGTAACATTCAGGATATTTTTTTTCCGTGTTTTGGGGCACACAATGTTTACTTTCTGGCTTACATTAGAGATGTATTTCAGAGGAGTAAAAATTTAGCATGTGTGAAAACTGCAGCCAAAGCAATTATCTTCAGTCTACTACTCTTACCTTTTCTTTTTTCAGCTTGGTCCAAATGACCATATGGTGAAGAGATGATCTGATTACTTAGTGGAAACCATAATTTGACAAGGTGCTAGTTGACTCAGGGACCACTTCTTTCTGTTTAAGTTGATCTGTTTCTTAAAGTCTGGTGGGGAAATACTGCCTATTAGGGAAACAACTTATATAGATGCAACATAGAGATGGGTGGCTCTGCCTGGAAAAACCAGGTGCCCTGTGATGTCTTCCACATCTTTTCAAAAAGGTATGCAAGACAAAAAAGCATGCAAACACAAATCTTAGTGCCTCAGAATTTACATATTACCAAAATGTACAATAAAATATGTTTTTATATGAATTGGGGATAAGAAGGGTATATACAGTGAAATATAGTTCCATGGGTCTCAGAATAGGAATTGAAGAAATAATATGTTCTTTACATGCATGTCTCATGATTGTACCTATCTGGATTGATCCAAGAAGTAATTTGTCAGTTTACCATTTGATATCAATACAATATAGTTGATTCCACTAGCTGATGGAGACCAGATTTCTTCCTTTGTTTCTTACATCTTGGCATAGTTTCAGGTTCCGAAGAACTTATTACTGACTGAACACCAACTAAACAATTAATGATTCTTGAAATAGCCTGGGGCTACTTGGTGTGAAAGAAGACAGCCACCATTTCCTTTCCCTTGGAAGGCATTGCCAATTTCTTTCTCTGACTATGGCTCTTCTGGATTGCAGTTGGAGTGGTTTATCTCCATTGTTTGAAAGGAAAACAATCCTATGAGGAGCGTGAGATAGTTTATCTTTCTTCTCTTATAATGCTTATTTTTAAATAATACTTAAGAATTTTTGTTTTCGTTGCAATGCACACAAAATATATCCCAGTTTTGCCTAACGGTAATGTTAAATCTTGTAATGTGGAATAAGGTGAACTAAAATTGTAAACCTTCCTTTTACCCACAAACCACAAAGAGGCAACTGTCATTAAAGATGTTTGACTTACTTCAGCTTCTGTGCTTTTAGTGCAACCGCGTTGGTCTGTGTATATATATCACAGCCTCTATGTTCTCTAGCTGCAACCTTCTTTTAAACTATGTTATCCACATAATTACTGGACAAGTGGAGATTTATTTGATCAGAACCACAACTGCTTGGCATGTAAGGTAAAAACTGTGGGTGCCAAACCTCGAGCAATTGAATAAGGTCTGAGATGAGAGGTTTTCTAGCAGTGACCAAATAGAACAATTTACATTTTGTCTGTGATTGCCCAGCATGTTCAATCTGTTTCTCTAGAGGAGAAAAAACTAAATATAAAATCAATTTTTCTGTAAGGTCCTGGCTTCTGCAGTTTTCTTTTAGTGAATGGACCAGTGCTGCTGCTATTGTGCATGTGGACAGCTATCCCTGCCTCAGCAATCCCAAGGAATTTAACTACCTCTCTCTCTATATATATTTATTTATTAATTTATTATTATTATTAATTGAACTTATAGGCTGCCTCATCCCCGAAGGGCTCGAGGCGGCTCACAATATGGCTGTTCTACCGAACAGCAATCAACAGCATAAAATCAACAACATAAAACACTGAATCCATTAAAACCTATGCAGCGATTACAAACAGCATTTGAAATTCCTTTAAAAGTGTGAAATAAAACATCACTGGTGAACTTGACAGTACTTCAGAAATATGTAAGAATCCTTAATGTTATGACAAATTCTATATGTGAATAAAAGAAAGGTATAGTACAAAATTAAGCAAATTCATTGGATTTCTTGGTAGAAATCAGAAAGAGAGATCTGGTCATGGTTATCCATGCTTCGATCACATCCAGATTATTGTAATATGCTTTATATAGGGCTACATTTGAAGACTGAAACATCAGTGGATCCAGAGCTGATTTATATTGAAGACCAATGGATTCTGGTGGTTTCCAGAATGCTCTGCAGGATATAGTGCCCTTCAGAGATTCACTAGATGAGCTGGTATGTGACCAGCATAGCCATTTATCTGAAACCATTAAAGTGATTGTTCCCTGATGTCCTCTTTACACTGATCCAAACTAACCCCATGGTATACTGTGGAGCTGTGGATGATGAAACAGGAGCCGAGTCAAATAAAGCAGGTTCAGCAACATGACAAAGCTACAAGAATATCATATAGGATATTTATGAAATCCTATGAGATTGAGTAAAGCCGCTGTGGTACATAATACAGTGAACTCTAGATGGGGGAGGGGAGAGGTGAGGGCGGTCAGAGGACTAGGTGGGCATCGTGCCTTTCTTCCCCCCTTTGGGCCCCCATGTCAGGTGCATCCCCCGCTCCCCAGGCAGTTTAACTTCCAGACACATGTGGTGGGAGTAGATGTCTAGCAGGCAAGAGTGGTGGGCAAGCAAGCAGTGAGTTGGGGGAGGGAGGAGGGGCAGGAAAAGCAACAGGCAAGTGAACAGTGAGGTGGAGGGAGGTGAGCAGGCCCAGCTTGGTTTATGGGGTGGGGTGAAGGTGGCCGGGGACTGTGGAAGCTGGTGCTGGGCCAGGTGCAATGGAGGCTTTGCCCTTGCTGCCCTGCCTGGCCTGGCCTGGTGGTTGGGGCAGGAGGAATGTAGGCAGGGGAATTGGGAATCTGGTGTCAGGCCAGGCAGCAGGGGGATTTGGCTCAGCTGTCCCACCAGGCCCAACTCGGTCTGTCAGGGGCGGGAGAGGATGGGTGGGTAAATGGGGAAAATTGTGCCAGGCCCAGCGGGGAGGGCAGCTTCATGTGGTCTTTGGGGGTGGGTGGGATAGGTCAAACAGGTAAATGCAGAGGCTTGTGCCAGGCCTGTAATGGGGGGTGGCTTGCTGTTGATGCTCCACCAAGCCCTGCTTGTTCTTTGAGGGATGGGAGAGGGGAATGGGGAGGGGAATGTGCCAAGTCTGATGGGGAGGGTGGCTTGCCGCTTTTTTCCCGGCAGGCCCGGCTTGCTCCTGGATCATGGAGGAAGGCGGGCAGGGAACTGGTTGGGCTGTAAGGGATGCACTGCCAAACAATCTCTGCCTAGAACTTACTTCCACAGCTGGAAGTGAGTCCTGTGCACCAATTGGTTGGAAGTGTGTCATTGACTCAAGTTCCATTCCTTAGCGAATTATGTCTTAGGATGTGGTCTCAATTGCATCTGCTAGCTCTTGCCTAGCACAATTATTTAGGGTAATGTGGTCTTTAATATTCCTCTTAGAGGAAATCCAAAATAATAGGGATTCAGTGATTAGTGAGGCTTTTGCAGGCTCTTTTTGAGTGTGGATAAAGTCTTGCTACTTGGCCAGGACCTCCCCCCGCCCATGTTGATACAATAAGTCTACTGGAGGCCCCTTGGTGATCTTCAAGTCCTACTTTGGAATAGTTCAGTCAACTTTCCTGGGCCAATGCCTCTTAGACCCATGCTCATCATGGCTGGTGAAAGCCAATGGTGATGGCATACAGCTCCCCCCTCCCAGTAGACATTATCAATCTGTCCCTCAGTTCAGGGGTGCTCCCAGAGAATTTGGAAGAGACAGCGGTAAAACAGTTCTTAAAAAAACATCTTTGGACCAAACTGATTCATCCAATTACCACCCAGCATCGAATCTTTCATTCTTGAGTAATGCAATTGAGAGAGTGACAGTTTTCCTGGAGGAATGATCAGTTCTGGGCCCATTTCAGTCAGCTTGGCCAGGAGATGGAGATGACTCTGGTGGCCGTCATGGACAATCACTGTAGACACCTGGATCAAGATAGGGCAGCACTGCTGTTATTGCTTGATACGACAGCAGTGTTTAACATGGTCGACCATGACCTATTGGCCTACTATCTTGCCAGTACTGGTATATGTGGGACTGCCTTGCAGTGGCTAGTCTCATTTCTTCAAGGTCAGGGACAGAGTGTAGTGCAAGTGGAGAGGATGTCATTACAGTACCCTTTAGTGTGTGGAGTACCTCAAGGGCCAATACTCTCCCCAATGTTAATTAATATCTACATTTGCCCCCTTGCTCAGCTAGTTCAGAGTTTTTGTTTGGATTGCTGATGGTATGCAGATAACATCCAGCCATACCAGGAAATAAGAGAGCTTTCCATATGATCAAAAATACTTTATTTTATTAATGATGTTGCATAAAGATTTTATGGATTGTTGATGGGTGTCAGTCCCCTGCTCACCACGGAGTACCCAGTGCCCTCAAAGGTTCAGAGCCTGAGTCCGAGTCATAGTCACAGGTCAATTCCACTGGGTTGGTAACAACATGCTTTTCCTGCGCTCAGAGCGTGTTTCCAACAAGACCCAGGGGCGTGCTCCCCCTGGTGGAAATATCCAAGTCTCAGTAAATTTTCCAAAGGCTCTCAGTCAGGGTTGTGAGAGTCCTCTGACCATGTGCCCAGAGTGAGTACACGGATCTGGATTCCACCAGTTCTCTGCTGGAGGTCCACTAGTAGTGGTTCAGTAGTGGTTGTCGACCCAGCTTCAGAGCCACGACTGTTCTTGCTACCTGCCTGACCCTGGGTTTCACTGAGGCACAACCGTTCAATACCAGTTGGAACAGCTTCCACATTGGGTGGGTCTTGGACCAATTCTTCTATATAATCCAAAAGAGTAGGGGTTGCCCCATCCCCAGCCAGAGGGAGTGCAGGGCCCCCTTGGTCCAAAGCCACGATCAACGATAAGGTGTTCGCAACTTCAGTTGGTGATTGTAACATGAAGCTGGCATATATTTTGGGGCATTAGGCTTGGCCGACCATGGCTGAGGTGATCCTCTGACTTTTGGTTTGGTAGGACAAGTGGCAGTCAAATGCCTGCTATATCCACAGTAAAGGCAGAGACCAAAACAGTATCGGCGGGCATATGGAGTTTCTTCAGGTTTGTTGGTTGATCTTCCAGTGTTCCTTCAGAGTCCCACCGGGGCCACCTGCCCCTGACGATGACTGGCGGTGGTTTTGCTCTCATAGTTGTTTGCATCTATCATCCTAGCTTCAGTCTCTCCGGCCAATACAATTCATTCCATAAGAGTATCTGGGTTGCCGCTCATCAGGGATCAGAGGCGAAGTTCGGGATGTAGAGCATCCTTGATTGCATGAACAAATATTTGTTCTGGCCAGTCGGGGATCTTGCTGGTCAAAGCCCTAAATTCCTCTGAGAATTCTACTAAAGGTTTATTACCTTGGTGCATTTGTAATATGTCCCATTTGGCTTTCTCCCCTAAGAACAGGTTTTCAAACCACCTACATTAGACCATCATATACTGAGAGAGTGAGTGGAGTTCCGGGGCATGTCTACGGAACAACCCCATATACCAGTCCACTGCCGGTCCCTCAAGTAGGGCGCCTACATCATGAACCTGTTTGACCTCACTGGCATAATTTCCCCTATAGTCTTGCATGTAAGCTTGCACCAAAAAGTAAGGCAGGCAGTCAAGGATGTCATCAAAATGCACTTTCAATTGTCTGCAGGGCATCAGGGGTGCCGCCATCAGTGGTTGTACCGAAGCAGGTGGGACAGGTGGGACCCCACCAGGAACCCCAGGAACCCTTGATCCCACAAATTGAGGTGGGGGGCGCTGTGTTACGGGTGGAGGGAGCGTGGCACCCTTCGTCTGAATGCCAAACTGAAAGTGTGCAGGGGCGATTGTGTTGCTCCCCGCAGACTGTGGTGGTCCAATTCTGCTGCTTCAGCCTGGACCTGAAGCAATTCCACTCGTGGCGCAGGCAGCAAATCTTGGCCTTGTATTAATCTCTCTTGTCTCCACTGGTCGGCCTCCCCCAGTGGAGCACCCGGTGCCCTCAAGGGTTCAGAGTCTGAGTCCAAGTCGTAGTCACAGGTCAATTCCTGACAATAGGGCTGTCCCAAACTTACTATCAAATCACATATCACAGACAGTTCCACAGTCTATACCCCCCCCCCAATCCCCAGTGTTTTGTGGTGTAAAGTCAGCAGAAAATGAATAAAGCAATGGTCACTCCCCTAAGGATCTTACGATTTCAATTTAGAGATGGGGAGAGAGGAGAGGGAGAATGAATATTCTTTCTCTTTTCTGGTTTTGCAGCCAGAGAATTCCCTGAGCATCCCTACTAGAGTTGCCAGACAATTTGTGACTTATGATGAAATTGAAAAGTAGCCATGAAACACATATAGCTTTCCTGAAAGGGCCAAATACCTACTTCCTTTTCACTACTTTGCTGGTCTTTTGTATCTTTTTAAAAAGACTCTTCTTCCCAGGGAAGTGCCTTACACACAGGTAATCATATTTGGCTACATGATGATAAATAAACTACACTTGAAATACATTTGTCCCCTATTGAGCCCCCTGAAAACTGATGTAAGTTTCCACCTTTCCACAGTTTGAAAGCTGGCTATGAAATCTGGAGGGGGCGTTTTGGTAATCTGTAATAAGAAAACCACCAACAGGCAAGTGGAAAAAAATACAACAGTTCAAGAAGAGACAAAAAAGGACAGACAGACAAGACATAAAGTTCTCTTCATTAGTAATATAAACAAATAGGTTGTTTAATTCTGAGCTGAACTTACTTTCATAGATGTAAAAATAACTTGAATGTGGGGTTGTATATCTGTGATAAATATTTTTTCTTGCAGGAGCAACTGGACATCACATTTCCATAAAAGGCTTCCACTAAATTCTGAGCCTCGTTCTTATTCTGCATGGAAACCACAAAGCTACATTCTGCCGTCTCTTCCAGCCACTTCCCCTCCTTGCAATGGCAGTATTGTCCAGCATGATAGAGGGTCAAGCTGTAGTCTAGAGGCACATTTATAGACCTCCAACATCTGGAACTCATTTCTTGTTTGAAGGGGCTGTACATGCTAGACACAGTCAATTCAATAATCTCTCTTTTGCTTCATTGTTGGTTGCCTGTGATGGCCAGATAATGAGACCACTGCTGTGAGTGAAAGTGTTTATGTGTTTATGTAATGGCAGATATGTGCTATTTTGTACAAATTTTATCACTGAATGTTATATGGTCTGGCAGACTGTAAGAGGAGATACCTTGGTGGGAGGGGTCAGAGATAAGAAACAGGGTTGTGATGGGAGACAGAATACTTTCAAGTGGTCAAAGTGTGATGTTTTCTTTTTTTACTTAGCTCGGCTGCAGGATTGGGAGATCTTCTTTTCTCCCTACTTGGCAGAAGCAAATTCTGTCTGCTTCCATTAGTGCATATTTTAACTTGCTGCTAGGGAATCAACTTTGACCTCCAACGTGTTTGTGAGAATAAGAACCATTGCCATACAACACTTGCCAAATCTGGCTCTCAGAAACTGTTTTTCCTTTAAATTAAGTTTCGGATCCTGACAGCATCCCTTGAGTAAACTCACTAAACAGCAAGAATTTGTTATACCATTTCATCTTCACACATTATTTGAAATTCCTGCCAAGATTTAGATAAATATCTGTGTTTGCTCTCCCTCTGTGCATGGAATATAACAGTGAACCATTCTGCCACTTTATGAGGAGAATTCTTCTCCATCTCCTGCAGACCTCAAAAACTAGGTAGACTACAGACCTCAAGAACTAGGTCAGTGGTGGCGAACCTTTGGCACTCCAGCTGTTATGGACTACAATTCCCATCAGCCCCTGCCAGGATGACCAATTTGCCATCCTGGCAGGGGCTGATGGGAATTGTAGTCCATAACATCTGGAGTGCCAAAGGTTCGCCACCACGGAACTAGGTCATTGCAAAATATGATACAGGATTAGTTCACCTTGTTTTGTGAACTTTTTCCCTTAAACTTATAAGCAACTTCTCAGATTTGATATGGCACAAGATACTTTCAGAATGAAGAAAACATATAAAAATATGCATATATAAGTCCAGAGGGGTATCCGTGTTAATTTTGTACAACAAAACAAATAAGTTTTGTGGCTTCTTAGAAATTCTCTCTGCAGAAAAGTTGGACATTTAATGAATGGTATTTATATGACTTACATATGACTGACACATATTTTAAAATACAATAATTGCTGCATTTTTAAGAGGATACCAGGCAGTATGAGAAAATAACTGCCAGTCTGAGGTACTGATGAATATTCTCTTCTATTTTGTCCAATTATCATTTCTAATCAAACATGCAAGACATATTTCATTAGCAAAAACAGCTGGATAACAAAAACAGGAGAAGTCCCTTTCTCACATAACTTACAACATTCTGGGGGGAAATCATGTCATCTGCTCTCATGTGTAAAGTAGGTAGGGGTTTGTAGTCTTCTAATGAGGTCTGGAGTATTCATGTAATTTTGACTGATCTCCAGACAAAATAGTTGCCCTGGAGACAATAGCACTTTTGGACTCCATGGATTCACATCCCCACTGAACTCCCTTTCCACCTCCTGTCACTGCCCTCAAATCTCCAGAAGTTTCCCAAGCTGAAGTTGGCAGCCTAATGTAGGTAATCTAGTGGGGACCCCCTTCCTCTGCATAAGCAGGGTTGTCACTAGATACATCCAATGAGCCTGTGATCAAAGAATAACATAATGTTCTATTGGACTGTATCCCTTTATCTCCAAACAAGGACAATTCAGTCTAAACACGAAAAGAGTACATCACTAGAGATTCACTGTGATGTAGTGCTTGGAATTGGACTTTGAGGCATTCTTTGACCCTTTCTGCACAGCACAAATAAAACTTCTTGAGGACATTTGGGGGAAGGATTCCATATAGCCCCCCCCCCCCCCCGACATTTTCAGGAAATTTTATTTCTGGTCAACCCAGGTCTTTCAGAAAACACTAAATTAGCTATTCTTTTTCCTCAAGATGGGGTCAAGACATTTTCTCTTGGTAGTGCAGAACAAGAAAGTGTTTTCTTTTTCCTGCTCGAGTTTAAATAGCTCTCACTTTCGATTTCTGCTCTCACTTTCGATTTCTCTGATGCTCCTGTCAGGCATTTTCTTCCCTCTTCAGAAAGCTCTGTGCTGTCATCATTTGCAGAATGTATCCATGGAGTTTCCTCTGTTTGCAGCTCATCTGCACGTCCTTACAGTGTATAAAGTGCACTAATAAAGTTAGTCTTTCCTGGCAATCCCATGCACGTCTTTTTTCTTTTTCTCTTAAATGAGATATCTTTGAAAATATGACTTCACAATATGAGAATTTCTGCCAAGGATATCTCATTTAAAACAAAAAAGGGAAAAAAACACGTACACAGAATTGCCAGGAAAAACTGACTTTATTATTGAACTTCATATAATGAAAGGACATGTTGATGGGCTGCAAGCAGAGGAAACTCTGTGGGAACATTCTGCAAATGGTGGCAGCATGAAGCTTTCTGAAGAGGGCAAGAAATAGTAGGCACAAGATGATCAGTGGAAACTGAAAGTAAAAACTTTTTTTGGGGTGGGGGAAGAACCACTGACACTTTATTTGTCCACACTATGCAGACAAAAACATCAAAATGGATCTTTTAAAAACATCTGCAAGACATTTTATTTCTGCTGTGCAGAAAGGGCTCCTCTCTCTCACCCTAATCTACCTGGCAATGTCATTGTGAGGAAAGAGTGGAATGTATGTTTCCCAGAGTTTCTTGGAATAAAATGTATAGGTAGAGAGAAAAATGTTCGGGTAGATGTGCTGCAACTCTATCTTCATTCTCCATTTGAAGTTTTGTATAGACACAGCTGCTAATAGAATCTTAAAGAATAACAAACATCTCCATAAATGTCAGCATAGTCACCTTCCAAATTCTTGCAGTTACTAATTTTGATGTAGAAAACAGCAATAGCTGTTGTAGACAATACTTTTGAAGACATCATGGGATGCCAAATAGCTCTTACAGCTATGGTAAAAATGGTCTTGTGCCAAATAAGTTTAAAGCAAGATTTAACTGAGATTTAGCAAAACCTCTAGGCAGAAGGTGCTGGTTTGACGAACACATTACATTAAAGCGCTGAGTAAATAAAGATTTAATGTCGTAATAGAACTTACTGGGGAGTTTGGTTTACTGAATGACATCTTTTTTCTCCTATAATCCTCTTCTTTACATCAGACAGGAACCACAAATCCCTGTTATGGAATTAAAATTCATTTCCTTTTTCAGGTTTTGGACAAAGCCAGCTAAGTTCTATGAAATCCCTTTATGTAGCTAAGAGATTACATCCCAAAGATAATGTTGCAGTTTTAAGAAGTATTATCACAGTTTGTATAGGTCTTCCTCCTAACACAAAATATCTCCTTTTATGCCTAAGTTATTAGAATCAAAATACTTCACACCACAGTGAAAATACTGACAGGCTGTGTTTTTTTTAATGAACTTGAAAGTAACAGCTCACTATTGACTGTGAGAATGGGAGTTCAGGAAACCTTTTTCATAGAACTATGCTGTAACTTCAAAATGACTTTCAGGGAAGTTAAGGTATCCTCTATTTGAATCTTCATAAATCATATACAATTGTTATACATGTGAATACATTGTAAAAAATAATAGATGCTTCTTACTTTGATTCTAGAATTTTCGGCAAAATTTAAAATAAACCCATTGTATTATGATGCAGAACTTCTAAATAGCTATAAGAAGAAGTATTCAAGTGCACGGTTAAAATATAAATGATGGGAGAGCACTACAGCAGGCCAACATCATTGCTCTGTGTAGCCTAGGTGAGATTTTTTCATAAAGGTATTAGCCCCCCTGCTTACCATGCAGGAGATATCCAGAGCTAGAGGTGAGCAAGACCTAGTGGCCTTTTCAATTAGAACATCCTGAACCATTGCAATGCCTTGGGGTCGGAGGGCAGGAGGTGTGTCCCCTCATCCCTGCAGAGCTGTGCAGGGAAGAGAAGGTAAATTTGGGGGGAAGGACAGGTCTAAAAGCAGTGCCTCTGACCCAGTGCCGTTAGCTTGGCACCGGGTGCAAAACAGTGTTTTTGAAAAAACTCACTTAGTGAACAAGTTTCAAAAACAGTGTTTCCCCACTGGGGGGGGGGGGAAGCACAGCTCTGCCTCATTTCAGAGGTGGCAGCTATGCGAAGCACTCCCCTGGCAGGGACATAGGTATAGATTTTACCGGTTCGGGTGGGGTAAATACACCCCCACCTCGGCCACTAGGGCAAAGCCTCAGCTACTCTGGCCTAGCACTTATAAAAAGCAGCTCTCCCAGGTTGGGATGGCAGACTCCTGCCCTGCTCCCTGCCTCTGCCCTGCGTTCCTGCCCTCTGGGCAGAGGGGGCATAGGAGGGAAAATGGAGCCCGGCGCGTAATCTGAGTTTCTTGCCTCGGCAAGTCAGCTGTGATGCTGGAATCCATCCCCAAACAGCATCACTTAATGGTGTTTAAATTCAGGAGAGCCCAAATTCTCCTTTAAATCCACCTTTAAAGGAGAATCTGGGGTCCCTAGTTAAACAATATTGAAAGTGATGCTGTTTTTGGGCGGATTATCCCCCAATCTGAAACAGCATCACTTTCTTAATGTATGTAGAGTGGTTAAGAGAGCAGGTGCATTCTAATCTGAGGAACCGGGTTTGATTCCCCTGCTCTGTCACTCTGAACTGTGAAGACTTATCTGGGGAATTCAGATTAGCCCGTGCACTCCCACACATGCCAGCTGGGTGACCTTGGGCCAGTCACAGCTTATCGAAGCTTCCTCTCAGTCCCACCCACCTCCCTACAGGGTGTTTGTTGTGAGGGAGCAAGGGCAAGTGAGATTGTAAGCTCCCTTTGAGTTCCTCCTACAGGAGAGAAAGGAGGATATAAATCCAAACTCTTCTTCTCTTTCTTTTAAATCTAGTCAGAATCCTTGCAAAGATTCAGATAAATTACAATTCCCATCAGCTCCCTACCAGGTATGGCCAATTGGCCATGCTGGACAGAGGCTGATGGGGAATTGTAGTTCCTGAACATCTGGAGAGCCGCAAAGAGGTTCCCTACCCCCTGTTCTAAACTGAGACCTCAGGATTCTCCCTTTAAATCCATGCCTAATGTGGATTTAAAAGGAGAATCTGGGGAAATGTGGGGGGTGCCTGCTGTCAGGGGTGCAATTGTTAAGCTAGAAGCACCAAACTTTCATGGTATCTTTAGGAGTCTCTCCTTATGACACCACCTAGGTTTGGTGAAGTTTGGTTTAGGGGGTCCAAAGTTATGGACCCTCAAAGGTGTAGCCCCCATCTTCTATTAGCTCCCATTGGAAACAATGGAGGATGGGGCACCCCCTTTGGGAGTCCATAACTTTGGACCCCCTGAACCAAACCTCACCAAACCCGGGTAGTATCATCAGGATAGTCCCCCAAACAATCCCTGAAAGTTTGGTGCTGCTAGCCCAATCAATGCAGATGAAAAAGGTAAAGGAGACATTTCTTTCATTCAAACAGAAGTACCTTCCCTTCACGGCCCTAGTATGACTTAGTTGGGGGTGTTCTTTTTCATCTATGTCATGGCTGGGTCTTTTTTCAGGTTTAAACCACCAGAAAAAATAGACTATTTATGATTTACCCAGGAATGGAGGATGATGTCATGTGGAAAAAATCAGCCCATCTTTCTGTTGGTCAAAAAGCTGCTGCAGGGGAAAAAATGTACAGGGGAAAAAGTGCATTATACAACTTGCTAACCCTATCCCAAGCCCATGACTTCCAGTCCTTTCCTTTCCTCTATTTCCCATTCCCCAAGCAGACAAGGAGGCCTGATCCCCCATTTGCTATGCCTGTTAGGTCAGTGTAGTCCTCTGTGCTAGCACTGGGTTATTACTGACCCATGGGTGATGTAACATCACAGCGGCTTTACTCACTGCGGCAGAGATCTCATGGGCCTTTTCCCCACTTTCCCCTCAAGTCAAGCCGCCGTTGCTGCGCCGCCAAGAATTCCTTAAAGTGTAAGGGCGGCGCATCCCCTGGCGCGGCGCTCTCCGGCCCCCACAATGAGGGGTCATCAAAGGCTCTTTGGCAAGAGGCGCCAGGATGCCTCAAGGGCTGAGAGGGGCGCTGGATAGCGCAGCCGCCCGGGCTGGCCGCACTGTTGCCGCCGTTCCACTCGTGGGGAGTGTTCAGGACCGTCACCAGCATAAGCAAGCAAGCATAAGCAAGCAAGCAGGCGGCGGTAAGCAAGGTTAAAGCAAGGCGCGTTGCCAGCGTTGCTGGCAGCAGCAAGCGTTGCTGGCATACAAGGGGCGGTTAAGGCTACATACAAGGTTGCTGGCGCAGGCGGCATACAAGGCGTTAAGGTTAAGGTTAAGGCGGCGGCAAGGCGGTTAAGGCGGCGGCAGGCGGCAGGCGTTGCTGCTGGACCCCGCCAGCTACTGCTGCTGGCGGGGGCGGCAAGGCGGCGGCGGCGGCGGCGGCGGCGGCGGCGGCAAGGCGGCGTAGCGCCGGCTGGCCAAGGTAAGTGGGGAAAGGCCCTATGTTTCTGGGGTGGTTTGCCTTCCCCAGTCATCTATACTTTTAAGCTCAGAAAACTGGGTTCTCATTTTACTGACCTTGGAGAGATGGAAGGCTGAGTTAATCTTGAGCCCGCTAACTGAAACTGATTCCTACCAGGCTAGAACTCAGGTTGTCAGCAGAGCTTTGAGTGCAGTATTGCAGCTTACTATTTTGTGCCACAATCAAAGCAGTGGTTGAGAGAGTGAGCAGATGGTGCAGAGCTGTACTCCCCCTGGCTCCTGCCCAGAAAAGTGTCCAGTTCTGGGAACTGCCCCATACTGTCAACGCTGAACAAGTAAAAGTAAAAGTCAGTCCTGTTTTGTCAATTGGTGCCCTTCTTCGGTCCCCACATGCAACTAAGGTTGCCAACTCCAGATTGGGAAATTCCTGGAGACTTGGGAGATAAAGCTTGGAGAGGGAAGGGTTTGGAGGGGAGGAGCCTCAGCGGTGCGTAGTGTCAGAGTCCACTCTCCAAAGCAGCCCTTTTCTTCAGGGGAACTGATCTCTGTCATCTGGAGAGCTGTTGTAATTCCAAGAGATCTCCAGACCACACCTGGAGGTTGACAACCTTAGAGCAGACTAAAGTGCTAAGATCCTAAAGCAGTGGAATGGAGAGTACAACTGCAAGGTATTGGTGAAGAATTTCTAAATAGTATTATCAAAAATTGACTGACATTTTCATGGAAAAGTCAGTTTATTATTTAAGAAAACTAATATGAAGAGCTGTGGATCAAAAGTTAATACTTTCCAAATAGGATGAACCAGCTTTACTTTTTGATAGAAAATGTGAGCTGATAATCAGATGTTTTCATTCTTATTGGTTCTGGGATTCCTTTCATTGCAGCTGTAACTACAAATGGTATTTGTAAGATTTGGCATATAATATTAAAAGTGATTAGGCTTATGATTGTGTGTGCAGTCCTATCATATTTGATGAGTAGCAACTCAGAGCCATCTATTATTCCATCATCATCTTGCAATATATTTGCTGAGTGGTTTGAAGCTAAAGAATCTTTTAGGTAATCTGCTTTTGGCATCAGTTTTGACTGTGCAGCTGCCCCCTTTAAAATGTCCTCCCCCCCAAGAATTTTGCAATTTTGAACAGTTGCTCTTCAGAACTTTGCCTCCATTTCCCCCCCTATGTTTGGCTTGCTATTGGGAAGATATTAAATTCTTCTATAATACTATCAGGCTTCAAAATACTGTACAGGATACTTTTTTTTCTTGTTAGGATGAAGAAACTTGATGAGAGAAATCTTCATCTCTCTATAAGTCTATATATGCAGGGTGGAAATAAATTACATATAATTACATTCTTGATGATAGAAATCTGTATTGGATAATGTACAATTTAATCTGAAAAAGACGGTTAATTCTTTCAGTAGTTATCGCCATCTTAGACTTCAAGGGACTAAAGAAAGATTAGGGTTGTGCAAAACTTGCAGTAAAAATGCATTGCATTTTTCATGGAGTCAGATTCCAGAGGAAGGAAATAACTTTAAGGGGAAAGGAGAAATTGTGGTTCCTTAGTATTGAGCTTAATATTACAGGAAAGATGGGTATAGGCAGATGACAAGTGAACTTCTGCAAGGTGGTATCTACCAAGAAACTAGAATACTTGCTGTGAATATCTGAGGATAGGTCTCATCTCTTAAATGAGAGAAAGAATGCTTTGAGAAAGCAGAGCTGAACTACAAATGATTTATGGTGTGTAGTTGAGGGAAAAACAGCCTGCAATGAGCAGATGTAATATGTCCACCATGGGACTCTAGCCAGTTTTGTGTTCCACAAAAGGCAAAATGGCACTCCCAGAACAAAATACAAGGGGGTGAGGGAAATCTTTAGTTACATTCAGATCATGGGAATTTAGGTTGTTTTACAATCCTTTGTGTACTGAAATTCCATTGTACCTTCTGAAAAGTATCTCCATTTTTCACCCTTCCAGGTTTTTGCCAACACACTCTCCAACTTTAGATTCTTCTAAACCATGACCAAATCTACATCTCATTAGACAGTTGCTATTGTAATCATTTGCCTTCCTCAGGAAAATCCAGAGTATGAGTTTTCACATTCAAAGACTTACTACAATACATACATTCTGGTTACACATCTGTTGTGCACAGGTATGACCCCTTTATTTAATTTAACAGTTTTGTACCTTACTGGATGTGATGGGAAAGAACAGTTCCCTCTTTTTGCATTGCTATTCCAGTTGCCTCAGATTCAGAGAAGAAAGAGTTTTTGGTGGCATTCAGCCTCCTTTTCTACTCCTTCAGTGTTCCTCCCAAAGCCTAAAGAGCCCCTTTCGCCTATTGTGGGCTTTTAATGAGATCAGTACTGGATCAACGCAGGCCCCCTGGAGATCTCTGACCTGTCATGGGGAAAGCCTCCTTGTGAGAAACTGAGGAGAATATGGTGCTTGAAGAAATGAAGTCCGATCTCTACTTTTTATTTTGTTCTTTCTTGGTGTAACCTATGTTGAGACAGCTTCATGCTTCCACAATGCCTGACAGGATGGCAGAACCCAGTGAAGGCCACGGAGACAGATTCCACCCACTGGCCCAATCACATCCCTTTCCATGTCACACAGGATACACCAATCTGCCAGTTGTTCCCAACACAAAGAGTACAGGAAGAGCAGTGTCAGGCTCCTTGCCCTGCCCATGCATCCTCAACCTCAACTTGGCATGAACTCATGGCGGCTCAGTCATCATGTGTCTGACCACCCCCACCCATATGACCTCTGCCTGATAAGTCTGCAATTGGTGGGTCAGTTCCAGACATCTTATGTGGCAAAACTTCCAATCCATTTTGTGGGGTTTGTGGGGCCAATGTAGTCCTACAGTGAGGAAAAAACAGATCTTAGCATGTGATAAAAACATATTTCTCTCAAGTGGCACTCTTTTTTTATACTGAAAGATTTGAGGTCAGCCAAGCCTAAAAAACAAGGACTGTATATATAGGGATACAAGGCAATGAGGTATAAGCAGTTAGTTTGAGTATAATTTCAATAGATACTTCATAAACCGTTCATAAAGATTATTCATAAAGATATATTGTGATTATTTAACTGGATATAAAGGTAATAAACACACATATAATGACAGCATGTCATAAACATTGTCCATGAGGCACAAAACCTGCAATAGTCATATTGCGTTCCAGTCAGTTGAAAGAGTCAGTATCTCCAAAATTCAATGAATCAAATGTATTAAGATGAATTGTGGTAGTAGACAGCAACAGCTCCAGCAAGTGTTGAAGAAACTACGGTGACAGCAGCCACATTCGCAGAACGCGTTGCACGCTAGTCCACGTTTTCAACAGAAATTTCTTCAGTGCGTTCAGGTAAATCTATTAGAAATAGAGATTGAATTCTCTTATTGTGTGTTTAGCTAAGTAAAGCAGCATACAGCTTCTACATTCAGTGAATCATAAAAGCATAAAAATCGTATAGAAAAGCATCCAAAGAGACTATTCTAATGGCAACAGAGTTCATCATAAAAATATGACAAAATGCAGAGTAAAAAATGTATATCTTGAGTTTTATATTCTTGAGATGCTATTCAACAGGCAAAAAATACCTCTACAACCAAGAGAATTCCAATAACATAATAAGGCAGCCTCACATGACTATATTACTCACTTATAAATCATTATATACAGTTCAAAAATATTGTTGTTTGGATCTCAGATTCAGGACGAATGTCTGGAAACCAAAACTGAAATTCTGTCAGAACACCTCCAATTGTAGAAGTTTAATGTGAGTGAATACTTTGTGAGAGTAAAAAATAGCTGTCCTGAAAAAAATTCCTTTGGTGATTTCCACACAGCCCAAATATAACTGGCTGAGGAAGCTGTTTATCCCATTTTGGGGAAGAACTTTGCCCCAAACGGGTTCAGCTGGTTAAATTTCCCTCAACCTGGGTTTTACAAAAATCACTGTACTAATGATCTTTTTGGAGAAACCAAGGGAGCCACAGCAAATTGGACTGTTTGCAATTGTTTCCTGGAAGGGTGAAATATCCAGTGCGAAGGCTAACAGGGGAAACCAGGTTCATTAATCACATGTTACACACATTATTAGTGTGCTGTACAGAAACCACCTTTGGGAGAGTATTTTGTATAAGTGAAATAACTTTTTCAGGCCCACCAGCTTTCAGTTACTGCTGTTTGCGTACTGACTTTTTCCAGATTAGGGGTTCTTTGTCCTGCTTGCATTATTTACATATGTAATGGTAGCCAGTCAGGAACCTTACAGGAAACTAGTGGGTGGGGTGTCATGATAACAGTGGTTAGTTATTGGAATCACTTGAAGGCAACAGAGCTCAGTTCAAAGTATGGTTCCAGAATGGGAAGATACTTTTGAAGAAACAACTGAAGAATCATCTAGGAGATACCTATTGATTCCAAAAATCTTCACAAATCTTCTTGAATATTTTGGGATAGCCCTGATCCTCCCACTGACATTCACTAAGAATGTTTCCATCAGCTTTAGAAAAGTCTTAACAAATTTCTCCAGCATAACTGTGGCCCAGTTCATTTTATAAAGGTGTATGTACAAGGGTGACTGATTTTTGTTCATCCTTTCCTATTTCCAATCTAATGTGGAAAACAGACCTTGAATTTTTTTTATCTTCAATAGCCATGGGTGATCCATGTATAGATCAGAAAAATCTGCACAGTGGGTTAGCCAGAGATAGGATATAAGTTCCTGCAAACCTGGGGGAACCATCAGATATGTATCAGAAGGCTGTAGTTTTCCGTCTATCTACTTGACAGTGCATGCTGTTGATTTCAGGGGGAGATGTATTAAAACAAAGATGCATTGGACAAGAAGAACCTATTGATTGCAATAGGAAAAGCAACCACATGTCTACTTTTTTTTTACTTTTTTTCACTGTAGCTTGTTTTAGGTACCCCATGGTGTTGTCTACACACTGATTTAGTTCCTTCTACCTTTATTTTGCACCTCATTTTGCACCTCAGCTTGTTTTTAATTTCAATAATTTACATTGCTGTTTTTATGTTTCATTGCAGTTTTTTTTAACTTGTGAGATTTTTTTAAGCAGGTCTCTGGAGAGATAACTTATAAATTCTTTTAACGCTTCTAAACCCACTCTTTGCTCATCCAAATAGTGAAAGTAAATCTCCTACAACTCTTTCTTCCGTTGTAGGTGCCTTAATTTGCTCTCTGTTGAAGCACAAACCACTCTTTTGAGGATGACTGGCTCCTTTGGAGATCAGATTGTTGCTGCTGAAAATGGCCTCCTGTTGTGATTAATTCCCAAGTGTAAGAAAAAATTTGCAAGTGTTCTCATTGTAACTTGCTCCATGACATACTTCATGCCATAGATTCTACTAGGAACATGGAAGCGCAAACATGTATTTGAGTTATGTGACAAGTATGTTATCATTGAACATCTTTCAAGAAAGATAGGCCATTTAAAACATTATCTTCTTGGAGATCGTAACATGTACATTAGCTTAATTCTGCATATTAAAAAATAGTGAAATATGCTGAAGATTCTGTAAAGGGAAGGTGATGAAATCATTTTCAACTTCAGAGAGTCACACATCTGGCTCCCAATGTTTCCTTCTCTTCTTGCTCTTTCAAGTTGGCTGGGCTGAAGTCCAGTATGTATCTGCCTGTCTCTTAACAAACTCAAGCTGTGGTTTTCAAGCTGATAAAAATGTATGCTAATTAACAGGTTGAGGGAAAATGTGATGTTATTGCTGTGGAATGTTCTGAGAAGCTGGAAACACTTAACTGCAAAAACTACATGTGGCGAAATAACCAATAATTTGCTTAAGAAACCCACATCTGTTTTTGCCTGCGAGAAACAGGGGTTAATAGTCTTTTAGGGGCAGGCAGTGGCAGTGAGTAGCCCTAGGATAAACAAAAAAGCCTTAACAGCAGGAAATAGGCTTGTTCTCCTAGTGTAAGCATTTACATTGGCTGCTGACCAGCGAAAGATGTAAAAGAGGGCTGGTTTACACTTTTTTTCCAGTTCAGATTGGGAGAAACAAACAGCCTTTTGCATTTTGTATATTTGTGAACAAAATCCCAAATTCCACTTGAAAAGCCATCAAAGTAGGCTCCCAGTATACTATCGTATTTATGAAATGGAAGCTAGAATAATTGTGAGTAACTGTGTAGATAACACTTTTTCTCATCTCAGGGTGAGGGAAAAAGAATGCAGTGATGGGATATAGTACATTTTCTTGAATTCCAAGCCAGTTATCTGATAGACAGTCAATTGTTGCTAGGGTTGACAGCTTCCAGGTGGTAAATGGAGATGTCCAGGAATTACAACTGATCTCCAGGTGGTAGAGCTTCATTAACCTTCGTCAATTTCCTGAAGTTAACATTCAGGCAGAGTTGCAAAGACCTGGGTTGAACATATATTGGCTTTCTGTAATGTCTGAATACCAGTACCATGGCAAATGGAACCGCAAAAGCCAGCATTCTAAAACATGGCCTAACTAACCCCTGATCAGAATCCCAGTCTGCAGGCACCTAACCAAACTAGGAACTGTTTTTTCAAACAGACCAATAGGAGGTGCATGGGGTGCATTATAAGTGCAGCAATTAATTGTGTGTTTGTGGTTTACCTACATCTTGTGAAGACATCTGAATGAAGCCTTATATTAACAAAATATAATACAAGGATGTTCAGGGAAGCAATTGTTAATGAATAATGGGTACTTTCTGCTTCCTCTTCTCCCTCTAGCCTCAAGAATAGCAGTTCAAAACTGGAAGGTGGAGGTTCTAAGATTGATTTGGGTTCTGGCATGATGTAAGGATGACCGGTTCACCCCTGGGCACCACAAATGGCAACACACACAAACATACTACACAATTAAAATGTGTAAACCAAAATTACCCTGTCAGGTATCAGAGACTCCCCTTAACTCAAGCAAACCCTAATATAACCTCAAGCAGACTATGAAAAGAAGTACTGCAGCAGACTTTTGTTCCCATCTCTATCCTTTCTATCAGCATACAAGATAAACAGTCAAATGTCAAAGGAGACAACTCTCAGAAGGCAAAGTAAATGGCCATTCTGGTATATCTGAAGGGTCTTTTTACTGTGCATGAAGGGTGTGTTCCGATATGAACGATTCCCCACAAGTCAAGAATGTCAGTAATGCATTCCCCAGCCGTAGCTTACATAACAATTTCTTATCTTATGCAAAAAATTTTTCATGTATGTATGAGGAACAGTGCATCTTCTTTAATACTATATATCCCTGTATTCAATATAAAGGGATATATGTTTGCATGAATATCATTTAATTAAAGTCTGAATATCTACTGGAATGCTCCAAACTAGCATTACTGCCAAGATCATAATGAAAAACAATTCTATGGACCAGTCTGTGGTATTCTCAGGCATTCCAGTCCAGCTCTCTAGTGGCTGCTAATTCCTAACCACAATCCCATCCTCAACCCTCTGCTACTTAACTTAAAAATGTCAGGAATTGTGAGTCAGAAGGGACATGCAGCTGGACTGAGCAGCTGACATGCAAACAACCATCATTCCAAAGATGCATATGCAACCATATGGATTTTTATCTGTGATGATTTTCAAACCAGTATATTTTACAAATCCTACGTTTCATTTTTATTTCCTTTAGAAATGTTTTCCTTCTAAACAAAGGTAATATGACTGAGATGTAGGCACCATTGAAAACTATTGTTATTTGTAAGGCTTTGTCAGAATTGCTTTTGCCATTGCACAATATCTACTTATAAGTAACAGGAAAAATATATTTAATTTGCTGCAAGCTCCTTGAAGCCTTCTCTAATGGCAAAGGCATATTTTTTTATTTATGGGATTTCTATACCGCCCAATCCCCAAAGGGCTCAGGGGGAAATGGCACCTGGGGAAAACACCTGCTCCAGATGCCCACCACCTCCATACCCCTGCACCTGGGGTGGGGCTTGGGGTGGGGCACAGGGCAGGGCTCAGGGCGGGGGCGGCTCAGATGGGCACAGCAGTGGCAGGCTGGTTCCTGGGTAGAAGCCGGTCTGCAGGGAGGGGAGGGCAGGGCAGAGCACCACGGCGGGCAGCCCAGGAGCCAACTTGCCACCACAGTGCCTGTCCAAGCCACCTCTGCCCCAAGCCCTGCCCCTGAGCCCTGGGGAGAGAATGAGGTAGCTTAGATGGGTGCCACTGTCTTTAGGCACCTCCCCCTCTTTCAAGCTGGGTCGACGCAGGGGAGGAAAAGGGTGGGGGCGATTTTGCCCCACCCCCACTGTTTTGCCCAGGATTATTTGATCCCCCCGTCCCCTTGGGCAGGCCTGGTCTAATGGGCAGCTAACTGCTGGTGCCTGGCAGCACAGTGCCTTATACTGGTCTAGGATCCTTGATTGATAGGGGGTTTAAAAAAGAATGTTACTGTTGACCTGGGAAAGTTGCAGTTGAGAGTAGCAGTTAGAGGTTTCCAGCAAGAATGGCAGGAGAGTAGGGTAGGATCAAGGAAGACCCTGAGATAGGAAAGTAAAACTGGTAGCCCTTTCCTGAGGGAAATGCACATTAAGTGCTCTCAAGTCATTTCCAACTCATGGTGACCCTACAAATCCAAGTCCACCGAAAAGTCCTGTCATTAGCAGCTTTGCTCAGATCTTGCAGACGGGGGGCTATGTCTTCCTTTATAGTATCAATCCATTTTATGTTGGGTCTTCCTCTTTTCCTAGCATTATTCTCTTTTCCAATAACATTTGCCTTCTCATGATGTGACCCAAGTACGATAGCCTCAGTTTAGTCATTTAGCTTTCAGGGACAGATTTGGTTTGATCTAGTAGTCCACCGTATCCATAAACTTCTCCTCCAATGCTACATTTAAAAGGAATTTACTTTCTGTCAGTTTTCTTCATTGTCCAACTTTCACACCCATACATAAAACTGGGAATATTTTGGCATGAATTATCTTGATCTTGATCACCTGTGACACATCCTTATATTTAAGAATCTTTTCTAGCTCCTTCATGACCTCCCTTCCCAGTCTCAACCTCCTTCTGATTTTTTGATTGCAGTCTCCCTTTTGGTTGATGATGGAGACAAAGGGACCAAAAGTCTTGAACAATTTGCCTTCAGCTTCCCTGAAACACACAAACTACATTGAATCTTGTTTGCCATGTTGCCCACTTGACTAATTTTGATGTTTCATGGCAACCTCTGAATATGCATTATTGTAACATCTGAAAAGGACTATTATCAGATTTGAATATAGGAATAGGCATTAGAAGACTGGGATGGCCCAAGAGCTTACTACTCATGCATTCTGGAAAGGGAAGAAATGTGTGCCAAACTTCCTCCTGGAAGACATGCAGGTAAAGGAGCTCTTTGCATGGGGAACTCAGAATTCTCCTTGTATATTTGCATTTATCCTCCTGGTTAAGCTGCTTGTAAGAAAAACACAGCTTATAGATGAAAGCAATACATCCCTTCCTCACACATTCTCAAACATGGCACTCTCAAGTTATGGATGCAACAAAAATATTTCTGACTAAATAGCCCCGTTTAAATTAATATAACCTGATGTTAAATTTAAATCTCTGAAGTGAAAACTTTCAATTCAAAGGATTCTATTCAGAACAAATCCAGTGGTTTTGTATAATGGTTTTGAATAATGAACAGAAAGTTGCAATAGGTTTTCGAGGTACACATTGAATATATTTCTGGAGGCCATTTTTAGTCAGTATACATTCTGTAGCTCCTGCTAAATGTGCTTTCTTTCCAGTCAGGAAGTGACATAATTATAACTATGTTGGTAGTATTTTCCTGAGGCAATAATTTGTTTTATTTGAATAGAACAAAAGAAAGCTTTGTCATGATTCCAGAATTATGATTTGTCTCTTGAAGTTGTACAGCTGAAGATTTTAGGGGGAAATGTCAACTGTTTATATGGTTATGACTAAATGCCAGCACACAATATCTTATAATAACCATAATAAAGCTGGGTTATTGTTCAACATTAAAAGGGCCCACTATGTATTGTTTCCTCTGTTTAACTGTAATTTCTAGGAAAGATGAAATAATCCAGAATTGCTTGTTTTCCCATGTCACATACATACTGGTACTAGGGATTTCTTTTTGAGAGCTATTATCTATGGAATTTCCAGCAATATATTTATTTATGTAGCTAAAAATTCCATCACATTTTTTCTATTACTTGTATTCTTTTTAACTTTTCAGTGGTTAGCAGTCTCAGAAATCTTTGTGGTGACTCTATTTAAAACCAGCTGCAAATTTTAGTGGGGAAAGTGAACATATATCTAATCTCCATGGGTGCCTCTTAGGGTTGCCAGCTTGGGATTGGGAAATACCTGGAGATTGGGGGAGGGGTGAAGCCCTAAAAGGGCAGGGTTTGGGGAAGGGAAGGACATCAAAGGGGTATAATACCATCAAGTTCACATTCCAAAGTGGCCATTTTCTCCAGGTGAACTGATCTTTGGGCACAGTAGCAGGTGCACTCTAATCTGGAAGAACCGGGTTTGATTCCCTGCTCTGCCGCTTGTGCTGTGGAGGCTTATCTGGGGAATTCAGATTAGCCTGTGCACTCCCACACACGCCAGCTGGGTGACCTTGGGCTAGTCACAGCTTTTCGGAGCTCTCTCAGCCCCACCCACCTCACAGGGTGTTTATTGTGAGGGGGGAAGGGCAAGGAGATTGTAAGCCCTTTGAGTCTCCTACAGGAGAGAAAGGGGGGATATAAATCCAAACTCTTCTTCTTCTTCTTTGTTACCTGGAGATCAGATGTAATAGCAGTTCTTCAGCCACAACTTGGTGGTTGGCAAGCTTAGCACCTCTTCACCCATGTACAGAACAAAAAATCCATCCAAAACCAGAATATATTTTTCTGCAAACCCAGGGAAAATCCCCTAGGTTTGCAGAAACATCTTAAAGTAAAAAAGGGAGACTGAATTTTATAAAAGAAAAGTTTGAAAGTGCTGAGATTTTAGGAGACCACCTCATAAGATTTTAGCTAATATTCTGGATTTGGTCGGGCAATCTAAACAACATTGCCAAAGTTCCCACTACAAGAAAAGGAGAGAAAAGATGGGAGAATATCAAACCAAAGCCAGTCAGATGGGATGAGAAAAAACTAAAAAGGCAGCATGCATTTTTACATTATTACTATTATTAGCTATTTCGTTTAATTTCAAAAAAAAGTATAAGAATACAAAAAGTATATCAAATTATATACATTTGTATCTGGGACACCCTCGTTTCCATTTTATTACAAGAACAATCATTCCATGCCAGACAAATATGAATGGAATTTTAAACCATTATCTCAGCTTTTCTAGAAATGATTGTTAAACCAAAGAAACAAACCATTTTAAATGTCTGTCCAATGGATTGTCTTTTTATTAATATTCCTCCCCCACCCTTGGAGAATTTCCCTTCCAGACTAGCTATATACCCATTTTCTTATTCTCCCTGTAGGATTCATCAGCCACAAATGAATTATGGTCTGTGGATAACTGAAGAATTAACTCCCCATCTTGATCCAAAGCTTTACATTTATTACAGGAGGAGAAAGTAGAAATTTCACTTACTAATTCTGTAATTGGCAGATCATCAATATGCAACTTCTTGGCTAATCCACGTGGGTACTGTGGATTTGGGCTTCTTCTCAGTTGCTTTTTCTTCTCTGTGAGCTACTTCTTCTGGAGGAGGAGATTTTCAATCTCTCATATCAATGATTACAATGTTTGGTGAAATAACTAAACAGTCCCACCAGCAGTTTGATGTATATAGATAGGAATAGTCCAAATAATCCACAATAAGACAAGCAGTCCAGTGCAGCTGGATGAAGTTGTTTATCCATCGCCATCTTGCCTCACTCTCCCTAGCCAATATTGGGTTGCATCACACCAGCCTTTTGGCTGATAAGGCACAGAAGAGAGGATTCTTTTTTATTACTAAAGAACTTTTGTGGGGACTGTGAGATCCTTGTGGGCAAAAACGACATGAAATGAGCTAGCAGAACAAAGGGAATCAGGCAACGCTGATTTAAAAAGCCAATAGGCACAATTCATCAAAATTCCTGATCCAAAATCATGCTTAGTTTGAAATACAGGGGAAGGACAATGAGATTCTCATAGAAACTAAAAATTGCCAGTATTTTAATGTATTTTCCCTCCTGTTCTTTTAACAAATATTAGCAGATAATACAGACTCTTGCTAGTAATGAAGAGAAGAGTTTTGGATTTATACTCCCCCCCCCTTCTCTCCAGTAAGAAAGCTCAAGGGGCTTACCAACTCTTTTCCCTTCCTCTCCCCACAATTGACATCTTGTGAGGTAGGTGGGGCTGAGAGAGTTAGAAAAAAATTGTGACTAGCCCAAGGTCACCCAGTAGGAATGTAGGAGTGGAGAAACAAATGTGGTTCTCCAGAAAAAGATTCCGCCGCTCATGAGGACGAGCAGGGAATCAAACCCCATTCTCCAGATTAGAGACCCCCTGCTCTTAACCACTACAGCACTCTGTTATGGAAAGATTCTATGCTATGAAAAGATCCACTTGCTGGTTTGGAAACTTAAAGCCAACATTAAAGGTGCAGGAAAAGGCCAAGTTATTTTTTTGGCCAACTGGCAATTGCATACACACTTAAATGGCATCTTAGCCTGGCAGCACATGGCAGTAGTCAGCCCACAGTTTATCAAGTACCATTGGAACACCCTGTATCTGTGTCCTTCCTTCTCAGGAAAAAAGAGGGGAGAGGAGTATTGAAGTCGACCCACGTGGTCAGCGCAAGAACGAGACGAGACGCGGAGATAACATCTGGTGGAGATCGCCAGCAGCGGGAGCGCGGAGGTCCGTGTTCCTAGCGAGTCTCCCGCGTGCTGGTTCCTGGCACCTTTTATTGTGATTCTATCGGGGGCGTGTAGAAGGGAGGAACGGAGGGAGTTCCGGGAGAGCGGGAGGTCGGGAGATCATCATGTGATGCATGATCTCACCTGGCTACGTGCGGAGAGGAGCGTAAGCGTCTGAGCCTAATCCTCACCTGGGGGCAAGACCATTGTCCCTGCGCCCGGTGACTGAGCCAGACAGTTCATGACCCGTGACTCATAGGGGGATGAGGAGTGGGGGTGCGGTGCGACCAGAAGGCCGTAGGAGCGTAGGTGTTCCAGCGCTCGACCACGGTGCTGCTGGGTCAGCGGTGCATTACTACAGAGTATGAGGCAGTTTTAGTTACCTCACTTAGCAGGGATTTGTGCTGGGACAATCCATAGTCCCAATCAGATTATTCTGGAGAGGAACCTTTTAGTGGGGAATGCTAATGTGGATTTTTGTTCTTTCTAAGTTTTGAGTGCTGAGACAGAGCAATCCTTTAGGTTACAGATTTGATTAATTGTTGATAGGTCTTGATTAATGGACTGAAGGCTAGGAAAAGGGAGAGTTTCTGTGACGCTGTTCTGTTTCCAGTGCATGCAATGAGATTGTGCAATTTCTGTCCTGGCTCTCAGC
Organism: Sphaerodactylus townsendi; assembly: GCF_021028975.2. Lineage (NCBI taxonomy): Eukaryota > Metazoa > Chordata > Lepidosauria > Squamata > Sphaerodactylidae > Sphaerodactylus > Sphaerodactylus townsendi. Next base: position 69,240,386 of record NC_059431.1, read on the forward strand.
CTTGTATTGTACATGGCCTGAAATTTGTTTTCTGCTAATGTGACTGGCAGAGAAGAACTAGTCTCAGCACCAACACAGCAGTGAAAGGAGAACAGTCAATAAAATGGAGGCTCGATCGGGACAAATGGAAGGGTTATGATACTGCAATAATCTAACAATGCAGGGCAGAGCAATAGAGAAGAGAACAAGGTATTTCCTAACAACTAAGGAGGCAATCAGTCTATATGATGATATCGTGGGGTCCCAGCATACGGCTCACAGACCTAATCTACATAGGTCTATAGAGAATGTTGATGTTCATGGGCAAGGAAAATCTTTATTCTCTTTTGAAGCTACCACCTCTTTGGTTCTGCTTAATCAAGCTTGATGAGACAAAAGTAGCCAGGATAATTAAGGCATGATAACCTTCCTGCACAATCTTCCTAGAGAATGAAGTACCTGTTTTAATGGAAGGTAGAAATTGCACAATCTCATTTTCAAATAATTTTATTTTCAAATAATCCTGTTTTCAACCTGGTATGCAGGGATCACAGATCAACCTGGTATGCAGGGATCATAATAAATGATTAGATCATCATGTTTAGTAGCCTGCTTAGTGCAGGACAGCAAGGCCAACGATTTTATAATAGGCTTTAACTTATGCTACGCATACATTTTATATTATAAATAGAACATGAAGGAACACACATGAATACACATGAACCTGCTTTATACGGAATATAGTTGTTTTTATACCCAGCTATTCTCTGCCTTAAAGGAATCTCAAAGTGTCTTACAATTGTATTTCCTTCCCCTCCCCACAACAGGCACCTTATGAGATAGATGGGGCTGAAAGAGTTCTGAGAGAATTGTGACTGGCTCAAGGTCACAGGCTTCATGTGGAGGAGTGGGGAATAAAACCCGGTTCTCCAGACTAGAGTCCACTTTTACATCACCAGTGTTGTCTGCTCAGACTGTCAGCAGCTTTCCAGATTCTCAGACAGAGGTCTTTCACATCACATACTGAGAGATATCTTTCAATCACCTCCTGGCTGGTCCCGTTATGGAGTTGTGAGAGATTAAACCTGAGACCTTTTGGATGCAAAGGAAAGGCATACAAAGCAGAGTTGCAACTCCTCCCCAAGGAAATCCATTCTTATTACTTACAATGAGTTAATAGAAGACTTTCAAAATAGTTTCCCCCAAATAATAAAGAATTTGTCTGGATTTTCAAGTCAAGTTTAAACCTCAAAACATTAATAATTAATTTAAAATGGGCTCTCATTTTTAAGGAAATTCTTTGAAGGCAAAAATATTTTCTTGGGGAGAGGCTGAGGAGAAACTAGCATATGTGCAGTGATTTGTTCTGTATTTTTGATCACTCAGTTGACTGATTATTCAGTTAGGGATAACAGGCTTTGCCCAATTCCTTGCCAGAAGCAAACCATGGGAAAGAACTGACCAGCTGCACCATTTTTGATGGCTACAAGTTAAAGACTTCGGCAGCTGTGCACTGCAGAGAGAAAACAATGTGTGACCTCCTGGAAGCACGAGCAGCAGGAAGCAGGAAGGGAGGAAAGTGAACTTGGATGATGCTCTCTAATTGAGGAAAATGCAACATGCTCGTGCTTCACACAGAAAATGATCATTTTTACAGTGTGTGATTCAGCTCATGTGGAGGGGCACTTGTAAACTACTTCTATAAATGCTACCTATGTAAACAGAAGATTAACCATAATGATATAGAAGAAAAAACTTGTGGTAGAAAGAATACAAAGACTTTGCACTAAGCAGTTACACCCTTCTAGGCCCATTCATTTCATTATGGTTAGAAGGGGATACGTCTATTGAGGATTGCCATGTAAGTCTGGAAAGTTGTGAAAGATTTCTCCTGGATCAAAATTTAAAGGAAGGGACTATAAGCAGTTGGATAGGCCTTGGGAGTGCAGTAGGTTCAGGGTAGAGTCCATCCTCACCCTGGTAGTGCCATGCCTGGCATAAGTCCAGGGGAATGCCATTACCAAACAATTAAACATTTTCACCTTACTGCACTGGTCCCAGGCCACACCAACCCCATAGGCTTATGATGTCCTGCAAAAGGAGAGACATTCTAATGTCATGGAATACATTCTGATTGTGATTGATAGGGCCTGGTTAAACAATATCTATCTCTTTGGCTGCTCTCCAGGATATCAGTGGCACCACATGGATACAATTGATCAATTTATCATTGTAATAACTCCAGGAAATCAGTTAGACTAAGAATGTATGATTTATGGGCAATTTAATTTTTCAGGATTTATGAATTTATTATCATCAGCATGTCCAATTTGTAGCATGGCCCCATCTGTAGATACTCTAATCCAGAAATTAGAGCCATGGTCATACAGGACAGATCTTTCTATAAACCTAAGAAAAACACCAGATTTACAGAAAAAAGTGAAATCCGATAGACACACCAACAGACAGGTAGATAGACAGATGGGTGGTTAACCCTGCCCCCCATAAGAGAAGCAGTGCCCATAAAGGGCAGGGGTGAATGCCTCCTTAGGGTGTGGGGAGGTGCCTCATGGCTTGAAGGAGACAGTAGTATGCCCCTCCTGAAGAGGTCATACTTGGACCCAGAAGATGTCAACAGTGGATATCCTCTGAGATCTCTGTGACCTTTGTGAGGATAATAGGCAAAATAGGGAAATAATACGGGTAATAGGGAAATAATATGGGGATTGCCAGAAGAGAAAGAAGAAATAGTATGGGGAAGGGGATGCTGGGAAAAATGAGGTAACCCATGCAATTCCTTGCAGGTTCCCCATTTTATTTGGAATGCTAGCTTCAGAACATAGATCAAAAATCCAAATAACCAAACCATGTACAGATAGGAATTATTTTTCTACAAAACTGTGAGAAGCCCCAAATTTGTGAGAAAATATAAAATGTGGCTTAAAACATCTTAAAATAATATTTATTTATTTATTGGAGTTGGTATACCCCCCCCCCCCCATCCTCAAAGGGAATAGCAGCAAAGTCTACTTTTTAAAGAAAAGAATGCCAGCAAGACCATGTTGTGAGATTTTGGTGGCAATTTGGGGCAGTTCCTAGGCAGCCATGTAAAATTGTTGAGACCATGATTCATAGTGTGTGGGGTTGGTGAGATATAGTAATGGTGATATGGCTTAGAAGCAGGGAGTTTGTTAGAGTGAAGACATTGGCTGCTCTTCAACCATCTCTACTGAGTCACTGGGCCTTTTTCCAGCAAACATTTTATTTAGACCGGGGCTGGTGCCTGGGGCATGAGCTGAGGTTTGTGTGTGTGCATAACTCAGATATAGGTGAGAGGTGGACTGGATTTGTGTTCACTTTACCCAATTATGCACAGTCTTTGCTGCGTAGTGGAGGCCAGTGTTAGGCCACAGCAAGATTTCTTGTACAGACATATTTTCTGAAGCCCCAGTTTCACTTTCCACTCTCTTTGTGGCACTGTGGCAAGTGAAACCACCTACTCTTGAGTCAAGCTGCCCTCCTGCTTGCTCCCCTCTCCAATAGGAGGACATGCTTCAGTTGCCTTCCTTGCTTGTATGTGGGGGCGAAGGTGGGAAGACCCTTCTCTAAGTGCCTGAAGTGACCTCACCTTTTGCCGGGGAGGCACCAACCACACCAGGCTAGCTCAGCCCCTTTGGCCAGCTCAACCAGGGTGGGGGGCACTCTTCTCCCCACAGATGGTCCCAGACTGAGGAACCAGCATTGGGGTATCCTATGAGCATGTGCAGAGGGCCACCTCAGAGCATGCTGTGGACCATTCCAGGGAGCAGGAGGAGCCTACAGCAGTCTCCTCCTGCCCAGTTGGCAGGGCTGTTCTGTGTCTTCTGTACTTTCTTTCTCAGTCATGGCATGGCTCAGTCTGACTAAAGGGCTGACCAGGGCCACCCCCTTCCTGGCAGCTCCTCAGCCCCATGTTTCAAGCAGCATCTGGCTAGAGCAGCAGAGCTTGCAGAGCATTTGGACAGGGTGTGGAGTGGGCTGAGCTGGGTCGGGCCAGGTGACCAGGTAAGGCAGAGAGGGCAGGACAAGTGGCTAAAATGACTCCTACATGATCCCCACCCCCAAGATACACGTGTGTTCAGGGCTAGATGAGCTGATTCCTACTCACCCAGACTTCAGCAATCAGCACTGTGTTATAGCAGCAAACTGTAAAGGTTTGTTTATTTGTGGCCATATTTGCACTCCTCCCCTGCCCCAAAAGTTCAGTAACAGTAGGTGGGCCACTCACCTAGCCCTGGAGCTCAGCAGTCTTATTTTGTGTGTGTGTGTGTGTGTGTGTGTGTGTGTGTGTGTGTAGGGGGGGGATTCCCAATTGCTACCGTCACCCAGCACATCCTTAAGGGTCCCTAACTTGTAAAGGCTTAATACCAAACAAAGATGACACTTTGGTATTCTTGTTTTTTAATGAGATAAAAATGGCTTAATGCCAAATCTGTAAAATTTCAAAGGCACCCCTGGCAGTGCAAAAGACAATACACCCGGTTTCCTTCTAGTTGTGGTCTGGTCTACTGTGATTAATTAGACATAAACAGCAGCATTTTCAGTCAGAAGCTTCATGGCGAAAGAGTTCTTTACAGAAGTAATCAAACGTGATTCCTGATTTGTTAGCTCATCCTCTGAGTCCACTTTTGTAATTATCTATAACTGAACCTTTGTGTACAGGAGAGCTCTGCCTTGGACACTGGGGCAGCTGAACTACAGCTACCTCCTCAACTAGAAATGTAACAGTTTACTTTATGCAAATTGATCCCTTTTAGAAGCTGCAGTTGTGCCACCCCTGAGTCTTACATGTATGTAAAGTGCTGTCAAATTGCAGACAACTTATGGTGAGCCCCAGCACGGGGGTTTCAAGGCTAGTGAGAAACAGAGGTGGATTGCTGTTGTCTTCCTCTGCTGAAAATCCATTTTTCATTCTCATGGACAATACCAAGAAGTTGATGAGTTGATGTATAGTTGATGAGTATGATGAGTATGATGTATGAATAGCAGAGCAGATGGCCCAGATCAGCAATGGCATGTCTATAAACTATCTGTACAAACGGCAAACTGATGCATTTGGGGCCATCCAAGATTTGCAGTAGCATTTTAGCTGCTTTCCCATGCAAAGTGGTATTTGCAATCATTACTATTAATATTACTAATAAGCAGAATGATTGGAGAAAAATGTTTAATATTATAATGAAAAGAATGTTTAACACTATAATTTAGCTTTGTATATTGTTTTCACAATGTTTAATTTTCTAAATTGGCTTTTACTTATCTTAAGTTCGTAAACAACCCCTCCAACCCCTCCATTCCAAGCCCTCTTTTCCACTGCCTTCTTTGTTAACAAACTAGGCAGTTTCATCATAGAAATATTATTGCTAGACTAAAAGTTTGCCCTCCCCACAGTTTAGGAGAAAATACATTGCAGCTAGCACTAGTATGTAGCTAGACCTCAACCCAGAAGTGCCTCTCAAATAAAGAGAATGTGGAAGAAAAGGTGAAAGGCAGAGCAAAGAGCGAGTTCTTCTGGGTTAAACAAAAGGGCATAGCTCTATTAAGGGCATTAACAGGTGATGATGTGTTGGGATAATGAAACTGTTAACTGATCTGGTAGATATTTAATTCTGCCATAAGGTCATTGGGACTTTTGCCAGTGGAAAAACTCTTCTCATGGTTCAACAGTTAAACCCATTGATTCTTATCTAAGGGCACTGCATGATCAACATATAAGGAAACCATTGTATTTGGTCATTGACTGTAAATAAAGACTACTACTATAAGACAACCCCATAATATTTTATTGTATTTTTTTCAAATATATTTGAAAATACATATATTTACATTCATACTGAGATCATTTTGTTTCTTTATAATTGTATTGGTTTTATTCAAACTTTTACTTTCATTAGAACTCTTTATTCTTTGTTAATTTCTACTGATTTCTATAGGAAACACATTTCTAATTTTCATCTATCTGGGATACAGTTTTCAGGGTCTGTATTGCTTCCTTAAGGGACCCTCAATTACAGGCGAAAGCGTCTCCCATTTTATATGTAATAGAAGTAGAAAAAGTTTTTGGCTTTAATGTTCCATTTTCTCGTTCTATTGGGTGGAATTATCAGGGATTGTAACCCTAATCCATGGAATCATCTGTGCCAAATTTCAGGCAAAGGATTAATGTTCCTAGGCAATTAAATTATGTCACTTTCAGAGAAACACAGAAACATATTTGGCAACCCTTGAAGGAAGACAGATGGGCAAAATTGACAAAATGTATCCACACACAGTGTCTTTACTTAACACAGACAGGAAAATGTCAGCCCCCTGTCTTTATACAAGATTTTTTTAAAAACCTCTCCTTTACTGGCCTTTTCTGCGTGTGTAGCTTAACAGATTTTCCCCATGGTCAAATCTTGTGTCTTGGAAGTGTTTTCTGTAAAAACATTTCACATACCTTCTTTCTACTGTTGTTATGAAATTCTTCCCTGCCCCACCCTGTCTCTTCAGTTGAATTTATTGCACACGCCTCTTCTGAAAATGTATTTTTCATGTTGGTGGTAGGATATCATTATGACACAGAAGAACCCTTCCCCTTTTTTCCTTTTGTGCAGGTGCTGTAGCATTGCTGCACAGTTACATTTTGAAGAGGCAATTCAAAATTGTCTCAGCTTCCATTCCTATCACTGACAACTACCAGCTCATAACAGAAGCCAAAACAACTTCTGCAGCAGATGCCATTACCTGGATGAACAAAAACACGTAGCACCCCCTCCCCCACAAAAATAATTGTTTTGGCCAAATTTGACCTGCAGTAATGTACAATGCAGAAGTGCCCAATTGCATGCAGTGATTACTCCTGGTACACTTTTCAATTACCTCCAGCTTCACTCTGTGCCCTAACATTGTATCAGTAGTTTGGTATGAAATGGACAAAGCTTATCCAAGCCTGCATTATGAAGCTTGACCCAGCCTGGCTGAGCCCAGCATCAAAATGAACACTCATCTGACTGGCTCCCCCCCCCACCCCCCCACCCCAAGCTCCACCTGACTGGAGATGGAGCTTGGGGAGGGGGCAAACCAACAGTATAAAACTGGAGCTGGTTAGACCGAGTGCTCAGTTTGACACTGGGCTCAGCCTGGCTGGGTCAAGCTGGAAACCTGCAATTTAAAGCTGGACCTGGCCAAGCCAAGAGTCAAACAGGCACACCACACCCTGAACTCCTCATGAGGGCAGTCCAGCCCAGTTGAATGCTGGCTGGGTTCAGGATTCAACTGTGTGCCTGCAGGCCTTTGAGAGGTGATACCCGGTGCACAAGCCCTGCCTTATCCCATGCTAGATACGCCTCTGATACAGGGGCTGGCAAAAGAAGTATGAATTAATAATTACTCAAACAAAAATAGTATTTGAGGAACAGATTGCTAAAAGTATCAAGGCAAACAATACAATTTCTTTACATATATCTGAAGCAAGAAATGAGACAGTTGGGCATTTGGAAGACCAAGGAATAAAAGGATTGCTGAAGAAGCCTTTTCTGCAGGTGACTGTGCAGTGCCAGGCCCTTTCTGGTCCATTTGAGTGTCCTCATTCACTCGCTTCTCTCCTAGGAATTCTGAGTCAGAATCACTGGGTAGGCTAGAGGAGGTCATAAGAGAGCATTGCTGTATGGTATGGAAAATATGTCCTTTAATTTTCTTTGAGCTTTGCTGAAAATGTTCAAGTACATCTCCTCACTTTTTCTGGCAATCTGAGAGGAGGAGCTAACTCTTCCCATAGTGCTTCATACTTTATGCAGCACATCCATGAAGACTGCATGTTTGAACACCATCACAAGATTCTTCAGAGTTCACAGGGTTCAGCTAACCTGGACAGTCTGTTGTGAAAACTGTTTTCAGACAATTTACGTCTGTCACTCAAGTACTTCTTTGCTCTTCAGAAAAACATTTTCAAAATCACTCTCACATCTTCCTACTACAGCTGGCGTTAATTTGTTCAGTCTGCCATTCATGGTGAAACCAAAATACTTGTCCTGAATCTTCTCTCTCTTAAAAAAAAAAGTGGGGGGAGGATACTTTTACTGCACAACAGTGCTTAAAATAACTGTCTTCTCTTCTTATGGTTCTTCCTCTGAAACAATTATACCAGATATATAAATCCTGAAATATAATGAAAGGCAGACCTATGACTCATTGGTCCGGGAGGTCTGGAGCCTTCCTTCCATTTTTCTAACATGGCTGGCCAGGGAATGCTTACCCTGGTGAGTTCAGCTAGCACACTGCCTACTCCCTAAGGTCTTCCTTCTTTACATTTTTACTGTAGCTTTATATACTCAGTATATTTTTACTGTATTTTACTGTAGCTTTATATATTCAGTATACTGTAGCTTTATATACCCCTTTTCTTCATAATTAGCAATCCATACTTATATAATTGTATAACCTCTTCAATCAATTCTAAACCACACAAGTGGTAGTACAGTAGAGATACACTGAATATGTTCATTTCTAGCAGGGAATCCAGGGTGAGCTCCCAAATGGTGCCTGCTAGCTGCTCCAGGTACTGTGCCCCCCAGCTGCCCCTTGGCTGAATCCCCCCCAAACCCCCTTTTGGTAAGGTACCTTTAAAAAATTGATTCAGAAAGTCACTCGCAGCTGTGGCCATCTGCTTCCCCACACCTTCCGGCCCGCAGGAGAGGCAGCAAGTGAAGCAACAAATGAGTGTGGTGAGTTCAGGTGCTGGGCAATCCCTGGCTGACCACTTGAATCAGCTGCCCCCCCCTCCCCAGAGGGGTGGCTGGTTGCTCTATCAGCATTGGACTTCCATGCTACTGCTTCTTCACCCAGCTTTCCTGCTCCTCTTTCCCTTTCCCCTGCTTTTTCCTTCTGCTCCACCCCAGGGAAAGGGAAGCAGGCAAGCTGGGTGAAGAAGCAACCATGTGGAAGTCCAGAGCCGACAGAGCAGTCTGCCGATCCTCCAGGGAGGGCCCAGCCAATTCAAGCGGCCAGCCAGGGATTGCCCAGTGCCCAAACTCACCTCACTCACTTTGGTCACTGTCTCTCCTGCGGGCCAGAGGGATTGGGGAAGCAGCCAGCTACTATTGTGAGTGACTCTCTGAATTAATTTTTAAAGGTACCTTACCAAAAGGGGGGAGGCAGTGCGGGGACACTAGTTAAATGGTGCCCCAAGTGATGTGTTAAGATGATGCCTGGGTTGTCTGACCCCTCTAGCCCCTCTTGATCCACTACTGTACCCAAACACAAAGGCACATGGCTAGTAAGGAATGAATTACCTGCACCTCATGACCTTGTAACCTTCTAGCCTCAGCTTGCCACTATGCTCCTTATAAACTTAACATTCTGTGAAATAATGATGCATCAAATCTATGATCCATTATTAAAACCATTCTCCTAAATGTCCATGTGTAAAAAACCTAACACAGCTGAAATGAACACAAGAGTATTTTCTCCTCCTAAATTTTTTTTACTTAAGCATGAATTGGGGTTTGAAGAACTATTAACCTATCCTGGGATGAAAATAAAATGTCTATTGAGTAATCTGATTTTCTTTTATTTTCTTTTAAAATCACACTGCAATTGCTATATAAACCAACAAGCCTCAATAAAAGAGTTTTTTACTGTTGGACTGACACTAGCACATGACTATATACAAAGGCCTTCTCTCTTTTTTAAAAATACTCCTTAATTACATCGTCTTCTGCTGTAGAAAATATTTTGCAGCCAGAACGTGCTGATTTTACAGTTATAGAAGAACCCACATAACAGCAGGATTGAGGTTTTACAGGTACTATAATAATGACCAGGCTATTAAACATCAAACAGTAGCTCCTGTTTCTTTTTAAAAAAAATGGTCTGAGAGATCTTTGAAAGCAAAGCTGTAAAATGCAACTGTATATAAGACATCACCCACATAGTTCAATTTTAGTTTATGCATGGAGTTTTATGTGATTAACACAGTATTTTGTAACAGCTATCACTGCATTTTAGTGCTGAACCATGGTAAGAAAATGTGACCAAACTCATTACTGGAGAATATACAGTAGCTTTGTGCAAAAGGTAACACTTGGTACATTGACCACAAAATAGTTCAGCCATACTGAAAAGAGTCATGTTGCTTCCCCAGGTCTCAATATGAATTTTAAAAAAAAAGAACTTGAAAGAATATGTTCAAAGAATGGCAAGTGGAAGGGAGTAGAGAAATAAAGAAAAAGACAGAGATTTTGATGACTACAAGCGGTAAAGTGGTCAAGGATTCAGATGATTCATTCATTCCCGAGAACTAGCTATTTAGTTAGATTTTAGATGTAGGAGCTGCTCTGCTGAGCATTGAAAATCTGTCTGAAGCTGTGGATTTTGCCTTTTCAGAGCTCCCCCAGGATAGATTGATAATAAGATGCAAAATGTCATATCAGTCCTCAAAAGGGGACAAGTTGCATTGGACATGTGGTGAGGGAGAAGGAGATGGTAGTATCTGTTTCTCTGAAATATCTTCCCAGCTCCTTTCATTCCCTGGCTTATGGATCCATGTTTCAAAGTAAACAAATGTCAGAACACAAACAGAATACCAGGAGTTCAGGTTGAAAATAACTGTCATGGAAAGCAAGGACGTAGGTAAGGGGGTTTTTCCCCTCAGGTTCAACCCCACATTATATGGCCGAAGCTCCGCCCTGTTTGTGAATTTTTTGTATTTTTAATATTTTTGGCCTGCAGGGGGTGCAGTTTTTAGGCTAGCAGCACCAAAATTTCAGGGATTTGTTGCGAGACTCTCCTGATGATACCACCCACTTTTGGTGAGGTTTGGTTTAGGGGATTCAAAGTTATGGACTCCCAAAGGGGGTGCTCCATCCCCCATTGTTTCCAATAGGAGCTAATAGGAGATGGGGGCTACACCTTTGAGAGTCCATAACTTTGGACCCCATGAACCAAACTTCACCAAACCTGGGTGGTATCATCAGGAGAGTCTCCTAAAGATACCCTGAAAGTTTATCCTAGCTTAACAATTGCACCCCTGACAGCAGGCACCTCCCATTCTCCAGATTCTCCTTTTAAATCCACCGCCTTCGGCATGGATTTAAGGGGAGAATCTGAGGTCCCCAGTTTAAACATTGAAAGTGATTCTGTTTCAAGGTGGGGGAGAATCCACCCCAAAACAGCACCCCTTTCAATGTTGTTTTCACTGGGGACCTCAGATTCTCCCTTTAAGGTGGATTTAAAAGGAGAATCTGGGCTCCCTAATTTAAACACCATTGAAAGTGATGCTGTTTGGGGGTGGATTCCAGCATCACAGTGGCCACCCATGGAGGGTTTTTTGCAAAACTCAGATTTTGCACAGGGCTCCATTTCCTCTAGCTATGCCCAGGGGGGCCCCTTGCCCGCCCCTGGCCCTCAGGAGAGTTGCTCTTTATAAGCACTGGAGGCTGGGAGGCGAGGCTTGGGAGGTGGCCACACTCCAGCAGGGGTGTGGAGTGAGTGAGGGCCATAAAAATCTATACCAACGTCACTGATGGAAAGTTTAATATTTGCTTATACAAGATGATCTTGACAGGTGAAAAACTGGGCTAAAACTAACAAAATTAATTTCAACAGAGATAAATGTAAATTTCTGCATTTAAGAAGGAAAAATCAAGTACATAATTATAGACTGGGGAGACTTGTTTTGGCAGTAGAGCACATGAAGAGGATTTAGGAGTTTTACACCACACACTGAACATGCATCAGCAGTGTGATGCGGTGGCTAAAATGCAAATACAATTTTGGACTGCATCAAAGAAGTATAGTATCACTTTGCTTTGTTCACTTCTCACTTTGAATATTGCATTCAGTTTTGGGCACTACAGTTTAAGAAAAATGTTGACAAATAGAAATACATCCAGAGGCGGGCAACAAAGATGGTGAGGGGGTCTGGAGACCAAGTTCTGTGAGGAAAGGTTGAAGGAGCTGGGCATGAGAGGTTAGAGAGCAGATGATTGAGATGTAAATGGCAGCCCTGGGTTAACCATGTAATTTCCTTTTGCTGCATGTTCATTGCAGATTGCCCCCTCCTGTGTATAATGAAACAATGAAAGCTTTGTTATGTGTAATATAAGTTTTAATTTTCCACAGGATTTTAATGCAACATTCGAACACTAGAGATTTACCACACGCACGCACACACACAAAATCTATGAAGGAACTGTTCTCCAACATCAAAAGATAAATCTGGAACAACAAACCTAGAAAACAAAAGACAGCAAGCAGCATGCCCAGAAACTTCCATCAATGGTAAGCAGCTGGCAGGAGGCAGCTGTTTCACAATTCGTTTAGTTTCAAAATTCTTGCTCACAGCACCCCCATCATCTGTAGACTGAACTAGTCTAAGACTGTGGCAGGCTCCTCTCCCTGCCTAAAGATGTTCATCAGAATATCTAGACAAAGCCCATGTTTGGTGTGTTCTTCTATGTCATTAGGAACTCTTCATTTTAAGAGTTTCTATCTAAACACAAAGAGCCGTATGTTCATGCGGTTGTATACACGTTGGAAGGGATGGGCACCTAAAAAAATTGTAATAATTTCAAATCTGGATTTCAGGAAGGATAATGTTTTCGTTAGCTTGATTTTTCAGAACAGTTGTTTCCAGTGTGGGATTTTTTACAGGTGTTTTTGTGGGGGGAGGGGGTCATTCAGCTTAGCTCCAGTCACCATGAGGAAGGAGGGAAAGAGAGAAAGCCAGACTCAGACTTAAGAACATAAGAACATAAGAACAAGCCAGCTGGATCAGACCAGAGTCCATCTAGTCCAGCTCTCTGCTACTCGCAGTGGCCCACCAGGTGCCATTGGGAGCTCACATGCAGAATGTGAAAGCAATGGCCCTCTGTGGCTGTTGCTCCCGAACACCTGGAATGTCAAAGCATTTGCAATCTCAGATCAAAGAGGATCAAGATTGGTAGCCATAAATTGACTTCTCCATAAATCTGTCCAAGCCCCTTTTAAAGCTATCCAGGTTAGTGGCCATCACCACCTCCTGTGGCAGCATATTCCAAACACCAATCACACGTTGTGTGAAGAAGTGTTTCCATTTATTAGTCCTAATTCTTCCCCCCAGCATTTTCACTGTATGCCCCCTGGTTCTAGTATTGTGTGAAAGAGAGAAAAATTTCTCTCTGTCAACATTTTCTTTGACTTGACCTATAAATCATTGATAGACGTGCATGGGTTTGCAGACCAAGTATAAGAACACTTTGCTGGGATTAAGCACCATTGAATAAAATGCAGAGCTGTAGCGAGGAGGAATTGTGCTCAGGGCATGTGTGTGCCCTGCGCCCCTACCATGCCTCGCCACGCCACGCCACGCATACATCGTCATGCGCCATGCGCCATCGCCACGCCATCACTTAATGCCACGCGCTACGCTTCATCGCCATCCAGCGATTGGTGCATGCCCGGTGTGTCATGCACCCCCTCTCCCTTTGGTGCTACGCCACTGATAAAATGTGACTTCTTAGTAGACCTGCTTGGGAGTGCTCCCCGAGACATCTGCAAGTATTTTCTTCATCTTCCAGACACCTTGGTATGATAAACCACCCTTTTCCTTTAAAAGTGAAGTCCAAATCATATGACAAACATCTGTGGAAATTATATAGTTCTGTGCGATCTATAGTCTTAGATTTTTACAAGACTGCCAGTTCTCAATTTAAAACCAAGATAATCTCTCTATGAATTTTCCCCTAAAATGCTTCTAGCTTTCATAGTGGCAGATAAGGAATGTATTGTTAAATGTCAACAAACCTTGCTTGTACTCCAGATACACACACACACACACACACACACACACACACACACACACACACACACACACACACACACACACACACACACACACACACACACACACACACACACATCCTGTATCTTTAAAATCCAAACATCATGACTTTTTAATAGAGTTACTCATATAAGCTGTCTAAAAGCTGCTATCCTTATAGGGAGGCCTCTTGAAGAATGCATAGCTCAGAGGCAAGAGTTAGATTAAAAATTAACAAGAAACATGAACCAAAAATATGTACAATGTAGTACTGTCTGTGTCCTATCTGTTGGATTTATGAAACGAACAAGGTACCCATGAACTTCTGCAGTTCCTGAAGATAATACTTTTCTTAAGAGAATGAAGTGCACAGATAAGGAATAAACCTATTAAATTTAGATTCTTTCCTTTCTACAAGCAACTTGGAAAGAGTAATTGATTCTCCCCTCTCTCATTTTATGTTCACAATAACCCAAGGTTGTCAACTTTAGTTGGAAAACTCCTGGAGATTTGGGGGCAGTTCCTGTGAAGGGCTGCATTTGAGGAGGAAAGAGAGCTCAGTGGGATGTGATACTATAGAGTCCACTATCCAAAGCAGCCATTTGCTCCAACGGAAGTCATATCTGTAGACTGAAGGATCAGTGGTAATCTTGGGAGAACTCCAGGCATTACTAGAAAGTTGACAACCCCACAACAATCCTGTGAGGTAGTTTGAGCTGAGAGATAAGCATCTGGCTTCCAAATCACTCAATGTGCTTTCTGGAATAGTGGAGCTTTGAACCAAGGTTTTCCCTGTCCTAGATCAACGTGTTAATTGCCATACCACACCGGCCGTAGCATGACTGGTACATTGCCCAGCACGATTGGTACTGTTTTGCTTCTATTAACAAATACAGTAAATGAGAGAAAGATTATTTGGATAAATAAACAGTTGATAACGAGATGAATCTTGGGATTGTTTGGTTGTGATCTTGGGTTTGTTTTACAAAATCATGAATAAGAACATAAGAACATAAGAACAAGCCAGCTGGATCAGACCAGAGTCCATCTAGTCCAGTTCTCTGCTACTCGCAGTGGCCCACCAGTAAATAAATTCTCAGTGGCAGTCTGTGCATGTCTTCAATACTAGGAAAGTATTGTGTCTTTAAGCAGATAGGTGTATGTGAGTGCCACCCCACTCTGCTGTCCTCGCAGGGTTGGCTCAGACCCTCCTGACCAGAATGACAATAGAAGGTGAAGAGCATAGGATTCTTTGCTTGGAATGCCTTTATTTCCACTTCAAGCAGTTACAGTCCTCTCCTCCCTTCTCCACGTCTCTACTTCCAACCACCCTGTACCGCTCCCTCTTCCCTCCTTTTACCCCTCTCATAAGAGTTCATAACAGCTTTGGATCTCAGTGTTTCAGGCTATCAATGGTGAGCAGTCTGTCAAGCCCTGCCAGTTTGGGATTGGCCCCTAGTGCTCTTGGCCCTTCCCTTCGATTGCAATCTGGTCTGGGCTGTGCAGACCCCACCCTACTCTGAGAAAAGGCTGTGGCCTGTTGATTGCAGCCTGGTTGAGGCTGTGTGGGCCCTTCCCTGAGGGAACGGCTGAGGCCTGCTAATTGCAGCTTGGCTTCAGCAGTGTTGGCCCAGGCCTGCTCTGTGAATGTTCTGAGGCCAGCTCCTGCCAGTGACATAGCTACAGATTTTTATGGGGGGTGAGGGTGCGGGTGCAGGTGGGGGGTGAGTGGGGGGGAGCTTTTGGGCATGTAATGGGGGAGTTTGGACCCGGGAAACCCCCCTTACCTACGTCCTTGGCTCCTGCTGCCTAGGCCTTCCTGCCAGCTTCCTGCAGCTTCTCTAGGATTCTGGCTTCCACAAGGTACCTTTGTGCACTGGTAAGTCCAGGTATGTAGTTGCCAGTTGTAGTGTGTCCTGCTATCTGTAAGTGGGTATCCCTAAAAGGGAGGGGTGTGAGGAGGGCTGCTGGGTATTGGAAGACAGCCCCGTCCACCAAACTGTGTAATTCTAGCAGACTCTAAGCCTTTACTGGACTAAACTATTTTTTTGCTGTTTAGTACTTATGACAAGCATCCTTCATAAGCAAGTTTTGAAAAATACTTGCAAAATGGTTTTTAGGAATTTGTCAAAATTGTGTTCAAAACAGCATCACAAAAACCATCACAAAAATGAAGTTAGACATTTCCATGAGGTAAAGATAGTATATTAGGGGTGCAAATTTCTAGGTGAGACCTGGGGATGTCCCGGAATTACAGTTCATATTCAAACTACAAAGATCAATTCCTCTGGAAAAAATAGATGTTTTGGCTGCCCCGCTGCCTCCGAAGCCCTCCCCTTAAGGACTGAAAAGACATATACCACCAAAAGGCAGGCATAAGTCTGAGAGCAGGTGTGCTGTGCTACCAACCCTTAACCTTGACTCAACTCCTGGGAATGCTCTGGCCTACCTCCTCCCACATTGACAGCTGAGTGAGACACCAACACAGCCCCGCTGCAGTCTGCACTTCCAGATTGGGTGGTGGCGGAAGTGTGTGATGGGCAGTTGCTGGTGCATCTCCCCCTCTGTCCAGGTTAAGTGCCCTGGGGAGGACAAATGCACCAGTGTGAAGGCATGTCACTCCCTCAAGCCCTTTTGCCTCCCCCTTTGGATGGGGCTCTCAATCTCCAAATCTCTAGGAGTTTCCCAGCCTGGATCTGGCAGCCCTACCTCTCATCATCTGCTGGTGGACCCTGCGTCCCATTCTATGTTTAATTTTTTGAGTCATCTACTGCCAGGATATGATTGGGGCAGAAAATGATGCAGGAACCTTGCTAAAATTAAATAGGTCTGAGTCTCTACAGTGCTTGAACAGACGGATTCTGCCTATCTTCCTTTCTAAATTTCACACTATCCAGTTTTATATTTAGCTCTGGCTTTATATAGAAAAATGCTGAGGACATTAAGGGCAAGTGACATCACAGGCACCAGCCAATTGACACTAGCAGTTTCATGCTGCAAACATGCAGGAGCAATTTAAGCAAAGGCTGGCAATGTAAATTGAAAGGTACATCTGAGGCCATTTCTGAACACCACTTACTCCTGATTTCTTGACAGCTGGAATTGGTTTGGGTATAGTTCTTCTGCACATCCGCCCTCCCTCTGTATTTTCACAGTTGTAGAGTCCTTTATTTCCTTCTGCACATCCCTTTAAATAATGAGGATTTTCAAGGGTTTTCTGTCATCATTGGTGGTGTGCAATACTCATCCCTTTTTAAAAAAGCCCTCAAAATATTGTTACCTTTCTAGAGCATTGCAACTCTTAGCTTTCATTTTTTTAAAAAAGTAAGTTTCTAACTTCTTCCCTTTCAGAGATAAAAGTGGGGGGGGGGGGAGCACCTATCCACCAGGAAAGTAGCTGGAGTAGGCTTCTTGAATGCTATCCTTTCTTTTTTTTAAAAAGTAACTCTCTAGCTGCTTTCCTGGTGGATAGGTGCTTCCGCCCCGCCCCCATCTCTGAGAGGGAAAAAGTTAGAAACTTACTTTAAAAAATGAAAGCTAGGAGTACAGATAATCTACTAAGCCTATTGTTACAATGCTCTAGAAAGGTAACAATATTGTAGGGCTGTTAAAACAAAAAGAAACCATAAGTCTTTGTGATGGGGAGATGAGGAGAGGGAGTGGCTTGACCACTACAGTCCAGACATTGAAAAGTGGGCTGAAGATGAGAGTGGACAGGTCAACAACAGCAACAACAACAACAACAATAACACAATACCATCTAGGAAAGCTTCAGAGAAAAGACTTCTGAAGTAAAAAAGTGTTCTTTCAAAAAAACTCCAAGAAAACAGCTGTGGTGCGGGAGACAAGGAGCAAAAACTAAGGGCACAAAAATGCATGTAGAAATCAGGGGATAAAAATATGAACTGAATGTGCTGAGGTTGCTTCCAAACCAGCCCTGCTCCTCTTTAAATATAAACATCTTCACACAAAGTCATTTGTTTACCATATATATTCAAGAGGCAGTTCTCTCTAGAGGCAATGTGGAGCATCAATACCCAATGAAATTAAATTCATTGTATGTTCAAATACATACATAAATGACAGGTTACAGTACATAATGAGACACAGCTGAGTGAACAATAGCATTGTAGTATCAAGTAATGTATTGTTGCTCTAGTAACAATACATATATAATGTAGTGATAACTACTCTGTTCTTCATTATTATAGCTGTCATCAAGAACATTCCCACCAAAATCTGAAAAACAAACCCTATAGATTACCAAAACCATCTGTTTATTTCCTTTCAGATAGAATTGTGAATACGTAAAGCTTAGAAACACTTAGTTTAAGTGGAAGATTCATTTGTTCTGGAAGCTTCATTTGTTCCAGCAAACTAGGAGATGTGGACATTGATTCATAAACCAGAACTAATTGGAATGATTCTCCAGTATTTTGGCAGTGTTGGGGTTGGGCTTTTGCAGTAAGTTTACATTACTGCAATTGAATATAAAAGCGTTTGAGCTTGTGTGGCATTTTGTGGTCTCTGCTTTTTATGGTGTGTTTGCAAGTCTTTGCCATTGTCATTTTAATGAGACAAATTTTAACAAATGGCTCCAAAATCTGGGCACCATAATTTAATATGGATACAAGTGTTATCTTTATTCTGCAGGTATCTTTATTTATTCAAGTATACAAAACTACAAGTTGAAAATGTAACCTGACAATGGCACAATAATTATCAAGCACTAACACTATGAATTCTGTGTACTGGAACTTTATATGTGTACTAACTCTTCTTCATAAGTCAACAGTTTCTTAAATTTAATTCATCTCAGAGATCAACTGCAATCCCCTGGACCAAATCTGGGCCAATTGCCAATGAAAGGTGAAGAGTATATATGGTAGCTGTGGTATTGAAATATGTTGGTTTTCCAATTGAAATGAATGGAAACAACCCCTGGGCATTTTGATAGCTGGAATGGAGAAGCAGGTGCCATCTCTCTATACAGTGACATGCTATCCTCCACAGTGCAGTATCTAGCCACTGGCCACTGGCAGAAACAGCATCTTTGTCTACATGGACTGATGTCCTAAATCCATATGAAACAGTTGTCCACATCACTTCCCAGGATTGCCAGCTCATAACAAGGAAATGTCTCATACAATAAGGAATGATGATTAATGTTAAATGTATCCACCAAGGCAGTTTTCACACATTCAGGTTATCCGTTAATATCTACAGTTATCAAAAAGAAAGCAAAGCAGCTGGATTCCTCTGTCTCTTCTAGATGGTATACAAGGCTTTCTGGAGCCATTTGCAAAGCCATTTTTGGAGACAGGAAGAAACCGTGGAGATAAATACATTTCATTTTTTTCTTAGTTTCTCCTGTGTTGAATAACAGTTTTAAAAATATGAAATAATCCCTAGAGAAAATCCATCTGTGTTCATCTATCAATCTGGCATATTTCCAAGAATGTGTTTTTCCTTTATAGACTTGGCTCTGGCAAAAAAAAAAAGTTCTGCTTACTGTGCTATACTTGGGATATGTCTAATGCAATAGAAGTCATATTGTACAGGATGGAAATTTATGTTGGATGAGAGTAGCAAGGGAAGTATCTATCAAAGCTCCAGAGACACATGTATCTTTGCAAACACAATTCATTTCCAAAGTAAGCAAACCTTAACTAAACATGTTTGGTAAACTACAGAATGCTATTTATATAGGTGACCAGGATAGGTTTGCCAGCCTCCAAGTGAGGCCTGGAAATCTCCCAGAATTACATCTGATTTCCAATGTTACAGAGCTCAGTCCCTCTAGAGAAGCTGAGGTTCCTTGCCACTCTAAACCCTACCCTGACCAGGCTGCACCCCCAAATCTCCAGGAATTTTCTAATCTCAAGTTTGCAACCCTAATATCTGGAGTTGGCAACCCTAAAATCCACTTTTAATATGATACGATGCATACAGATCTGAATTTGCTCACTTTTGCTGTTTTTTCTTCAAAATGCTTGTAGTTCTAAAACCAGGGGAAAATGGTGCTTGGGGACAACACGTGCTCCAAGCGCCCCCTCCCCCTGCATGCCCCCCCCGGGCCCCACATACCTTAGCTGGTGGCTATTCTGGCAGCAGTCCTGGTGGTTTCTCCGGCAGTTGTGGTCCCAGGCAGCCTGGTGGGGCTGGGCCAAGGGGTGCCTGGCAACGACCCAGCCAGGCTGCTCCTTCAGCTGGTGGAGGCACCACCAGCTGAAAGAGCAGCCTGGTGGGGCCGGGCCAAGGGGCGCACAGTGGGCCAGAGGTGCAGCTTGGATGGAAGCTGGCCATGGACTGCCTCATGTGCACTCAAGTCCCTACTCAGGCTGCTCTTCAGCCTGCGAGAGCCCCCCCTATCCCCTGGAGCTACCTCTGAAGCTGGAGCCAGCCAGCCCCAGTTTGCCGGGGCTCCCATCTGAGAGCCAGCCTTTGCCCTCAGCTCATGGCTCAGGTGGGCACAGTTGGCCTATCTGTCAGCAGGGAGGCCAGGGAGTGCAGGATCCAGCCTGTAGCTACGGCGCCCACCTGAGCAGCATGGAGGGAGCTGATGGGATCCAGCCGGGCCCTGCAAGGACCTGGCTGGTGCCAGCACCCCCCCCCCAACGTGATCAAATGACATGCCCCCGGGATACTCCACATCCCCATTAGCGGTACACCACTGTCTAAAACTCATGTACATTATTAGGTGTGTGTAATATTAAACAAGGAGTCACATGGCGTAGTGGTTAAGTGCTTGCACTGCCACTCAGACGGTCAGGAGTTCTAACCCCCTGTGGGTCAGATATCCTGGCAGCTGGCTCATGGTCAACTCAGCCATCCATCCATTCCTTGGTCGGTAAATGAGTACCTAGTACATAGCTAGGGGGTAAAGAATAGCTGGGGAAAGCAATGGCAAACTACCCCACAAAAGAGGCTTGCCTATGAAATCACTGCTTGCAGTGGTACCCCAGGGTCGGACACAACTGAAGGGGGAAATTTACTTTACTAACATTAAACAGCATTATACATGTGAACTTCATTGTGCTCATCAGCCTATTACTGCTATCAAAGCTACTTCAAACAAGTCTCAATATTTATTTTAATCTAGTAGGATAAAAAGCCAGGAAACAAAAATGTGAGGCTTCCATGAGATTTGTTTTGTTTAATTTAGGGAGAAAAGGGGAAGAGTAGGGATCTGTTATGGAAAAGAGGAGCCAATGAATTTTAAGCATGTTGAAAAACCTCCACTAGTGCCTGAGGGCAAGAGATATTGCGTATTGTTAGCAGGATGGAGTGGGAACAAAATAACTGTGTAGTCAAGCAGGTTGGCTAAGTCCAGGGCTTCTGAAGGAAAGCAGTAGTCTGAAAAGCTGAACTTTAGATCACCATGGCTTCATGAAAATGAGGTTGATGAAAGAGACATCTAGAAGAAAGTTAGTGAAAACTAGGTGGAAGACACAGCAAAGGACAGACTGACCTGTTATCAGGAAAGAACAGTGTAGCAAGGACCTTTTTGAAGCTATTGAATTGTACATAGAATCCATATACATAACTGTACATGGTGTATAGAGGAGAAAGTTATGCCAGTTTTTCCCTACACCATCATGATGGGATAAGCCAGGCTTAGTGAAATTCTTCCTTCTTTCTAGTTATCAAAGATTTGGGGTCCTTTCAAGGTATGTTCATGAGAGCGTTGATAAGGAGCAAGATCCTGTTAGCAAGAGAAATGAATTCTATGAACTTTGAGCCAATCAGCCAATCCCTCATGGAGTAAAAGACTGAGGTGAGACAATGAAGAGCTTGCTTGCTCCAACATCTGCTTTTCCATCAGCTAAGATCTTTAACAGGACCTTTCTCAGACTACATGCACCTTCAGAAGTTAGGCAGGAAGGTACCAGAGGAATGGTCGTTTCTGGGGTAGTGCCCTGGCTGTCGAATTCCCTTCCCAGTTAAGATCACCTGGGACTTCCTCTGATATATCTTAGAAGTCAGGTGAAGTGAAGTCCCTGTTGTGTTTTTAATCACATACAAATTGTTCATACTTTTAAAATGTTGTTTACGGCTGGATTTATTTTTGGCTGAACATACTGTCGTATTGGATTTTTTAATTGTTTTTAACCACTTATTGTTAGCTCTCTTTAATGCCTTTATTACAGAAAGGTGTGTAAAACATGTACTAAATGACTAAAACAAAAAGCATAGGCTAGAAAGCACAAGGAGGCTACTCCAATTGCACACAATAGTGTCATTATGAAGAGATAGTACTGTGTTTTGTGTTAGTATGTGAGGTGCTTAAAAATATTGGTTCTTGTTTTCTAGGGCTTGGTCAGAGGCTTTACCCAGGCCCCTTTCACATAAATATTTTTAAATGTTTTTGAGGAAGGAAATAAAATGTTTCCTCCATGGAGTTCTGCAGCCTCAAACTATTTTAAATAAGTGTCCTTTTAAAACAATTCTTTGGTTATCAGAAGTCTTCAGTTGCCTGTGTGATCTATTTACGACATTTTCCACATTTCAGTGCCATCCCTGGACTTCCTCCTCAGCATCATTTTCTCAGCTCATTCTGTTCTCCCTTGCCTGTTTATTTGTACCACTTTGGGGGGTTTTTTTGGGTGGGGGAGGCTAATCTTTGAAGCATTGAATATACTAAGTATAGAGAATCGGAGCATGAGCTGTGAAGCACTGAAACATCTACCTCAAAACAAGTGTGTGTGTGTGTGGGGGGGTCATATAATGGCATAAATGGGTCATTTTGAGGGGGTAAGTGCAGACAAACATTCTGGTAAAGGGGAACCGAAAATGTTTTAGAAACATTTTAGGAAATTTGTAGGGAATGGTCCCCAGTCTTCCTGCCTGAAATGTTTTTAATTGGAGATACCAGTTATTTGAGCCCTGACCTGGATGGGCCAAGCTAGCCAGATCTTGCCTGATCTCAGAAGCTAATCAGGGTCAGCCCTGGTTAGTAACTGAATGAGAGACCACCAATAAATGCCAGAGTTGTGCAAAGGAAAATAATGGCAAACAGTATCTTGCACTTTACACAAACAAGGTATCTAAACGTTAGACTTTCTGCATACAAAGCATGGCTTCTACGACAGAACTATCAAACAGCAAAGAAAGTAAATTATTCAAGGAGCAAACCCAGCTCTGGCCCCAACACTTTCTTGCTCCCCCACCCCCCCTCATAGTTATAGCACACAGTTTGCAATGGGAGGATGAGGCCTCACGTTTAATCTTATTTAATCTGCAAGGTTTATTTTGTGTTCTGTATGCATTTGCAGTGAATTATAAGGATAATTTAAAATTATTTCTCTAGGGGAATATTTCAAAACTGTTCATTTTGCTGATGTGAACATCATTAATATACCAGTAATGAAAATGGAACTCACAGAGGATTTCATTTCTTTCTAAACATACATTAAAAAATGAATGATGTTCAACTATAGCATACAGGGAACAAACTAACAATTAATCCTGCAATATATGAATAACATGACCCAATATTGAAGATATTATCTTTTTAGTGTTTTAGTTTATAACTTGAGTTTATAACTAGGTTATAACTGTAACCTAGGGTATGCCTAGAGTCTACTGTTGCATTCTCTGTTCTGTTTGCTAAGACACACCAGTAGCAATCTGCTTAGCTTTTTTTTTTCAGTTGCATGCAAGATTCACAACCCCCAGGAATACGGTCTTGTTAGTAATTGACCCAAATTGTGTTATTTGTTTCCCTGGGAAGTAGGTCTGCTCACCTTTGATGGGCATAAGGCTGCCAGTTTTCCTAGCCTCTAGCTAAAATCTGGGGTCCCCTGGAATTACAGGTAATTTCCAGACTACAAAAATCAGTTCTACTTCAGTCATCTGCACTCCACACATTGGGACTGTGGCAATATTTTGATATCAAAGTTTCATTCAGTTGAAACCAAAGCTGAGCCATATGGCCCTCATCTTAACTGAGCAGGCAATTCTCAAGTTTTCATTCAACTGGAAGAGAGGGTTGGGTGGATTGAACAGGATTCTCAGAAGAAACAGATCCTTTTAGATATTAAATGGTTTTGTCTTGATTCCATGTTCAATCATGTGGAACTTTGTCCCATTTATTCTGTAGGACCTAGTTTCTATTTTAGTATGCTTGGGATATAAGTTTCACCATTAGAGCACAAGATATGTCACAGAATCATTCTCATGCTCACCTTTTTGTTTAAACATTAGTGCTTCAGTATTTTGATAGGCCCAAACAAGCCTCCTACATACTAAATTAGCTGAATTAAGTACCAAGTGTTGTTACTATATTATTATTGCCATCTGTTTCTCTTATAAGAAGACTTGGCAGGTTAATAAGTCCTATTTTTAAAGCATTTTATGGATGAGAAATACTGAATTTATAGTCAACTAGATGGATTAATGCAAATTCAGTGTGTCTGGAATAAGCAGATATGTGGCTATCCTAAGTACAAAAATAAAAGCTTACTTTCCCTTATCCCTAATCTTCTTTCACAAAAAGAAAGCCAGAGAGAAGCCAGGGAGTATACCTATGCTTCAGAAAATTAACAGGATTAGACCCCAGCCTTTGCTTCCTTGAGTTTGTCTGTTCCCATAAGTAAGAACAAGAAGGAAAATGTGTTCAAGACCGGATTTCTGACTGAGGCTATTCCACCTGGACAGCTGCACCTGGATCAGAATTGTTGCTTGCTCAGCCTTAGTTACAACTTAATGGAGAGCAGAATGTGATCTTTATTAAATGGTTTCTTCTTCTGGAATACTCCCAGTAGGTTAGTGGTTGGCCTTACAGCATGGTTGAAGTTCCCAGTTCAAAGCTTGTAGCATTCATCTTTTGTGGAAAGAGAACTGTAGAAAAATAAACAAGCAACCAGACAAGGTGTCTACAAATATAGATACAATGTCTGAAACAAGTGCCGATATTGCTGTGGTGACATTCTCAACATACTCAGAGTCTTTGTAGTATGACAAGTCAGAATTCCAAATGGGACTGGGGAAACTAACAGTTAAAATCCCCATTCTGCCTGTAAGGCTGGACGCACTCAGACAAAGTTGACATTATAAAAAAAGGAACGAACTTGATTGATTTACGTTGTCCTAGGTACAGGGTGCTGGAACTGAGGGTTCTTGCCCTCAGTCCCAGTATATGTAGGGTGTGCGAGGGGCGGTCCCAGAGTTTGGCGGGAGCTAGGGTTGCTGGAGAAACGAAACTGAAAGTTGGGTGATCCTGACATCCCGCTCCCCTTAAGCCCCCTCCCACCCGGTTTGTCGGGGTATGCCTGGTGGAAAGCCCGGAGAAGGCGTGGGGTGGCGATGTGGTGGACAGACACCCACTCATTGTACCCGGGGGGAGGTTCTTCCATTCGACTAAGTATTGCAAAGTCCCTCTGTGTATATGCGAGTCCACCACTGCCTCCACCTCCTGGTGAATTTCCCCATTCATCACGAGCACCTCCGGTGGTGGGGCATCCGGGTGCCAGTCATCGCCAGGCGCAGCCTTTTTCAGGAGGCTAATGTGAAAAACTGGGTGAATACGGGCCAGCGTTTTCAGAAGCTCGAGTTCCACCACGACTGGGTTGATGACTCTGGAGACGCGGAAAGGCCCGATGAAGCGAGCCCCCAACTTGCGGGTCCCCGGCAGTCCCTGTAGGTTCCTCGTAGATAGGTACGCCACCTGGTTGTCCACTGGCCGGCACTTGCGGTCCACCAAGTGCTTGTAGTCAGCCTTGGCTTTCGAAAGGGAGTCTAGCGCGGCATGCCATGTGTCACGGAGGGACACAATCCACTCCTGCAGGTCCGGCAGGCCATCAGACTACAAAAATCAGTTCTACTGATCACCCGTAGATCACCTTAAAAGGGCTTTGGCCCGTGCTGGAATGAACCGCATTATTATGCGCGTATTCTGCGAATGGGAGGAGGGCGGCCCAATCGTCATTGTGGCGGTTAACGTAGCAATGGAGATACTGCTCCAAGATGCCGTTAACCCATTCGGTTTGGCCGTCAGTCGCCGTGTGGTACACGGAAAAGAGTTCCAATTCCACCCCCAAAAGTTTCATGAAGGCCTGCCAGAACTGGGAGACGAATTGGGGGCCTTGGTCGGACATGACCTTGGGGGAAGGGCGTGGAGGCGGTAGATGTGGGTCAGGAACAGGCACGCCAGCTTTTGGGCCGAGGGGAGCCCTCGGTAGGGGACGAAATGGGCCTGTTTCGAAAAGAGGTCCACCACCACCCAAATGACCGACTTCCTGCCACTGACTGGGAGGTCCGTAATAAAGTCCATGGAGATGTGGCGCCACGGAGCCTCGGGGCTGGGGAACTGTTGCAACAGGCCAGGCTGCTTCCCCATCACATTTTTCGCTGCAGCACAGACAGGGCAGCCTGCCACATAGTCAGCCACATCTTTCCAGAGGGACGGCCACCAGAACTGCCTCCTGGTCAGGTGAAGCGTCTTCACGAACCCCCTATGTCCTGTTGACTTGGCATCATGGCAGCCCACTAGGACCCTTGCGCGGAGTCCTGCTAGGATGTAGACCTTGCCCCCCGCCACCAGAGGCCACCCGCTGCCCAGTGCCCATTGGGGACGGACCCCGAATGGGCGCGAAGGTCCGTCTTGAGTGCTAGAGGAAGGGTATGGGTGGGATCAAGTGGTGGTCTGCTCACTGTCTCTCTGGTGGACTCCGCAGCTCCAGGCGAGGCCGCTGTGTTGTCGTTGCAGGGTGCGCAGCTCAGCCCTCAACTCTTTGTTCTCAGGTTTTGGGTTCCCTTCCGCCGTAGGGGTCTTCGGGGTTCCCCGCGGCTCCTCCCGTTCTGCCATTAGAGAGGCCACTTGGTTCTGCAAGGCCAAGAGGTCCGCTTTCAGCTGTTCTCGCTCTCGGGTCACCTCTTCGGTGTGGAGCCACAGTGCGTACGGTGGGTACTGTGTTCTCTCTGTCTCGTCGCTGGCGTATAGGTCCGACTTGGTTCAGCAACGTCACGTAGGGAGCAACTCCCATCCAGGACACATGCCATGCGCGGCTCTCCCCCACCCGTTCTGATGTGGGTCGTCCAGTCGGGGTCCCTCTGCCCACTGGGGAGAGTCCAAGGTAGCGGAAGTGTTCTCCTGGCCCAGCCATTCTTGATTGTGTAAATCAACTTTATTGATTTACGTTGCTCTAGGTACAGGGTGCTGGAACTGAGGGTTCTTGCCCCCAGTCCCAGTATATGTAGGGTGTGTGAGGGGCGGTCCCAGGGTTTGGCAGGAGCTAGGGTTGCTGGAGACACGAAACTGAAAGTTGGGTGATCCTGACACTGCCATTGATGACCTGGGCCAGTCATGTGCTCTCAGCCTAACCTACCTTACACAGCTGTTGTGAAGATAACTCACTCCACCTCATACTAATACCCAGGAACTATCCAACATAGCACAAAACTAACCATTTGACTGGAAGCCTCCTGCCTGCTCCTGAATGTCAGAACTAATTTTGATCAGATTAGGAAACGTCCAGTATTTCTAAATGGAGACATGTTTAGATTAGATCATCATTAGTAAATTTCCTAATCTGTGATGGCAGAGGTCCCTGGGCCAATGGGGATTAACTCATTTTCAGACTGAAACACCTAGCTGACTGGAAATTTCCCCTTCACCTATGAGGGGAAAAAAACCCTTACATTCCTGAATTCCATCCCATCTTTACTTTAGCTTGCTTGGTACTGGAATATTGCTTATGAGACAGGCTTCATGTTACAACTTTTATGATACAGGTAAAAATATCCTTTCAACAAAGGCAATTAGAAGTTACCTCAAAAAGGAATCCCACACCTATAGGTGAGGCCCAAATATCTTGTGGTGTGTGTGTGTGTGTGAATTAAGCATACATACAGTAGACTGAAAAATTAAAATAAGCCACATCCAGTGAAGATAACAATCATATGTGTCATCTCTACTTCAGGTTAAGAATTCTGTTCGTATTTTTGACTTTAATGTACAGCACTGTCATTTGTATATGATTAATGGGTTAACTTAAATTTGCAAAGTTGTTTATGAATCACACTTTTCATATCCAGTTCATGAGATCAGAAAAAAATGATGATCTAGCAATTACATTGTGAAATCTATTCCAAGAATATGCTGGATAACATAGTAAGACCACATGCAGAAAACTGTTTAATCATCACTTTGAGAATAGAAAAGATTAGAATGAGACTGAACTAACATTTGATCATATCAATTAAAGATGTGTAACTAATTTTACCAACATTGTACCAAAATATGGGAAAACATCAATAAGTATAAGGACACTTGTGTACTCTTAATGAGAGTGTATTATTCAAAGAATTGGAACATGCCTCTCTTACTCTATGATAGTTAAAAGGTCAGTAAGTTGCATTTTAATTTTTTTTTTCATTAAGACCTGTGCCAGGACTGGCAAGGGATGATGAATTCATTGCCTCTGACAGTACAGCCCTAGCCTGATGATAGGCATGTCCTAGGTATTCCGCCCTAGGTGAGACAACAGCTCCAAACCCAAATAACTCACAGAGATGAAGTTACTTCAGTTCACTTGTCTCGGCAGTACTCCAGCTGCTAAGGGAGAGCAAGGATGTCTGAGACAGGTATGCCCTCTGGCAGGGCAGGCAGAAAATCCCTCTCCAAGCACAGCTGTGTGCCTCTGCTAGTCTGGGCTCAGACCTCACTACTCTCTACTTTAGGATTGATAACATGGCCTGAGGCTGCCTTCACCTCAGCTTTATATACTTTCTCAGCTCCATCGCCCCTTGTTTACTTCAAGTGTGGCTGATCAAACCTCAGAGATGCCAGTGAGCATATAACACTTCACTAACAGAAAGGCATATCGCTAGAATGGATTCATGCAATACTAGGCTGGATCCAGCCACCTTTTCACTCAGTCTCACCTCATTCCCACTTAGGCTGAATTCCCACTGAAAATTTAATCTAGGTACAACCAAGTTTTGAAAGAATCGGCACCTTTTCATCCAGGTTCCAACATCCTCACTGAAGCATGTTTCTAGTGAAGACATCTAGCCCTGCCCCTTGGCAGGGTGCCTGCTGTCAGGGGTGCAATTGTTAAGCTAGCAGCACCAAAATTTCAGCGTATCTTTAAGAGGCCCTCCTGATGATATCACCCAGGTTTGGTGAAGTTTGGTCCATGGGGACCAAATTTATGGACCTCAAATGTGTAGCCCCCATCTCCTATTAGCTCATATTGGAAACAATGGGGGATGGGGGCATCCCCTTTGAGAGTCCATAGCTTTGGACCCCCTGGACCAAACTTCACAAAACCTGGGTGGTATCAGTAGGAGACTCTCCTGATGATACTACCCAGGTTTGGTGAAGTTTGGTTCATGGGGGCCAAAGTTATGGACCTTCAAATGTGTAGCCCCCGTCTCCTATTAGCTCCCATTGGAGTTGGGTGCTGTGTGGTTTCCGGGCTGTATGGCCGTGTTCTAGCAGCATTCTCTCCTGACGTTTCGCCTGCATCTGTGGCTGGCATCTTCAGAGGATGATTGGAGTGTTTTTTCAAAAAGGTGCATATACAAGCAGGTCCAGGAAAATCCCATGATAGGGGCGGGGGGAGCACCAGAAACGGGACTGATCTGTGTTCCACGGTTCGGCTGTGATGAGATCTCGAGGGAACCTGGATATTTCAGGTGACTATCCCAGGATTAATCGCTAGTGAGGATATCACCTTAAACTACAGCCCTCATCCCACATGGCTTTTGTGCATATAGTCTTCATGATTCTCAGCATAACCTTTTTGGGTAGTTAAAGAAGATGTCTCCTTCCTTTACCACCAGCAGAAAAGCTGGATGGATCCAACCCTCTGAGCACATCTATAAGGCAAAAAGATAGAATGGAAAAACTATTCTTTCCATGAAATTACTTTTGGCATTCACTTCATAATGTAAATCAAATGGAATTAAGGTGTCAGAGTGTTGAGAGTACTGTTTTGGGAAACATGCATTGGAAAGCTTTTCTTGTTTTCTGTATATTTATATCAACCTTCCTTTTTCAAATCGTTTATTCACTGTTGGTGACAGACCCCTCAAAATGAATCTGACCATGCAGCTGCTCACATTCCTGACCTACTGGCTGGGTAAACCTGGCTTAGAGTTCAATCACAAAACTTAGCCTTTGGTCAGGCACTGCTTATTAGCAAAAGAGATGATTGGTGGAAGGCACTGCAGATTTTAATGCCAACTTAAAGTGGACCATTCTGGATCTCACGGGATTTCAAACTGTGAAAGAAAGGAAGAATGAAATAATTGCAACATTGCAAAAATGTGTAAAACGTTGCAAAAATGTGTAAAGGACTCAGAGATACTTCAGATACACTTCAAAATGATATAGGGGCCAGTGATACCAAAGTCTATAAAAGTCACAAACCGGATACCACTATATTAATCCAAACTGTTTTTATACGGTATAAAAATATTTAACCACAAACTTAATCGATTAACACGTAGACTTCATACAATTTCTAAACTTAATTATACCTTTCAAACAATACTGTTTCAAGACAACATGCTAATCCAGCGATGGTGAACCTTTTCGAGACCGAGTGCCCAAATTGCAACCCAAAACCCACTTATTTATCGCAAAGTGCCAACATGGCAATTTCACCTGAATACTGAGGTTTTCGTTTAGAAAAAAATGGTTTGCTCTGAGGCGTGCGTTACTGGGGAGTAAGCTTGGTGAAGCAACCGTTCAACACTTCAAACAGGTGAATCTCGACCCTAGGAGGGTTTGCTCAGAAGCAAGGCCAACCTAGATGTGTGTGTGTGGGGATTTTCCGCTCCCCCCACATGATGAACTCTGTGCGCGCGTGCCCACAGAGAGGGCTCTGAGTGCCACCTCTGGCACGTGTGCCATAGGTTCGCCACCACTGTGCTAATCCATTGCCTTCATAAATTGACATACAAAGTCAAGCATGCAATTCAATCTTCTTTTAAACTTGCAATTCAACTTTTCAAATATCCAAGCAATACTACTTGACAAGGCTTTGCGATTCTTCCTTGTTTCTCAGTGCTTCTTCAGAAGTTTGTAGCTGAGAGCCTAGTCTTCAGGCCCACTGCCGCCAGCCACCCTGTTAGCTACTGCAGTGCATTTTGCTGCATATCTGCCTCCCTTGGCACAATCTCAGGCCTCCGTGGCTGGCTTCTCATTTCCTGGCCCTGCCACCTTCACTAAGGTTGTTACCTCTAGGTTGGAAAATACCTGGAGATTTTTGGGGTGAAGCCTGAAGAGGGTGGGGTTTAAGGATGTGAGGAACTTCAGTGGGGTAAAATCCCATTTCAGTGGTAATTTTCTGCAGTTCAACTGCTTTCTGTTGCCTGGAGATCAGTTGTATAGTGGGAGATCTCCAGCACCACCTGGAGGATGTCAGCCCTGGCCATCACCTGCTGCTACTAGTTGGCCCAGGAAGGCTAAAGAATGCTCTTGCCATTGCACTGAGAGCGGGGAGAGAAGCTACCCCCAACAATGCTCCATCTGGCTCCTGATAATAGTGCTAAAATTTATGCTTTAGCTGATTATTGGTTTAGAGTATAGGAAATTAAATAGATTTTGTAGATTAAGCATAAAAAATGGTATTTTGAAAGAGTTTACCAAATTTGAGAAACAATTGATGTAGGACGTTAAATATCTCTAATTTAGAATATATAACATATTGATCAACATCAATCTCAAATTCCACTTTCCAACAAAAATGGAATAAGACTATGCAATTCTAGATACGATTCTAATTTTTCAGTGTGCTTGCTATTCAAAAAGAAAATAATGAAAATGATACATCAGCAGCATCTCACTCCTAAATTTGCTAAGATTTACAAGTAAAGTACAAGTCAGTTGTTGGTATTATGAAAACCTTAACACCAACTTCATACCTATGTGGTTATGAGATTCACGCACAAAAGAGTTTTGGGCTAAAATCATAGCAATAATGAAATTTGGACTTAAAGTCGATTTTCCAATCTTATAATCAGAAATATTACTTGTTAACTTTGTCAATAGTGATAAAAATCCAGGAAATTTTCTTAAAAATAATTGCCATATCACATTTTGTTTTTGCTAAATTTTGGAAGCAACTCACTTTTTTTGAACCTGCAATTATGGGTAGGGATATTTTTAAAGGAAAATAAAATGCAATGATTTAACTGATTTGGTTTTGATATGGAAAGAGTTTAAAAGATAATAAAAGATTGTGATTAATATGGATGAATTTAATTCTTTAATTCTTAAAAAAACAAGAATACCCTCTTTTATTCTTTTGTTGTTATAAGAAATGAGTATATGTATGACTTATGATAAAATAAAAAAACTGGACTAACTCACAAAACATGTAATGCAGTGTAAAATTTTACTTGTATCCCTCAAATATCCACATTATTTACCTGCCTCTTTCTCCTATCATATGTAACGTGTTGATGTTTGCTGCTTTGAACCGTAGAATATTCTGCACAATATGTCACCCACGCCATTTTCCCCCTTGCACTCCTTTTCTATATGTAGCAATATGTACTATAATTTGTAAGTGCTAAGTGCAACATCCACATCACTTCCCCTACCTGGAGAAGGGGCAGATCTGTAGCCATATTGTGTTTCTCCTTGCTTCTAACAATGGCTGTTTGTTCTCAGCTTTGCCTGCACCCATCTTCCTAAAGAAGGTATTTCCTGAGAGAAAAATAGCTGACAGGGATCATCTTTCTGTGTTCTCCACACGCTCACCAGCTTTCTACTCCCCTCAACAGATTCAGATAAGGGGAATGAAAAACTGGCAGAGCTGAATTTCTCAGATAACAATGCATCTAGTCAGGAGGCCTAACAAGTTGGCTTTTCTGTCAGCATTTTAGAAATGGAATAGAAGGAAGGCCAACATTTTCCTAGTCGTAATTTCATTTCCACTTGTAACTCTCTCTCCACCCGCTGCGCTGGTATTTAAGAAACCCCCTGTCGTCTCAATTGCTATGAATATCCAAAGCTGTTTTCTACCAAGTAGGATCTTCTGAGTCCTGGCTATTTTAACTAGCAGCAGTTCATGGTTTCACACACAGAAAAATCATTCTGAATACCTGCTAAACATACTGTTTAAATAGGAGATGCCTGGGATTGAGCCTTCAGTCATTATTCAAAACCGATGTGATATAATGGTTGGAATATTGAACTACAATCTGGTTGAATATAGGTTGAAATCCCCACGTGCCATGGAAGCTTTCTGGGTGACCATGGGTCAATCACACACTCTTAACCTAATTTACCGTACAGGATTGTTCTGAGGGTAAAATGGGGGAGAGGACAGCAGCATAAGCTGCTTTGGGTCTTCTCTGGAGAGAAAGATGAAATATAGAAGGGCCACGGCTTCCTTTATAGAGTCAATCCATCTCATGGTGGGTCTCCCTCTTTTTCTGCTGCTTTCAACTTTTCCTAGCATTATAGCCTTTTCTAGGGAGTCTTCCAGAGGTGGGATGCAGCCTATTCACACCAATTTGGTAGAACCGGTTACTAAAATTTTCTCAGTTCGGAGAACCGGTTATTAATGATTAACTCCACTAGGGACAAGGGGGTAATCTCTGTCCCTGGGTACAACAAATCTCGTCAAGTGGGGGATGCAAAATTGCCCCCCAGGGCCCCCTGCCCCCCATGGCACCCCCCATGTGTGTATGAACTGTATGAAATAATACAATACATAGTAATTCTGTTTTTTTATTGGTGTAAAGGTTGGGAAAGTATTATATTAAAGGTTGGGAAAGTATTTTTCATTTTCTTTTTTTCCCTTGAAATTTATATTGGAAAGAGAGGAGTTTAAACTACTCTTTTAGATTAAGGATTTTGAATCTCTCCCTCTGTTAGTTTTCTTTCAAATGGAATAGATAAAGTAGTTATAGGAATCTGAAGGGGAAGTAGAAAGTCGGGAGGGAGGGAAATATGGGAAGGATGGAGGCAATATAGGATGTTTTAGTTGGGGAGGTTGAGAGAGATAGACAATTAGATATGTTTGTAATATGTTAACAATTGTAAACAGTTTTTGATTTCTCTCCTTACTTTTGTCATTATTTAAAATCAATCAATATAATTATATAAAAAAGAAAAAGTACAGTACCATACGGTATATTGCTTTTTTAATACTTTAAACAGTCATTATTTGAATCTAGAGGCGGGGCGAAGGGGAACTGCACTTGGGGCGGGCGCGCCCTGCGTCCTTGCACACAGCCCCATCCAGGAATGCCCCACCCCCGGAATGCCTGGCCACGCCCCCATTGTGCCCCGCCCAGCGCCATTGGCACTACGCCACTGTTTGAATCCCACCACCATCAGAACTTGTTACTAAAATTTTTGAATCCCATCACTGGAGTCTTCTCTTAATCTGGCTAAAGTATGATAGCCTCAGTTTATTCATTTTAGCTTCTAGGAACAGTTCAGAATTGATTTGATCTACAACCCACATATTTGTCTTTTTGGCAGTCCATAGCATCCATAAAACCATTCTCAACAGTGCATTTCAAGAGAATCTACTTTCTTCCTGAAGGCTTTCTTCATCCAGTTTTCTCACCCATACATAGTAATAGGGAATACTATGGTGTGAATAAATTTGATCTTGGTTGCCGGTGAGTGTGACACACCCTTACGCTCAAGAATCTTTTCTTGCTCCTTCACGGCTGACCTTCCCAATTTCAGTCTCCTGATTTCTTGGGTGCTGTCTCCCATGTGGTTGATGATGGCACCAAGGAATAGAAAGCCTTGAACAATTGCAGTTTCCTCATTGTTGAATTATTGAATAATTCCCCAGAAGTCATTACTGTTGTTGTCTTAATGTTCAGCTGTAGTTCTTCTTTGGCACTTCTTAATATTGGAACTATTTGATGCTTTGATATATGTTATATCAGACAGGCAGACTGAGAGGCAACAATGGCCCTGAAAAAGGACCCAACCCTACTTCACCCCTAGCTTTGCTGCCCAATGGAGGGTGAAAGGAATGAGGGAGATGACAACCTTTAACTAAGAACATAAGAACATAAGAACATAAGAACATAAGAACTAGCCTGCTGGATCAGACCAGAGTCCATCTAGTCCAGCATTCTGCTACTCGCAGTGGCCCACCAGGTGCCTTTGGGAGCTCACGTGCAGGATGTGAAAGCAATGGCCTTCTGCTGCTGCGGCTGCTCCTGACCACCTGGTCTGCTAAGGCATTTGCAATCTGAGATCAAGGAGGATCAAGATTGGTAGCCATAAATTGACTTCTCCTCCATAAATCTGTCCAAGCCCTTTTTAAAGCTGTCTAGGTTAGTGGCCATCCCTGCCACCTCCTGTGGCGAAGCATATTCCAAGCGCCCACCAATCACACGTTGCGTGAAGAAGTGTTTTCAGCTTTTATTAGTCCCCTAATTCTTCCCCCCAGCATTTTCAATGGAATGCCCCTGGTTTCCTGAGTATTGTGAGAAAGAGAGAAAAATTTCTCTCTGTCAGCATTACTTCTACCCCATGCATAATTTTATAGACTTCAATCATATCCCCCCTCGAGACGTCTCCTCTCCAAACTAAAAAAAGAGTCCCAAACGGCTGCAGCCTCTCCTCATAAAGGAAGGTGCTCCAATCCTTCAATCATCCCTGCGTTGCCCTTCTCTGCACTTTTTTCTATCTCTTCGATATCCTTTTTGAGGTGTGGCGACCAAGGAGCGAACCTGAACCCACAGTGTACTCCAAGTCGCGGTCGCACCACTGCTGCTTTATATAAGGACGCATGACCAATCCTTGCACAGTTTTATTATCAACTCCTTTCCTAATGATCCCCAGCATAGAGTTTGCCTTTTTTTCACAGCTGCCATGCATTGAGTTGACATTCCCATGGAACTTCATCAACTAAGGCAGCCCTAAATCCCTTTCCTGGTCTGTGACTGATAGCACTGACCTGTGGCAGTATTAATATTGAAGTTTGGATTTTTTGCCCCTATGTGCATCACTTTACATTTTGCTACATTGAACTGCATTTGCCATTTCTTAGCACACTCACCTAATTTATCAAGGTCCACTTGGAGCGCTTCGCAATCCTTTGTGGTTCTCACCACCCTACATACTTTGGTATCATCCTGCAAACTTAGCCACCACACTACCCACCCCTACTTCCAGGTCATTTTATGGAATAAGTTAAAGAGCACTGGTCCCAAAACGGATCCTTGAGGGACACCACTCCTTAGATGTCTACATTGTGAGAACTTCCCATTTATACCCACCCTTTGTTTCTTGTTCCTCAACCAGTTTTTAATCCATAGGAGGACTTCCCCTCTTATTCCTTCATTGCTGAGTTTTCTCAACAGTCTCTGGTGAGGAACTTTGTCAAAAGCCTTTTGGAAATCCAAGTAGACAATGTCCACTGGTTCCCCCTTATCCACATGTCTGTTTACACCCTCAAAGAACTCTAGTAAGTTTGTAAGACAGGACTTGCCTCTGCAAAAGCCATGCTGACTCTTCCTCAGCAGGTCTTGCTTTTCTACATGTTTAATAATTTTATCTTTAATGATAGATTCTACTAATTTACCAGGAACAGATGTCAAACTGACTGGCCTGTAATTTCCTGGGTCCCCCCTAGACCCTTTCTTAAAGATTGGTGTGACATTGGCCATCTTCCAGTCTTCAGGGATGGAGCCTGATTTCAGGGATAAGTTGCATATTAAAGTGAGAACATCAGCAATTTCATGTTTGAGCTCTTTAAGAACTCTTGGATGAATGCAATCTGGGCCAGGGGATTTGGTAGCATTTAGTTTATCAATGGCTGCCAGAACTTCTTCCTTGTCTACCACTATCTTCGCTAGTTTCTCGGATTCACCTCCTAAGAAGCTTGGTTCAGGTGCAGGAATTTTCCTCACCTCCTCTTGGGTGAAGACAGATGCAAAGAATTCATTCAGCTTCTCTGCAATCTCCCTGTCATCTTTTAGCACACCTTTTGTTCCTTCATCAAAATCACTCTTTGCCCTATTGTTACATCAGTAGTTTGATATGAACTTGACAAAGCTGATTCAATAGACTATTCTAGCGTATCATTGTCTGAATGATAAGATCACAAGTTCTGTATGGAATTGACAAAGTTGATTCAATTGACCATACTGTCTCTGCTGCAACATTACATTACTAGTTCAATGTGACAAAAAAAATTTCAAAAATCTTTTTTAAAATGGAGGAGGGAGAGGAGAAAATAAACAAAGAGGCATGGATAAGAGCTAGGTGTCTGCATCAAATGGAAACAAAATATCCCTACTAGATAAGGTGCAGTTACCTGAAGGAACAGAAAAACATACCCTCTATCCCCCACAAAATCCCCTTTTTTTTCAAATTAGAACTGCAGTAACGATCCTTAATTCAACAGTCCCTTGACAATTGATTTTCCTTGTCAATTTCACTCCCTACTAACTGTAGACACAGTGTATCTTCACCTTAACATTACATTACTAATGCAAAATGAAATTGACAAATCTGATACAATGAACTTGGCTTGTGTCTGTTACATTGCTAGTTCAGTATGAATGTAATAAACCTGTCCCTGGGCAATGAGGACACTGGAGACACCGTGGATCCAGAACTGACTCCTCGTGAGGCAGCAGAGTCAGTTCCAAGCCTTTCCCTGCCAGTCTGATGCTGTGCAGCTGGGAGAGCCATCAGGAGCCTTAGATGAGCAAGTAACAAGCCAGCTGCACAAAGGAGACTAAGACAGAGGCTGCAGCTATAGTGTAAAAAAAGAAGTGCCCTTATTGCTGTTTGGTATGGCAGAAGGTTCTGTGAGCTAGAGACATCTGCATCCGAAGAGGACTAAATCTCTGCAGGAGCCTGGGCCCTTAAGCAGGGGCTTCATACTTAAGTGCTGCCTTGGGCTTGGCTTGGCCTGGGTGCAATGAGCATATTTCATAAGGAAGCTCCACATACCTGACTTCCTGGTTAGTTCCTCTGAATCTTGGTTCCTAGCCTGTCTACCTGCTTTCACTTCTGGATGACCTGACTTTGGACCTGCCTGACCATGCCATAGTTGATGGCTGCCAGCAGCACAGATATGACAAAGATTTTTTTCAAAATTGGAGCATGAGGGGCAGGGGGACAAAATGATTGAAAGAGAGTTTGGGTATGGATAAGGGGTATGAGAGTATGGATAAGGGCCAGGTGTTTGGTGGGGCAAAGAAATAAAAACTGTTTCAACATGATCACATGCTCAAGGGAAGCTGGCTTGAAAATGGTTTGAAAAAACATCCTGGTAAAAGTGCCCATGAAAACAACAGAGGATAAATGAAGGGAAACATATCTGGAACTAAATGGAGGAAAAAATGTGAGGTATTAGAGGCCCATTAAGCATGGACCACTTAAATTGGGGTTCTTCACTGTGCAGTGGGCTTGTAGTGGGGTCGCCTCACCTTTCTTTGTTTACACATTCATTCCTGGGCATGCAGTTTTTCTGCAGAGAAATCTCATGTGTATAACAGACTTCCCTCTGTGATACACCTCTGAAGATACCAGCCACAGATGCAGGTGAAACATTAGGAACAAGATCTACCAGACCATGGTCATGCTGCCCAGAAAACCCATAACAACCAACATTGAAAGTGATGCTGTTTGGGTGGTGGGTGGGGAATCTACCCTGAAACAGCATCATTTTCAATGTTGTTTAAACTAGGGAGCCCAGATTCTCCCTTTAAGGTGGATTTGAAAGGAAAATCTGGGCTCTCTAGTCTAAACAACATTAAAAGTGATGCTGATTCAGGGTGGAAACTATTGTAATGTGCTCTATTTGGTGCTACCCTTGAAGAGTGTTCAGAAGTTCCAGCTAGTACAGGACACTGTTTGAGGCCAGCTATCAAAAACATGAGACCCCAATATTACAGCAATTATACTAGCTACCAATTTGCTCTTGAGGCTATTTCAAAGTGTTTTTCACTTTTGATCAACATGGCTTGGGACCAGGGTATATGAAGGACCATTTTCTCCTATATGTTCCTGCCTGGAAATTAAGATTTCAGGGAGAAGTCCTCCTGACTGTCTCATCAATCAAAGAAGTTTGTTTGGTGGGTTCATGAGAGATGGCCTTTTCAGTGGCAGCCCCATGATTATGGAACCACCTCCACAGGGAGGTGCCCCTGGTCCCTTTAGATCTTTAGGAGACAGCTGAAGAAAGTTTTATTTATGACTGCATTTGAGTTAAGTAGCTCTAAACACTGATTTTAAATGTTGCTTTTATATTTTATATGTAAGCTATTTTATGTATTTTATTAGTATTGTTAGCCGCCTTGAGTTCCATAAGTGAGACAGGCATCTACTAAGGATTTTAAAAAATTAATATAACATGCATCCAATTGCAAATATTTCCAAGCTTAAAAAACTTTTTCCCAGCATTGGTCTCTTCACAGAAAGATCAGATGAGGACAGAAAGTTAGAGTCTTGGAGTCCTCAGAACAATCCTATGCAGCAATAGGGAGGATGCTTGATATGACAATTTATTTCAAAATGGCCTGTAGTTTATTTCTCTTTTTTGAGGGGTCCAAAGTTCCTGCAGATGGGTCATAATGAATAGTTAAAATGACACATCCTCCCCTTCTCCATCAACCCAAATCATTTCATTTGTAAAGTCAAAGACTCTGTACTTGACAGGAACTTGAAATGTTCCCTTGCACAGCTTATATCTTGCCTGTCAATAAGATTTAAATATTTTAGCTCTTGACAGTTTGGCCTGTTTTTTGCTGATTACAGCGCGATGATCTGAGTTTCCTAACTGTGACAGGTTTTATTCAGGATAGTGCAGATTCCCTGTTTCCCATCTTTGACCTTTTCATCATGCTGGTTTAATAGCCAGCTTACTTAACTGCCATGAAAAGTAGAATAAGAACAGCCCCTTTGTGCATTATCAATAGGGACTTTGGGATCTCTCCTACCCTATGTTATTATGGGGAAATGAAGCCTTTCTAGTTTTCATACAAACAATAGGACATTGTTTTTAAAGGAATGTGAAGGAGAAGAAAAAGATGATCAGAGGAAACTACAAACCTTATTGGGTTTTTATATCTATAAGAAAAAAAATGTTTCAGTGTGGAACTGGGGCCTGAAGAGCTGCCAATTTTTTTTGTAGAATTTGTGTTTTTTTTGTTTTGTGTTTTCTTACAAAAAGATCTCTGCAACAGGGGATATTGTTTCAGGGAATTATGTGAAAAAGGTTAGATGGGCCATTTCTCAGCTGCATGGTACAAAATGAGAGCTCTGGGTATGCATGGCAGGAAGGAAGAAAAGCTTTCTGGTCTATTTTCATGATGGAAAGGCAAGTTGTGTGCGTGTGAAGTGCTGTCAAGTCACAGCAAACTTATGGTGACTCCAGGAAGGGCAGTTTGGTTAGAGGCAAATCTTAGATTGGTTGTTATTTCAAGAAGTGGGAGAGGGTTGGCAGTGTTTCTGTGGGTCTAGCTAGCCTTTGAGCCCCTTGAAACACAGACCTGAAATTGAAAAAACTGAAACAGATACATCTGTAGCAGAGACGACAGCTCAGTTTTAACAGAGCAACCTTTTCATCTTTCAAAATACAACTAATCTTTTGCAGGGCTGAAACCTAATTTCACCATAATTTCTGATTTCAGTTATGAATCTTACATTTTATCAGCATATATTTTGTTTATGCCAAAATAGTGTTCCTGACCAAAAATGTTATCTGGTTTTACTCCTGAGAACTAAAAGAAGGAGGACAAGTGATTGATGCTTTGGAATCTGATATTTGTCTTCTATCTTATCTAAGGCTAACTGATAAATTGTGCCAGATGCTTTCTTGCATTCCAGTTTATCTTAGTTTGATGAAGAATAATGCTTAAAAATGTTCCTAAGGGATCAGGAAGGCATTTGAAAGGCTTATAAGTCATACAAGATTCTATGCAGCCTTTTGATATTTCACATATCCAGTGAATTGGTTGCAGGTGTACTAGACAGCATTTTGTTTTGCATTAATAATAGCATGCAGATTTACCAATCTTAATTTATTTTTGTAATAGCTGTAGATAGAGTTTGAAAGAACCACAACCATATCCAGGTTTATTGTATCAGACACAAGGTTTGACTACTGGGAAAAATTTGTGGGAAGCTATGCATGCAAAAAAAGCCTTAGTCACTGTGCTGTAATAGCCATCATGCTGTAAGAGGAATAATGCATAGTTTGTTATCAGTGCTGGTGACTGCTGAATTGGAAAAAAATGCAGGAAAATTGATATTTAAAATTTAATCCAAAACTTTTATTTATTTATAGCAAACAAGACGTTTGAGAGAAGTGTGACTAGCCCAAGGTCACCCAGCAGGCTTCATATGGAGGAGCAGGGAATCAAACCTGGTTCTCCAGATTAGAGTCCATCAATCATGTAGAGGAACAGGGAATCAAATCCAGTCCACCACTCTTAACCACTACACCATGCTGGCAGAACTGTGCTTTATGAGTTACTACTGGAATGAACTCACAAGTGTGTGTGAGAGTGTGTGTGTGTCCTCCCAGTTCAGTGGGCCTTCACCCAGATAGATCTTCATCTTCTAGTGAGAATGTTTTTCTTTCCAGTTTTCTCTCCTAAGGAGTACCGGCATAATTATCAAAGAAGACATTCATTGTGACAAGCAGAAAGATAATTGCAGAGATATCACTCTTCCTTCATCTCATTCATTTTGCTGCAGACATAGCAAGTGTTCATGAAAATGAGGAAACAGCTCAAATTATTATATGTATTGGCTCGTAGCACTGCCTGTCTGACTGGAGGCAGGAGTTAAGAACCCTTCTGGTTCATGTGAAGGCTGCCAAATTCGCTGAGAAGGTTTTTAATTATACAAAGAAGGGAATGTACAGAGAAAAAAAACTGAAACTATGTAGACTCTGTAGAAAAACAGTTTTATGGGTGACACTCCTCCAGCCCCCTGGATTTCTTTTGTTTGAGTTCAAGCTGTCATGCTATGCAGAAGATATCCTTTTCGGAATCCAGTGCACCCCTATCCTCTTAGGAACCTTATGTTAGTCTGTGATGTGATGAGGCATGATATTCTGGAGCATACAGGACTGAAAAACCATGAAGATGTTACATGAAAGTGTGTTTCACCATTAGTCTATCATCTTTCTGGGTGGTCATGGTGTGGCTTCTATTTGGATTTGCAATAGAGGTTGAACGTTCGTCTTGAATGACCCAGCTCTATAAAAAAATGCCCCTTCTCCCAGTTTCTTTTCAGAGGTGTTTCTCACTACCTCTAATCTATCACACCCAAACAGAAAGCACTTTGATTTATACATTGCCAATGCACTGGCACTATGCCTATTTCCTGTTCCCAAGCTATGTGCACATCTGTTCTACTGCCTTTTTTGCACTCACTCTCTCTGATCCTCACATATGTCCCACTCTCTCCAATACCTACCGCAATCTGCTCCTCTTTTGTATACATATGTTTTCCTTCTGTGACAGTATTCGATTCATCTCTGTCTTGAATCCTTGGCTTATTTCCTTTCTTGGTTCTTCTATATGACATAATCCAGTCTATTGGAGCATCCTCTCCTTTGTGTGACCCTTCCCTTTCCACCTGATAGCTGAAAAGCTAGCTTTATAGTATAACTCCATAAATCATGTCAAAATATGATACACATACAGTGCATTTTTTTTAGATTTACAGTTGTGTTGGCTTGCATATCAACAGCACAGTGAAACGTAGCATTTTATATAAACGCATGTTCATGCTTGCTTATATTCTGTGTATGCCAAATTTGCTATATGGTAGACCCAAATGAATCTCTAAAGATAGGATTCATAATAAGTATACTCTTATTTTGGTAGCATACCTCTAAGTTACTATAGTTAGTTGAGTTACTACATGCAAGTTCCTTAAACTTTTTTGACAACTAGTTAAACACTCTTAATGTTGCAGATTTCTTTGTTTGCACATCAACATGGTGTTAGTGATCAAGTATGGAAACATGGGAGACATCATTTCAGAATAAAAGGTGGATTCAGTCAGAATTAGTTTTGTGAGCACTTGGGACTGGAGCACAATAAAAAACAGAGGCTTGACTCTTTGTTTCATTTGTTCAGTGCAATCCTGTTGTGGAGTGCATTCCTCCAGTACCCAGCAATGAAGGACTACACTACCAAGTAAAGAGTATGCTCAGATTCAGAGAAAGAAAGAAAGTCATGGTTATTTGAAAGTCTGGATTGTTTTTTGTATTGTCCATGTCCAATTCCTGAAAGGTAGACAGTGGAAAGTTGGTGTAGGTGTATATGTGTGCTGAGAATGTGGAACATCTCTGCCATAGGCACCATTTCATTCTGAAAACAGAGAACCAGATCTCTGAGTGCAAGAAGGAAGTACTGGCACACTCAGAACTTTCTTCTCTTGCTGTATCGTTTTGTCACAGTTGCCACTTGAAAGCAAGCTGTGCGGCAGTTTGATTGTCTGAATGAACAGAAGTAGAATGTCAATGGCTGCATATACCCATTGTTAGATACTGAGTGCAGCCCATAAGATCTGTCAGTGGTTTCTGTTTCCAAAAACAACAAGAGTTGAACATGCTCTTGCAGCAGAGTGGAGATTTCTGTCTTGAGAATATCACTGTGGTGACTTTGATGACTGTTAAATTAACTTCATCCTGGAAAGAAGACTTTATTGACCTGTATCACCTCTGGAGTGCTGCTAGCATTGCCACCTCCAGGTTGGGCAGTTCCTGAAGATTTGAGGGTGAAGCCTGAGGAGGACAAGAACCTCAGTAGAGTATAATGCTATACAGCTCACCTTCCAAAGCAGCCATTTTCTCCAGAGAAACTGATCTCTGTTGCCTGAAAATCAGCTGTAACTCTGGGAGAGATCCAAGTCCCACTCTACCCTTGTTTGTCTTTGAGAATTAAGTTGTCTCTCCTAACATTTTTACCATATAATGGAAAACAATATGAAAGGTAAATGTACTGTAAAAGCTTACCAAGACTGTTTGAAATTGAACAAGTGCCTCTTCCAAACTGACAGTACTGGGTGAAGCACAGGACAATGTAAACTACCATTTTGTACATTATTAAGGCACACTATCGTAAATTTTACATTTTGAAAAATTAAAGATAGAATAAACAATTACAGACATGCTAGTTTTACAACATTAAACCATTGTAATTCCTGAAAATTCTATTCATTACAAAAGCAAGAATATTTATTTATTTATTTATACTCCACCCTTCTTTCCAGTGGGCACCCAAAGCAGCTTACTGTGTTGCGTTCTCCTCCCTTTTATCCTGCCAAAAGCAGCCAAGAATGCCCACCCAGTAAGCTTTCAAAACAAAGTCAGGTTTCAGACTTGGGTCTCCCAGATCGTAGTCTAACATTAACTGCTACACAACACTATACCATCAGCCTGAAATTTGGCACAAATAATCTACCTGCAGAGCACTGTTTTCAAGCCAAACTGATACAAACATCTGGGTTAGTTTACCTTAA
Source organism: Sphaerodactylus townsendi (assembly GCF_021028975.2). Taxonomy (NCBI): domain Eukaryota; kingdom Metazoa; phylum Chordata; class Lepidosauria; order Squamata; family Sphaerodactylidae; genus Sphaerodactylus; species Sphaerodactylus townsendi. The sequence continues at coordinate 69,284,620 of NC_059431.1, forward strand.
ACTTGAAGGGTAGCAAAGATTGCAAAGGTTGTAATAAACTTTCATGCGCCCAACAATGTATTGTCAGCTTCACCTTTTTCCATTTTGTCAAGCAATATTGCAGGGGTCCTGGCCTAACTGGTCTGTTAAAAATGCATTGTGAATAAGTTATAAGGTTTCAGAATTCACATCTAAAACATTAAACGAAGTAAGCATGAATTGTAAATGCAGAGCTGTCTGTCATGATCTGGGTCTGCCCCTTCAGTTAGGGTTGCCAGCCTCTGATGGGGCCTGTAGTTTTTCCAGAATTTCTATAGAGATCAATTCGCCTGGAAGAAATGGCAGTTTCTAAGGGTAGATTGTATAATATATTCCCACTGAATTCCCTCCCCACTCTGCCCCTCTCCACTTTCCCTCAACACATCTCTGGGATTTTTCCAAGCTAGAGTTGGCAACCCTACCCCTCATCGAATGGGCAACCTTTGTTCCTCACAGGCTCCTCTATCACCTTGGTTGGTCTCAGTTGGAAGTAGGGCAGGAAATCCCTGTTGACTCAGCTGCTAATCAGCTGAATAACAGGTGGGATTTCTTCCCAGGGAGGGTCGTCAACTTCCAAGTAGTGAGGAAATACACGAAATTACTCCGGAAATGGCTTGCAGCAATAACTTTGACAATAAAGTATTCTTAAAAGTAAAACGATTCTTAAATGTGTTATTTGATGAACGCAAGAAATGTACTGTAATGTTAAACAACTGAATATCATTGTACAAACATTCTATGAATAACCATACTGTTTTACAAAATCACTGAAAATATATACTACATTCATTCAATCTACTGCCCACTAAGGCTGATTTTGCATGCCGAAATTGCCTCCTCTGTTGGCACAGGTATTGTTACGGCCCTGAACACCCCCAACATATTATTGCAACAAATTTTCTTTGGTAAAATCATATTGGCAGAAGCCAATTGTCACACCTCTCTGTGTAGGTAGCAGAATGTCCACTTGGCAGCAAGCCAAAGGCAAAAGGTTTGCTTTACAAAATCTAATCAAGGGGATGAGTTACTCCAGTATAACTTGGAGGTCTCATTTTGTTTGTGGGCATGATCTTGATTACCACACCTTGCTAAAATACTGTATGACAAAAGAATATGGAAAGACACCTTGGTATCAGATGCTGCATTTCACTGTCTCTTCTAGAAAACATGTCAGCAACAGATGGTCTCTTGTTTGCATTTCCTCCACCTATGGTTATGACTTTCCTAAACCACTCACCCTGTCCTAATCCAATGTCTCAGCCAAATTTGAATAACCTGGGCAGTGTCTCTACAGAGTTAATCTGCATGAAGCCTTACAGTGTTTCCCCCTTTAGCATAACAAGCAATTGGCCCTATTGTCTCTGGACTTAGTAATAGATGGGCTGATTAATTAGCTCAGCACCCCAAACCCAACACAGATGTGGAGAAACGAAACTTAGTGCAATTGGTCCCTTTTTCCCGCCAAGAGAATGATCTACCTTATAAAAGCCTGGTTCACCTGCAACACCTTGCTCATTGCTAACTTGAACCTCCCTTCTTCCTGTTGGTGTGAGACACGATATATCGTCTTCTACCAGGTTTCTGTGCTGGCGTGAAATCCCTGCCTTCTACTACTTCATGTGCTCCTTAAGATCGTTAGGTAACGTATCACTCTGCTGCTTCCCAACTCCCTCTCTATCCTCCCACCTACTTTCCCAACCTTTCTATATATTAGGAACTTGTATGTATGTGCTCTTATGCCTTGCTGTATGTTTGTTTTTGAAACCAAATTTATATAAATATTTTAAAACTCAATTTGGGCTCTTGTATTACTCTGTGGAACATTCCTTGCATCCATTCCCCGTATACATAGTCTAAAAGATCCCTTCCTAGCCACCTCTTGCATTGCCAAGCCAAGTATTTTCCCCATTGCTACTTTAAGATACTAGTGTGCTGTTACACTCTTAGCAGCTGGTGGAGATTCCTTAGAAATAAGTTCACAACCCATGTTAAGCTAGGTAACAGAATGCCCTGATGCAGTTGGAAGTTTTGCACAGCCCTCGGTGCTGCAGCAGGGCTGCCACATTTCTGCCTCGGAGTTGCCCTGTGGCGATGGCTTTGCTCTGTGAATTTCCTGAACCGCAAAGGTTGAGGTCCTTTTAAAATGCCTCTTTGTTGCTCTGGAGGCTTCCAATTGCTGGGCAAAACTCCTCCATAGCAGAAATGAGACCAGTTTTCCTGCTTCACCGCTCTGGCCCACCCCACCAATGGACAGGTGCTGAGAAGCGGTGCCCTTCCCCCTCTTGCAGTGAAAAAAAAATGGAGGGAGAAACCTTGGTTTTTAGAAATGAGAGAGAAACCTTGGGCAGAAAAACAGCATGTGCAGGCACCGCGAATCAGAGGATGGCGATTCTCTCGCACAAGCAATAATTTTGGATTTACATTTTAGACTGGGGGGGGGGCGATCCTGTCGCACACACAAGGATTTTAGATGGGGATGGGGGCGAGGGCGCAGATTCCCAGCACCTGTTTTGTGTTCATGAAAAACTAAAATAGTGAAAATGAATGGGGGAAATGGGGTGAGATTCAGCCAATCCGAATGCAGGAAATGGAGGCTGCCTGCGCATGTGTGAAAGAGACTATGGAAGAACTTGTGGTGCTTAAGCGGTACTTATGGGAAAACCCCAGGCTTGTGGGGAGCCATTCAGAGCTTCCCACCCCAGCCTTGACTCGAGCAAAGGAAAGAGCTGGGCAGCAATAGGGAACTACAAGCAGGGCGAGAAGCCCCGCAGCAGGTACGCTCCGCAGCTGAGTCACGGAGCATTTAGAAAGTGCGAAATCAGCCTAAACTAACCAGAACCTGGTTGTGAATTCGTCTTGAAATACTTCAAGTGGTACTTGTAGAGCAAGATATAAGAGAAACCATAAGCAAACCCAAAAGGAAGCTTTATCCTATTGTGCAATATATCAAAGAATCACCCTTAAACATGTGAAACCTTTCACTAATCTTTAGGATCCATAAACCTCTGTTTCAAAACAAAGTGAAATCAACTCAATGGAACCTGCAACAATTCTAATAGTCATGTAATAATCCATAGTCAATTATAGCGTATTACAATAGAATCACAACAAAAATAGTTACCATCTTGGGTGGCCGTCTGTGTGAAGCCTCTTACTGCCACCAATGTCCTTGACAAGATAAGAGCATAGAAAACTTATAAAGAGAGGAAGAATCCACAAGATCACAATGACCCAGGTGTGACTAATTTGAGATATGCAGAGAAGTCCAGAGTCTGTGCAAACCAGCTGCCTTAAACGGTCTGGGGCAAAAACTGAGGGAGCTTTCCATCCCCTGGAGTTGCTGTTAAATATCCATGCCTGTGTTATTTCCATTAGTTGTCATGGTAACTTTCATGTAGTGACAGGAGATATTCCACAATCACAACTGATCTCCCAGCAACTGGGGTAAATTCTGGAGAAGTGGCTGGAAGGTGGAATCTACGGTATTATACTGAGGTCTCTTCCCCCCCAAACCCCACCCTCCTCAGGCTCCACTCCCAGGTATTTCCCAACCTGGTGCAGGCAACTCCTCTCCCTGGACAGGCTGATAATCAGCTGAATGGAAAGGTCCAACCACAATTGCATTCTATGTGCCTGTCTCTTACTGGCTACTAAAAAAATGTGGTATCCAATCAGAGTCAGGGACTCCCTGATAGTGCCAGTGAAGTGATTCTTCTCTATGGAGTGTCTACCCTAATAAAAAATAGTCACTGCATACCTAGCTGAAAGAAGAGGAAACAACCCAAGCCTCAGTGGCTGGGTTTCATTGGAGGGATATCCTTAATGAGGTAGAGTAAGAGGGTTTTTTTTTTCAGATGGTGTATTTGTTGTTGTTGTTACACAGGTGAAATTGCATGACAGCATGCAGATAGAACGGTCATTTACTGTAACAGTGCAGTAATTAAAAACACGATGCCTAGGTTTTAGCTCTTATCCTCAAAGAACTTTTTACATTTCAGAATTATTTTCTATAAGGTATGTTTCATTGCTCTTGCTCCCAAGCTTTCTTTGCATGAGTGGCCAGATGTGTTCTGCAGTGGCATGATTCTGGCAAGCTGCATTCCACCCCCCCCCCCAAAAAAACCTTTGTTTACATTATTGCCTCACGATGGGAGTTGTAGGAACAGTCAGATGAATTGTGGACAGTCTCTGGAGGACTTTGGTACCGCTAAACTAATTTTAGAATGCTGAACCAGCACTCTTGACCATACAGTAGTGTCAGAGATGAAATTCCAAGGACGAAGGGTAATTTTAGAAAAAAAGACCAAAAATGAGCTTTTCCTCTCATTTGTGCTCACAGAAACCTTTAGTATGTCTGCTGAGACTTATTTGCCTCTACAAGTAATAAATGGACAGGTGATGCAAGATAGAAGATTTATCTGTATGTGCATTCAGAGCTTTAGAAGGCATTGGTTCATTTGTACAGTATTCAGGGCTTGAATCTGTATGACAGAATCCAAAGCTTTCTAAGCAAAGCTTTCTAAAAACCTATGGAATTCCATAGCTTCAAAAGAAGAATAAGAGTTTGAATGTATGCCCCACCTTTCTTACCTATAAGGATTCTCAAAACAGCTTACAAATGCCTTTCCCTTCCTCTCCCCATGACAGACACCTTGGCTGTTTTTTCACTGTCGAAATGCTCTGTGGCATATCTGTACCTGCTGCAGGGCTTCTCACCCTACTTGTAACCCCCCACGGCTGCCCGACTCTTTCTTTGACTTGAGTCAGGGCCAGTGCGGGAAGCCCCAGCTGGTTCCACACAAGCCCAGTGAGCTCTTCCGCAGTCTCTTCCACGCATGCGTTGACAGCCTCCATTTCCTGTGTTCTGATTGGCTGAATCTCGCCCCATTCCCCGCACTCACTTTCAGTATTTTTTAATTTTTAAAACAGAATGCAGGAAGGCGCTGAGAATCAGCACTCTCGAACCCCGTATAAAATCCTCGCTGCCACCCTGTCCAAACTCCTTGCGTGTGCAAGAGAATTGCCAGGTTTTCCCCTGCAAACTCCTTGTGTGTGGGGAGGGGGAAGGGGGATTCTCTTGTTTAATGGGGCTGGCCAGAGCAGTGGGCGGGGAAAATGCCCCCAGTGCTGCAGCTGTTGAGTTATTCACAGCAGGAAAGCCCCTAGAGCAGGGGTCGGGAACCTTTTCCCCTCAAAGAGCCATTTGGCTCACCACCAAATTTGGCTCACCACCAAAGAGCCATTTGGCTCACCCCACTTGCTCACTTCTCTGCCCCGTTATTTCGCTTGCTCGGGCATTTCGGCCGGGCTTTCGCGCTCACCCTCCCTCCCTTCCTTCCCCCCGCCCGCTCACCCCTTCCCCGCGGGCTACAGATGTGCCCGCCCTGCTTCCTGCAGGGCGGGCGAAGAGGGGCCCGGCAGCTCGGCCTGCCCGGCCGCCGGGAGAGCGCCCGCCCCGCAAGCAGCGGGGCAGGCAGGAGCCAAAGCCCGCAGCGCAGCCTCGCCGGCCGCGGGCTAGAAATGTGCCCGCCCTGCTTCCTGCAGGGCGGGCGAAGAGGGGGCCGGTGGCTCCGCTCATGGAGCCGCAGAACAGCGGCGGAAGAGCCACATGCGGCTCGCGAGCCGCGGGTTCCCGACCCCTGCCCTAGAGCAACATGGGACATTAAAAAAGAGCCTCCATTTTGGCAGTTCTGGAAAGCCGCAGAGCAAAGCCAATGCTCCAGGGTGGAGCAGGGGCAACAGCACGGCAGACATGCTGCAGCAACGGAGGACAGTGAAGAACTCTTGATTGCACCAGGGCATTTCCCGTGCTAACAAAGGAGCAATTTCACTGTGAAAAACTAGCCCTTGTGAGGTAGGTGGGGCTGAGAGAGTTCTGAAGAACTGTGACTAGCCCAAGGTTCCCCAGCAGGCTTCATGTGTAGGAGCAAGGAAACAAATCCAGTTCACCAGATTACAGCTCACCTCTCATGTTGAGGTGTGAGGAATCAAACCTATCTTTCCAAATTAGAGTCCAACACTCTTAACCACTACATCATGCTGATTAGCCACTTCTAGTGCCAATCTGGGCTGGCAAGCCCATTGTGGGCTCACCATCTGAGGCAACCTCCCTGCACCACTGTTGATCTGGGCTGGCAAGCTTGCTGCAGGCTCCCTCCAGTTCCCATCACCTTCCCCATTGCTATTGTGGGCTGGAAGTCCTCTGCAGGTTTTCTAGTTACAGAAGCCTCCCTCCATGCCAATCTGGGCTGGGAGCTCACCAGTTCCACCCCAGGGCCCAGCCCAACCTGGACACATTTATGTCATATCCAACCTCCGCAACAAGTGAGTTCTACACTCCTGTTCCAAAAGGTGATGGATGTCCTTTACTAGATGTTCTCATTCATAGGCTGCATAGACATCTATCATGGATACTGTCATTTTGGGTTTCCTGCAATGAGCAGAGGATTGGACTATAGCTCCCTTCCAATTCTGTCACTGTTTGGAAAAGGTTTATTATCTCTTTTTCATAAGGCCATGAGCCAAATTGAAATGAGTGCCTGAAAAATGACTGAACATTTGGGGCACCATAAAAGAAAGGCAAATTGATTGATAGTTATGGGTCCATGTATCATGACATAGGGCCATGGAGGGAGAGGATGCAATCTGGCTTTTCTGCTTCAGTCATCAAAATGTTCTGAGGTAGCCCTGCTGTGCCACTTGCCAGAAGAAAAGAAAGTAAGCCCAAGAGAAGTGACTGTAGCTGTGTTTTCACTGTGGTGGATTCTGCATAGCATAAATATAATATCTTTAGGACATTATAAAAAGATCCATTTTGGCATTTTGTGTTCTCACAGTGCAGGAGAATACAAGCATTGCCATCCAAAATAGATCTTTTTTCCCATCTGCTGCGCAGAGCTCTTGTCAGTTTCACAGTGGCACCTGCCATTTTGTGTGCTGCAGCAGATTCTCTGTGGAGATTCCCCATAGTGATTTGCTCTGCTTGCAGTAATTCCGTTTGCTATTTCATTGTAAAAATAAAGTTGGTCTAGCCTAGTGATCCCGTGCACATGCCGTTTCCCCCCCTTTTTTTGTTTTGAGGAGGATGTCTCCAAAGCTACAGTGACACAAATGCACATATTGCAGTTTCTCTAATCATGTCGCCATTTAAATCTAAACTTGAGTTTTATACTTGGTAATTATATTGGGAAATTTTATCGCTGCTTTTAAATGTTTATTTAATTATATTGCGTTTTAAATGTTGTACACCGCCCAGAGCCCTTCGGGGATAGGGCGGTATAAAAATCTAATAAATAAATAAAAAATAAATAAATTTCTTCTCAGACACCCCACTCAAAACAAACAAACAAAAAGGAAAAATTACACATGCATGGGATTGCTAGGCTAAACAAACTTTATTAATCTACTTTTTACAGTGAAATAGCAAATGGATGATCTAATGGTGAGTATGAGCAGCGGAAACAAAAGTAATAAGTTTGAGAGGGAAAAATAAAGCATTTCCTGCCTGCCGGCATTCACTCAGCAGGCAGGAATCGTCTTCAATCTGGGGGGGGGGGGGGGGTGCTAGTTTAGAGATTTTTTTTTGAAAACCCTGGATTTAGAGGAATATAATGGGCTGAACTCATTTTGAGGAAGAGAGCTCTGCGAAGTTCTTCCCCAAAATGCTTTTCATAACATCCTAAAGACATTATATTTGTGCTGTGCAGAATCCACCTATTGCAATGTAATTAACCTTACTTCAGTATCTTCAAAATATTTCTCCTTGTTCAGAGAACAAAAATGCTTCCCACTTTCTAAGAGCCAATTTTGTTGGATCCATTTTGGTTTCCTTTCAAATGGAAAAACTATTTGCACAGGCTCTCAGATGTCATTATGCCCTTTTTGAAATAAACTTTGAGATACTAAGTTTTTTGAAATTAAAAGTTGGAGCTTGTGTCACTGTCACCTGCTGCATCACAGCACAATTAATATATATTAGTTATGGCTATTGGCACAGACTTTGCGCTTATGTGCGTATGCTTGATGACTTGCTTGAAGAAGAACAGGCCCCTAATAAATTGCAGAGTCATTACCCTTTATGCATACTTGTTCTAATAGGTGTTGTGAATTCCTGCCTCCTAATAAGGAAAGGAAGTAGAAAAACCACATAAATTCTCCCGAGGGAGTCAGACAGCCTGAAGCCATTTTGGCGGCTGTTACCATGAGCATCAGGAGCAAACAAAGATTAGGGAGGACAAAGATACTACCAGGGATTTTGGTAAAATGGTGTAGAATATAGAATGTGTTTTACATTGCAGCACTTTGAAAGGGCTGCGCTCAGACAGCACAAGATGATGGCACAGCGAGATCAAGCAAACACTGACAGTAATTAGCTAAAGGGAAAGTTATATAAAGCTGCTATCATGCAGTTTAAAAAATATATACAGACAACCAAAGCAAGTTTTTTTTCCTTGTAGCTCCAGGCATAAAGGCCAGACATGGCAGGGATTTGCCTGCACTGTAACTACTTATTCAAATACGTGACTGATCTTAGAAAATTTTTTTACAGGGGTTGATTTTTCCAAATGCACTCTCTCAGTTCAAGGTCATAATTTTTAACACATTTAAATTGTTTTATTCAAGTTTGCAGAGGTTTGATGCTTTGTGCAGTACATTACTTCTTTAACTGGTAAGGATAATGTTTCTTTGAAATTAGTGTTTTCAGATGATGGTATTGTAAGTCTTGCTGCCAAATGTCTAGGGTAATCTGCTAATATAGTTCAGAGACTTTATAGATAATTGAAATCCAATGGCAGAATATAGTCTTTGCATGCAAAGAGTCCCAGGTTCAATTCCTGACACTTTCAGATTAAAGATCTCAGCTACTGGATTAGACCTTGATCCTCTGAGTCTCTGGGCTGCTGCAGCAAGTTATGTCTGTATGTCCATCTGTCTAGCTAGTGGAGACTCAAAGCAGCTTACAACATGATTCTCCCATGTTCCATTTTACCCTGACAACAACGCTATAAAGTAGGTTAAGCTGAGAGTGTGGGGCTAAACTAGGATCACTCAATGAGCTTCCATGGCAAAGTAGGATTCAAACCTGGATCTCCCAGTCCTAGTCTGACACACTAATATTTACACACTAGCACACAGTACTGAGCTAGGTGTACCCAGTTTGATACAGTATAAGACAGCTTCAGATGCTTGGTCAAAGATTCATCAGTTATATGCCAAAGCGTGTCATTGGTGCATCACCAGTGATAGAACAGTGCTGATGCTTCTAATAGCAGAAGAGAGAAAGGTAGACAAAAGGTAGACCAAAGGCTTCACCCCAGAATGTAGAGAGCATAGCAATTGTACTGCAATTCATATCAATCCCAGCATAACCTACCATGTGGCATAATGTGCTAATGACACTCCCTTGACAAGCAAATCAGAAGCCGCCACCCCCTCCCCCCCCCCATAGCCCACTTCCACACGGAATGAATCAAGAGGGAAAACACAGCAATATTCATTATGAGAAGGGTATGCCTGTGGCATGAATGGGAAGAGTTTTGGAATAAACACACATTATGAAACTCCACAGAAGTAGGTTTGAATCTCTTGCTACAACTGTTGAAGCAGCAAAAAGAATAGGCAATAGGGAGCAGGGTGAATGGTTATAGCTGTCACTGCCAAGGTTAGGGGATCCCCCTCCAATAGTTCCCTGGCTTGGGTTCATCATGCTTGCATTTCCAGTTGGAGGAGTGGAGGCTTGTGTTGGGAGTTGTGGTGTCTTCCAAGGTTCTGAAAAAAAGCAGCATTAGCCATATGCTGCGATGGATTTTCCCCTCTTTGTCCAAGTGTGCAAAATACTCCTTTTTTCTGCAAGATGTCCATTCTGTGGGACTCTCTTCAGCAGAGTTCCCACTCTCATCCCATTTGAGATACAGGTACCTTATGAACGTCAAAGCTAATGACTGTCATATTGCTTTTCTAAGCCCTTTTCACAAGTTTCAACAATGTACAATTCATGTACAGTATACACTTGATTTTTAATTTTTCTATAAAAATGCATTCAGTAATGCTCACATTACATTCAGAACATGTAGCTTTTTCTTACAAACAGGATGGTTGAGCATTCACTGTAACGTGTGAACAGGGCTCTTTAATCTAACTTTCATCCTGATATTAAAGAATCTGATATAATTTTTAAAAATACCCAATTTGAATTTTTTGCATATTCCTGCTAAATTTAGCAGTTTAAAGATGTCTTTACAACACATTGTTGAGCAATGTTTTGGAGCCACTGGGTTTTCAAGTCAAGTTAAAGTGAAAGCATTAATAATTATTCAAAATCATATATAGTATGACTTCTTAATCAGGCCCAATTTAACATCCCCAATCTCTACTTTCTTTAATATGTGCCTCTTGGGCTAGGAGGAGGCCTTGATTTACAATTAGGCCTTGACGGATTACCTGAAAGCATAACCTTCAGGCAAACTGTGATTAACTTGACCAAAGACATCTGGGAGAATCATCTATGGCTGAAAATTATGACCTTGGTATTCGGGCCTGAAACTAGACACCATATAAATTGCACTGCTGAAAAAAACTCCAGTACAGAGGCCTCTGTGTGAGAGAGACTCCAGCAGACTCCCCCCGCCCCCTTGTTAGAGCAATAGCTCTGGCAAAAACACCTCCTGTGAAGATGCAGGGGGGAAAAAAAGAGGAAATGTCCCACTTTAAAGCCATTTCTTTAAAGCCATTTCTTTAGCAAGAAGCCCAACACTCCTCCCCCTATCTTGCACAAGAAAAACACCCCAAACAATTAACAGTTTAATGACTAACAAATGCTGTAGAGATAGACTGTGGCTTTTACTGAGGCAGATTTATGGAGCTAAATATAATAGTATGGCTCTTGAAAGCCATGTGCTCATAATTAGCTTGCATTTTCAAACCCTCCCTACTGTAAAAGCCCAACATGCTGTCAGAACTCATTTTCTGATCCTATTATCAACATAGAATAAAGGTCTATATGAAATGCAAACCAGATTTACAGGTGCTAAAACAGCTATTTCATCAGTGAGGAACAGGCTACCTTTTGTTGCCTAGAACACATGTCATATACTAGTAGCAACAAGGGGAAAACATAGCCATTTTGTTCAAAGGAGAGAAATCTAGAACTTGGGAAAAAAGTATTAAAACCTAGCCAAATATAGAGATATGCTGTTGGTTGAGCATACAGAACACGTTGTAGTCCCAACGTCTGTAGTTAAACGGTCATAGGGTTTTGTTTTATGAAATGCAGCTTCTGAGCTTGCTGTTTCAATAAAGATAATGGGGTGGGGAAAGAAGAGAAATTTAACTATTTTCTCCCTGGTCTTTTCTTGCTGATGAAAGTCACTCAAAACTGCTTTTTACACCCAGTGGGGAAAACATGGATCATCTGGTCATTTCAACTGGGGAAATATGGGGACAGTAGGATTACCAGCCTCTAAGTGGGGCCTGGAGATCTCCCAGCATGGCAGCTGATATTCAGATGAAATAGATCAATTCCTCTGGATTAAATGTTTACTTTAGTGAGTGAACTGTATGCCATCAGATCCCTGCTGAGCTCTCTCCCATCCCCAAACTTTCCCCACCCTAGGCTCTGCCCCCAGCTCTCTAGGAAAGACAGGGCGGCCTACTGAGGGCAGGGCCTGGAAGGGCAGAGTCTGGGGAATTGAGAAAGCTGAGCAGGGATGTGATTCCATATAGTCCATGCTCTGAAGCTGCCCTTTGCTTCAGTGGTACTGATTTCCATAGCCTGGAGATCAGTTGCAATTCTAGAAGAGGTCTAGCCCCCACTTGGGGACTGGCAACCTAAGGAAAGACGTCTTGCTGGCGGTCAGAAAAGACAATACAGAGCTAAGTTAAGCTAGCAGTCTGACTTGGTAATAAGGTTTTGCTAACCATTTCTGAACTTCTTTTTACATACAATGTTATTTTAGAGCTTGTTATGACAATGTTCAAGATTACAATTATACAGGCTTGAGAACTTAGGACCAAACTTGATGTGGGACGGCATACATATGTCTGACACAGGGATAATTTTAAAGCCTAGCACGGGCAATTTTTTAAATGCCAAGCGCTAAAGGGACAAAGAGCTCTTGTTTCCCCTTGTACCTTTTCAAGCGCCAAAATAGCTGTGGGGGAAGGGAAGAGTGCCTTATCCAGCTGCACTGTGGGACCAATCAGGATCTGGCCCTTGTGGCATTTTCCCATGGTAGGCTTTAACATTGCAGCAACATTCTATCTGCAATGTAATGAATAATCCATTTTGGTCACACATTAAATTATACAGGAGATATATTGACGATCTCCTGATTATATATTTATGACTTGGATGAATCCATGTGTCCATACAATTAACATATAAATATGATGCATGCAGTATTAATTATCCAGATACTACCATTTATCTTAATAATCAGAATGAGATTTTATTCTGTTCTTTTCATAAACCTACAGACTGTGATAAAAGTTTACACTTTAGTTCCTTCCATCCAAAGCATCTGAGATATAGTCTTCTGTATTCTCAATTACTGAGAATAAAAAGGAACTCTACTGATAAAACTGACTTTGTATTAGAAAGCCGACTATGCTCTGTCTTTAAACAATGAGGTTACCCAATTTCAACCTTATGTGGGGCATGGAACAGAACAGAGGGTCTGAACTGTAAGGATCTACTCAGTACTAAACCTAGACATCAGAGATCAGAAAGGCTGATGGTGGCTTTTGATTATTCCCTTAACATAAATGCCATCAGAAGTGCAATATACAAGCACTGAATGGAATTCCAGGTTGTTCTGAGCCTCTAAAAATAGGATACAGAAATACTATGAATCGAAAACAGATGTTAGTGAGGTCAGATTTTTTCAAGGGGCAGCAGCCTACCCCCATTACACAAGGCCACTTCAAGTGTGGACACTGTGCGACTTGCCTGAATTCATTAAATATCAAAACCTTTGTTCACCCCTTTAAAAATAAAGTATGGCACTTAAAACACCTAAGTACTTGCAATACTTGCTCTTGTGTGTACGTAATAATATGTCCTTGCCCTCTTATGTAGACAACGTTTTTTGGAACATACCTCTATGGTGCGCAGTTCTATACAAGATTCTCCATTATCAGTACATTGCAATCAACTTGGACACTCTGTTAGGGATCTTTCCTTTTTTTTGTCATGTTCGTCTTAAGCAAAAAGAGGTGTGCATATGAAGATGTCAAAAAATCTCTTTTGCAAATGGAACTAGATGGATCCATTTGTTAGGCAGCCAGACTAAATGGGGCTTAAATGTGGACTTATATTTTTCTTACTTCTTGTAAAAATCGTTAAACTGAAGAATATGTTAGCGAGTAGAGTAAGTTATCTCTAAGGGGGTAATCCCAAGACCATTCAATACACCTGTTCCTAGTTAAATAGGCTAGCTCCATTTTTAGGTATACTAAGTTTCACAGTGAAGTTAATTTCCTAAAAAGTAAGTTTGATAAAACACATTTTTGCTTAAATCCTTGCTTTTGGAGTAATATGTATAGAGTTCTTATATGGCTTATGTGTAATTTCTGAAATCGTGTAATGTATAATCTTTGAATTCAGGATCTTCTTCATCAATAACCTGAATTGGCTATCTGAGGAAGGGGAGAGGTTCTCCGAAAGCACGAATCAAGTTCATATGCTATATCCTTGCCAATCTTCTTACTGATGGATATTTTGTAAGAGGGGTTTGAGAGTTTGTTGGTTTGAATGTGGTGTATGTATGAATGGATAACTGGCTGTAACATTTATTTTTTAACACTATTTTAAAAATTTCACTTTGTAATATTGAGGTAATCTCCCATGGTAGGTATTGTCGAAGGCTTTCACAGCTGGACTCCACTGGTTGTTGTGGGCTTTCCGGGCTGTGTGGCCGTGGTCTGGTGGATCTTGTTCCTAACATTTCACCTGCATCTGTGGCTGGCATTTTCAGAGGAGTATCACAGACAGAAGATACAGGCGAAACATTAGGAACAAGATGTACCAGACCACGGCCACACAGCCCGGAAAGCCCACAACTCCCATGGCAGGCTTTAAAATCGCAGCAACATTCTATCTCCATGACACGTGGACACAGCCATGTCTAGTGAGGCTCTGAGACTGAGACAGAATGTTTGCTGAAACTATTCACTTAGGGATGCCAGCCTCCACGTGCAGCCTGGAGATTCCCCGGAATTACAGCTCATCTCCAGATTACAGAGATCAGTTCCCTTGGGAAAAAAATGGATGGTTTGGAGGGTGGATTCTGTGGCATTGTATCCCAGTTGGGTCCCTATACTCGCCAGGCTCCAGCATGCTGTAGAGGTTAAGAGCAGGTGAACTCTAAGCTGGTGAACTGGGTTTGTTTCCCCAATCTTCCACATGAAGTCATCTGGGAAACAATGGACTTGTCACAGTTCTCTCAGAAATCTCTCAGCCCCTCCCACCTCACAAGGTGTCTGTTGCGGGGAGAGGAAGGGAAAGAGTTTGTAAGTTACTGAGACTCCTTATAGTTGAGAAAGTCAGGGCATAAATCCAAACTCTTTTACTTCATCCCTATATTTCAAGGAGTTTCCCAACCTGGATCTGGCAATCCTACTCCCTGCCCCCCATCTCCTACCAGGAGATCTGATAATCCTATATTCACTTAATTCACAGATGAGCAAGAGCATGAACCCTGGCCTTTCACATCTCACCCAATGATTTAGCAACCTGACCACATGGGTTCTTATTGACTAGAAACAGACAACAGTGTTTGTCAAAAGACTGAAGTCTCTTAAAAGAGGGATCACTGTTCATGTCATGTACACTCGCTCCACTTTTGATTCTTGTAAACATGTTTTACAGATATTTATAATCTTTTCAAATCTGTAAAAATCTAAACCCGTTTGAACAGAGTTGATTGTGGGATGATAGAACACTGGGTACATTTTTTGTGGAAAATATTTTATAATCAATAATTATAATTATAGCAATGGGGTGGGGTAGGGGATCTCTTCTCTTGTATAATTTTGAATCTGACTTCAACAAAGACTGCACATTTTGTAGCAGTCTCTGATACATACATTTTTCGTAGGCGTACAGAGATTTCTCCTTTTTTATAGGGCTTTGCATACTCTCCTTCCTTGGTGATTAGCAAAATGGAATTCAATGTATTGTCGAAGGCTTTCACGGCCGGAATCACTTGGGTGCTGTGTGGTTTCCGGGCTGTATGGCCGTGTCCGGAGAGAATGCTGCTAGAACACGACCATACAGCCCGGAAACCACACAGCACCCAAAATGGAATTCACTGATAAGTGTTGGGAAGATGTATGAAGTCCTTGCCTGTGACTGCCTTTTGTTAAATATATTTTCCTTACAAAACAAAAGAGGATGACCCACCAGAGTCTACTATACCCTGTTTCCCGGAAAATAAGACATCCCCTGAAAATAAGACATAGTAGAGGTTTTGCTGAAGTGCTAAATATAAAGCATCCCCCGAAAGTAAGACATAGCAGAATTTTTGTTTGGAAGCATGGCCGTCAAACAGAACACCAGAGCATGCAGCTATGGAGTGGAAAAATAAGACATCCCCTGAAAATAAGACATAGCTCATCTTTGGGATCAAAAATTAATATAAGACACTGTCTTATTTTCGGAGAAACACAGTAGAATCAGTCAACTTTATTGCAAAGTTTTTAATCCTCTGAAATACACTCTGGTTTTGAACCAAAGTTCGGTCTATTGCATCACTGGGCTGTAGTCTTCTTAACAGATTGTCCACATATCCTTGAGTGCACTTTACTTCTAAGTATTGGGGAACAGGCAAAGGGAGACAGTGGAAGGAATAAATCTGTGTGTATACTGGCCAATGGGATTTTAAAAATATGTCAACACAACAAATAAAACTAGAATGGCTCCATCTATAAAAGTTGTTGTATAATTGCAAACAAGAATACAAATCCATATCTTCTTCTTTAATGGCCCTGTACTTTTAGTGCTTTGGACTTAAACAATGCAAATTCAGGGCTTTTTGGATTTGTAATGGAATTTTCAGATGGAAAGTCTGATCTTTAGGCTAAATAGATCAGTTTCCCTGATCCCCCCAAGAATAGAAAAGAGACGGAGGACAGTTTTGCATGTGGACTGTATATGTGTTGTCTATAGACTGTAAAATGTATGCTTACCAGTTCTAAACAAAGCATCCCCAGAACCTTCTAAAAGAGTTAGAACAATTTTTTTGAGGAAAAGAGGGGTTGTACACTACAGTGATAGGTGAGGAAAGGACAAACAATACTATTAGGTCCTAAATACACTCAGAACACAGTAGTGTAGTCACTTTCATGACAGGCCTACAGTTTCTGACAACTGGAATGTGTCCTGAGTTAGGCTGCTGGCCGGAGGTTTCAAGTAACAGCACAGAGCTGCGCCTGGAGAGAAGCAGGAAGCCAGGTGCCAATAACAAAGTCTGCAGACCAAGGGAACCAAGTTAAGAGTTCCAAGGTCAGCACCGGGAGTATCAGTATACCAAGCCAAGAGTCCATTGTGCAGGTTCAAAGTCCAAAGGGGTGTGATTTGAGATCAGAGTCCACAGAGTCAACACAGTAAGAGGTTGTGATAAAGTTGCTTCATTGTATCCAGGCTAGTGTGATTTGCAATCCTCCATGATATAGGGCTTCCCAGGAGCCTAGTCTTCATTCTGAGAGGAATCTGATTCCTCCTGCTGAAGGAGGTGCCTTTTTTGAGCCAGAAAATCCACACTTTGTGTTTTTAGCCTGCAGCAGATCTCTACAGCGCTGTCTCTGATGATGAATGGGCTCAGGTGAGCTGCTTGCCTGATGCACCTTAGCTGGGTCAGAGCTGGGTGAACTGCCTGCTTTTGCAGGCACTTTGGGCTCTGAGTCCTGGCTAGCCTGCTGTTCATCCTGCAGGGGTCTGGCTGCTCTGGGCTCAGCCTCTGTTGGTTCTCAACCTGGCCTGAACTTTCCTGAGCCTGATCTTCCCCTGAAGACTCCTCGCTACCCAGGAGGTAGCCCACAACAGAATGTTTGCTGGAACACCATTTGGCTGCTCATCAATATATCATGATCATTACAGGAGAACTAGCATGTCTGTAAGACCCCTGAATTTGTTTTCTGTTCTCTCTGAACAAGAAGCCCCATTTTGAAAGTTAAAGTCAAACTAGATACTGTTCCATAGAAAAATTGGATAAATTATGTCGAAAGCCCTCTATTGCTCTGCTCAGCTCTAGAGAAAAGGAAGGGCTTCCTGTTTGCCTCGCAGGAGGGAAAACAGCAGCCCTCCTTCCCCACTGACAGCACTTTCACATTAAGTTATCTACTTTTTATGAGTGCCAACATCAAGTCAGACATACATGTCCAGACTCATGTCACATGTAATGTGTACTTAGGCTGCTAGCACTGTTAACACAACAGTTTAAATGTCAGTATTTCACTGCAGAAATAAGTTTCAGTGATTCCTGGTAAACTAGGATTATGCAGTCATTTGATAATTTAGTTTACGTTCTGCTAGGTTGAGTAGTCATTAGAATGAACTCTTCTACTATTACATTTCCCAACATTATTGCCCTATTTTTAAAAACTATTTTAATCCACATTGGTATAATATCTAAAGAGATGTGAATGTTAAATAGTAATAATGATGTTGGCTCCAGTCTGGCTGATCTCAGTTAAGGCTTCTTCCAGGAAAGTTCTTTTTCTCCTATTATGCAATAGTCAGAGCACTCAGAGCATGAAAACTAAAAAATGCAAGCTTTTATGTAGAGGTAGATATTCCATTGCCTTTATTCCCATTTGCTTTGACAAAAAAGGGACAAAGTACGTTCAGGGGGAAGATGTAATTATCCTGACTTCAATTGTGAAAACTGTTTGGCTTTTATTAAGGCTGGATTAATCATTATGATAAGCATGCCATAGGGCAGGACTATAACTGGAACTCACCCTAGAAGCTAAAATGATTAAACTGAGGCTATCATACTTTGGTCAGATTATGAGATGATGAGAGACATTGGAAAAGACAATAATACTAGGAAAAGTTGAAGGATGTATGAGAAGAGGAAGATTCAACTTGATTGACTCGAGGAAGTCACAGCCCTTAGGCTCATTCCACACATGCAGAATAATGCACTTTCAAACTGCTTTCAGTGCTCTTTAAAGCTGTGCGGAATAGCAAAATCCACTTGCAAACAGTTGTGAAAGTGGTTTGAAAACACATTATTTTGCGTGTGTGGAAGGGGCCTTAGTTTGGAAAACCTAAGCAAAGCTATTAACAATAGGACATTTTGGAGGTCATTAATTCATAGTGTTGCCATAAGTCAGAAGCAAATTGATGACACTTAATACACACATACCACACAGCCAACACATTTATCTCCCTAGTATGGAAAGAATGAAGCATTGTCTGAAATCAATGATGGAATGAATAGGGGCTAGCAAACTAATGTTTAATCCACAGATGCTCTGGGTCAATAGATTAGTTGATCTGGGAATGAGTGTACAGTGTGCATTGAGAATGGGTTGAACCCTAAGCATCAGGCATACAATTTATAAGCAATCTTGGATTCAGCAGTGTTCTTGGATTGCTACAAAGTTGCCTAATGCCCAGTTAAATCATTGATATGTAGTAAGGTATTATCTTTGCCAACTACCGTGTTTCCCCGAATATAAGACAGTGTCTTATATTAATTTTTGCTCCCAAAGATGCGCTATGTCTTAATTTCAGGGGATGTCTTATTTTTCTGTGTTCTGTTCGTCGGGCATGCTTCCAAACAAAAACTTTGCTATGTCTTACTTTCGGGGGATGCCTTATATTTCGCACTTCAGCAAAACCTCTACTATGTCTTATTTTTAGGGGATGTCTTATATTCAGGGAAACAGGGTAGTAGAACTTCTTCAGGGTCTCACTCAGACCAGAGTCTTTTCCAGTATCATTACTTGAGATTCTTTTAACAGAATCCTTTTTGTAATCAATGCATGTGCTTGCCAATGATCTACAGACTTTCCTGTTGGAATGCTTTTGTCCAGTTAAGACTAGTGTACTGGTTGCACCATTTCCTGGAGAAGAAAGCAAATCTGTGTTCTGTCACATGTGCCTTGCTTGCACCCAGATTAGACTACTGTCAAATACTGTATGTGTCATTAAAGGGTGTTTGAAACCTTCATCTGATACAACTTCAGCTTAAGAACATCTCCCATTTATTAGAATCTCACTCCACACTGAAGTCCCTGACTGAATTATGGAATATAGAAACATAGGATTTTCTTGATTTCCTTTAGCCATCTCCAGCTGGCTTCCTTACTGCTCTCATTCAGATGCCAAAAGATGACACTATTGTTTTGACATGCCTTTGGTTGGAATGGCAGTTGGGTTTTGTTCCTGTCTGTGCAGCTGGCTAGCTTTTCAGATTTTTTTTTATTGAGGTGGAGAAGGGATTCTAGTTTAGTTTCTGGTTCATGAGGTAATTGTTTTCATTGATGTACTGTTTCATCTGTTAGCCACCTTGCAAATCCTACATAGAAGGAGAGGCAGGATATGATTAGTTTAATAAATAAAAAATATGCTTTAATTGTTCAGAAAACAGAAGTCATTCATTTTGTACAGGAGGACTAGCTCCTATATCTCATGACACAGGAACTGCCTTTGCTCTGCCCTGTACTTTGGAACAGCAAAGCAAGACTGTGAACATGACCACACCTCATGCTATGTAGCTGTGAGAGACTGGAATGTTTGCTGGTGCTCCATGAAGTGGGTCTGCATTGGCACAAATCTTCAATTTTTGAAGAGTCTTCATTCACTGCTTGTTATTGCAGCCATGAGCACAAAGATCTTAGGGAAAGGTCAGCAGCCATCAGCACAAAGTGGAAGTCCATCCCAAACATTCTTGTTGATAATGCTTCTTGGAATCCAAGCTGGATCCTGGGTTTGGAAAGATCAAAGATCACTGGTTTAGATGCTTTTAGACTACTGTAATAGTGGCATTTTAGCTGACTCTTGTGTTTTAGTCTTTTTCAGATTTTAATTATTCTGCTGCTTTGTACTTTTTGCAACAATTTAGAGGTTTTTTGCACGTTTAAAATGCAGTGGCTTTGCTACAGGACGTTCCAGAACCACAAAGGTTGAGGACCTTTTTGAATGCCTCTCTGTTGCTCTGGTGGCTTCCGCTGCCATGGAAACTCCTCAGCAGCAGGCCATTTTTCCTGCCTCGCCGCTCTGGCCCGCCCCTCCAATGAATGGGCGCCTTCCCCACCTTGCAGTGGAATAAAAAACATGGAGGGAGAAACCTTGCAAAACCTTGAGAAACCTTGCAGAAAAGTGGTATGTGAAGGTACTGCAAATGGGCAGCAATTCCCTTGCACATGCAGGGATTTTAGATGGGGGGCAAGGATGCTGATTCCCAGCACTGGTTTGTACAGAGTCAACTAAATTGGTGAAAGTGAGTGGGGAGGACCGGGGTGGGGGGGGGGAAGGAGATTAAACCAATCAGAATGCGGGAAATGGAGGTTGCCTGCACATGCGTAGAAGACATTGCCGAAGACCTCATGGTGCAAGTGGAGGAGAGCCAGGGAGCAGTGCAAAGTCAACAGCAGGATTGCCATGGCAGCTGCACTCCCAGATATAGCACGGAGCATTTTTACTGTGCAAAATCAGCCTTAGGGCCACTCCCCACTCATCATAAGCCGCGGGGTCACCTCTTTAAAAGACACGAGGAGGATGGACGTTCCCCACGTCACCAGCGCCCACTGCAGCTGCCCTTAATTTGCCGCTCTCCCACCTCCTTGTCGCGCGGCAAATTAGGTCCTCTGAAAAGAGCAACATTTTCAAAAAACCCGCGGGTGCCGCAGGGGGTGGGGAACCTCGGCTGTTTACATGCGGCTAATTCGCTCTGACGCGCAGCTTCCGGCCAATCAGGAGACAGGAACCGCCATTTTGTTTAGGGAGGGTGTCCCCATCAGAAAGTGCTCGGAAATTGAGACGTGTGCACAACAAGACGTGCCAACATTGCTGGCTGCAACTCCCACGTGTAAATGATGCACACGCGTGCCAGCCAATCAGAATGCTCGATTGCCTCTTTGACTCTTGATGTGGAACCCCACGCTATTTCCTGAATGGAAAATGAGTGGGGAACAAATGTCTCCGTGATCAAAAGCCATGGAGGCTTTTCTACGAGGGGTTGCTGCGGGGTTGCACTCAGACGAGGTAAGTGGGGAGTGGCCCGTAGTGTATTATAAACCTGCTACTTTTATTGGCATTTGTTTTTAAATTTTATGACTTTAGTTCTTTATGTTTTATTAGAAGCTGCCCTAGGTAGTCTCTGGAGAAAAGGAAGGGTTATAAATTGTCTAAATAAAAATAATTCAGTAGAATTTACTTCTGAGTAAATGTGCATCATGAATGTGGTTCCAATAATGCATTGCTATTTTCAGCCCAAACTGGAAACAGTGCAACTTATGAATTTTGGTGGGGGTTTTTTTTGTTAGTATAAGTATCAAGGTTGTTAATTCTGTATTCATTGCAAACATGTTTCATGTTGTTTGCCGTATGGCAATTTTTGTCCCAACATAGACTATTTAACTTACTATTTAGACAAGAAACATAATGAGCAATACAATAGCTCTGTCATTTGACACCAGGGCCCTGCGGGATCTTAAGCAGTTCTGCAGGTCCTGTAAGACAGAGATGTTCTGCCAGACCTTTGGTTGAGGCCATTTGTGTGTCTCAATATCATCAGCTGGCCTCCTATCACAATTAACTTATGGTTACTTAGTGTTGACCCCTCTTGACTCACCCATAGTTTATACTGGAGCTGGGATGGATGATTTTCATAGGCTCAAATTTGTTTGCCATCTTGTGTCTTTAGTGAGTTTTAATGTTAGGTATAGTGAATTTCATGTATTTGTAAAATTATTTTAAATTGTCTGTACACTGCCCTGAGCCTGATTTTGGTTGGGGAGGCTAGAATATAAATTTAATTTTTAAAAATCTGTATCCCCTTTGTAAAGGGAATGATAAATCATTAATATGCAGCCCATTCAAACTGCTGAGCTGTTCTGAGAAGAAACTGAGGAGGTGGGGGAGGCCTCTGTCCCTTTAACTAGCTGAACATGCTGAGATAGGATAGTAAATGCCAATCAAGCCTGTATTATTGTCTTGAAGAAGAATGTTGTGGCTCCTGCCAGACTAATTTTACTGAGGATCTGATTTTCATATGACATTCCAGCATCCAGGGCTAAATTTCCTGGGCTGTCAGGGAGAATAGAAAAAGAGGCTATGATATTTATATGCAGAAAGGAGCATATTAGTTAGTCCTTCAGGGCCCAGAATCCTTAGGAATGTGCATAATATGTTACTGGGTGATGAGTCATGAGGGAGGGCAGAATGGAAGGAACAAAACAAACCTTTCAATGCTGACTTTAATTTGTTCTGCTTTCCATAACTACTACTTTCCTGTAAAGTACAGTTTCAAGAAATACAGAGACTGTCCCACGTAAGGCCTTGGAAGGAATGCCCTCCTCCATAGAATTTGCCTCAATAATTTAACTACTAGGAGTACATTCAGTTTGTGACTTGAAATGTAGATGCAAACTTATAGCTGGTGTGACAAACTGCAGAGAAAAGTGGGATTTTCAAAGTGCAGGTCCATCAGGAGCCATAGCTATTTACACCCAAACGGAAACATAGAGGCCTAGGAGCAGAGAAGCCACCTGATTGGCTGAGACAATCCTGTACTCTGATTGAATGAACCAAACTTGATGTCACCTGGAGAGAGGAGGATATCTCTCGTTCAGAACAATTGAAGAGGCTTTTCGAGTGGGAATTTCTTGAAGTGAACAGCTATTTTGGCTTTGCTGTGATAAACATAACAACTCTGAGGAAAGTAATGGCAGTCAGTGTGATTTTGGCTTGCCCTGTTGTGACAGCCCTGTGTACTGTGGCTGAAAGCAAACATACACAGACTAGGAGGACCAGTGGTTAGGGTATTGGACAGCCCAGGCTGAGGCACATATATGTAACCAGAAAGTGATATATCTTCCAGAAAGAGGAATTCCAAAATACCAGTTAGTCTGGGGTACTGAGTTTTGCTTTGAGTTTCCTCAGGAGAGCATTTTTTGCCATCCGAGGGTGGGGACCTCCTGGGCCAAGCCCTCTCCCAATAACCACACCACTCTTTTGCTGGGGTAAATCAATTGGCCATAGCCATTTTATTAATCAAACAGAAGCATGAGGCCTAGCATGGGTCTTGATCTGATCGCGTCTGAATCATGGCGAAGCTCCCGTGGGCAGATGCCCCATACTGGGGCTCTGCTTCGCTGTGAGGCTCTGCCAAGTGGATGCTCCTGGCATTAGGTGTTCCCCATTTGCCCTGTTCGGCAGGGCGGTCGCCTCTTGCTGCCGTCAGTCACTCATAAAGGGGGAAGATATAGCCCCCTAGCTCCCTTCCCCTGGCCCTTCCAGATCAATACCCATGTGCCAAACTGTTCATGGCTATGACAGAGATAACATGCATTAACAAACTTGTAAAGATAGGGAGAGGCTGGGAGTACTGAAGTTAATGTACTAAGCCTAATAGAACCCAGGACATTTCATCCTTAAACCAGAACTTCTTAATTAATAGAACCATCTGTGTAACTGTACTATCTGAATAACATCTAAAGTTACTGAAACTGACCAAACTTCTTTGAGCCTATGCCTGAAAACAAATATTGCTTCTCTGCCAAAGATCTCTGTTGGGAATATGTATTTCCATTCCTTTCTCCAAGTTATTTGACCTCCCATTCTCATCTCCTGTTAAATAAATCTTTTATTCTGTTTAAGTTATCTCTGTCTTAGTATTATTATTTGCTGTGCTCTGACAGGGATTTGCCAAGGAAGTTTTAAAAATAACTGATTCCTTTACCTTCTGGGAATATAACAGGGCTGAGGGAAAGGGCTTCTTATCACCAAATGCTACTATTCCTGAAGCGCCTCAGTCCCTGGTAGGAAATAGGCAGGAAAATCTGACAAGCCTGGTCAGTGAATGGTTTCCCTACCTTAGTGAAATTGGAAGGTGTGGGGGTCTATCACAACTGGCATAAAGGAAGGTGTTAGGGGATGAATGATCCAGTCCCAAGCACAGAGTATTTTATTTCAAATAGTTCTAAATAAAAGTTGAACAAAAAGGTTTACCATCTCTCAACTTATTAGAATGTCACATTTGAAAAGACAGAGACTTGAACAACTAAAAGGCTAGACAACCATTTCTTCTTTTTGAGACAGGAAGAGTAGAATAACCCCAAAAGGGATGGACTCTGTGGGGTCATCTCCTCTGATACGTGTCTGAGAGAGATAATTTCTTGCTGACACTGGGAGAGAAGAGTTTGATCCTCCAGTCAATCAACAGTATAATCATGCAAAATTGTGAAGGCAGACATATGTTCAAATCCCTCCACAGTAATCACTGAATGACTTTGGGCCAGTATTTCTCTCTCCATAAGGCTGTTTTGATGACAGAGAGGGGAATTGTGCATGCTGAAAAGGTGGGATTAAAAATTTAATAAATTACTAATGAGACATGAGCCAAGTTTGGTATCATATGCAAATCCCATAATCTTTGTGAAGGAACAAACTTGCAAACCTCATAAAAATCAAACAATGCATCTCTCAAAAAATATATGGCCACTTTTACCACTGTTTTCCATGTTCCAGTAAAAATGTAACCCTTCAGAAGAATTCAGAAAAACAATCATAGGTTTGGATCCAGCACAGCATTTCTGTGAGTAAAAGGATCTCTGCCTATGCAGTGCAACTTTCTTGCTTTCCCCCCTTCTGCTGCTGCCCAAAACACCCCTCAAAATGCTGTACCTGGTTGACCTCAGACTTCAGCAGAAATGTGGATGGAAGAAATTTGTACTCCATAGGTAGAAATCATTTCATGAACAGAAATGTTGTGGTGAATCAAAAAACAATCTGATCATCAGAAAAATAAAAACATTCATTTACTCAACTGACATGTCAGTATATGGCGTTTGTAAGACATCTAATACAATGATTCTATTCTCTCACAGTCTTAATCAATGCCATATGTTATTTTTTTTAAAGTTACAAAGTGTTTGGAATATAGATGTGGCTCCTCCATTCTGGATCTCTTTAGAGATGAAGAAAAAAAATTCCATACTCAAAGTCGAGACTCATACCACAGGAAAACTGGAAATAAGTGTTAATATGCTGACTTGAAATATTTCTCAGTGACACACTCTGATAACCTCTTACTTGCATGGATGTTAAAGACAATGGAGCGGGGGTGGGATGAACAAAAAATCTTGGATTAACTCTGAGAACTTTGTCCCTTTGGCAAGAAACAGACAAAAAAAAACTTGAAAGCAAATATTAGCCTGCCAATAAACTCTTTTTTCCATTTCAAACAAAAATGCATGTTTAACCATACAAAAATATTTTTTCATTTCCCTTGTGAGGATTTAGTGAGAATGTTTATCCAAAAAAATATTGAAAAGAGTTACTTGACCTTCCAAGGCTTTCTTTGCCATTGTAACATAATCAGGCTCTGCCTGGATGCCTTTCACTAGCCTGCAGAAGACATTAAAAATCCTATCACTTCAAGTTCACCTGAGACTTGCAACTCTCTGCAGGGTTACTGCAGTTTAGGCTCATTGATTTCAGTGGGCCAGATTCAAAGATTCATCTGATGCCTATAAGTTAGGCTTTGCTAGCACTAACATGAAAAGACATTTCCTATAGCCTCATCCTGTGGGGCAGATTTCATCTCATTTGTAATCCACCTGGAGTCTCAGAGAGAAAGGCGGGCTATAAACAAAGTTGTTAATAACAGTAGCGACAATTGTAAACTTTCAGTAAAACTTGCATTAGAGGATTTTCAATATCAATGAATAAGAATGTGTGATACACTCTTTAATGTTCTGGAGTTAATGGTATGTCACTTTTTAAAAATCTCTTATAGCCAAGGGAAGACTTTGGTAATGGAAGGGATGTGGGCACAGAGTTCTTGATATGGTAGAAGGTACAATAGGGTCCAAACTGAAAATAAAACAAAGCACTGTAGGCTCTTGCTGATAAGGACCTGGGAGGAAGTCACCTACTGGCTAACCTGCTGGCTAATCCATAGGGGTATCCCTGGTCTGAGGCTAGTTGAACCATAACAGCCACTGAAGTATATATATTCTGTGATTCTGATCCATGAGTCATGCAAGGTTAAAAGACTGCCCTTCACTTTAGACAAACAGCTTTTTAAAAGTTGGCCATTCTCCAAAATTCAAGGTATAAAATAGTCAAGATATAAAACAGAATACGGCATAGCAAAGATAACGCTGTTCTGATTGTGCACTTATTTGTTAAACTAGATTTGTTAAATTAATGTCTGCAATCCTTTGCATACTTACCTAGATGTAAGCATCAGTAAGCCCAGTGACATTTACCTTTAAGTAAACATTCGCAGTATTGGGCTGTTATGTCCCACTCTTTGGGAGGGAAGGTGGAATGGTATAGCACAATCTCGACAGCTAAACAGACTTAGTACTTGGAAGAAAGACCATCAAGGAAGACTCTGCAGTGGGAGGCAATGGCAAAACACCTCTGCTTCTCACTTGCCTTGAAAGCTCCTTACTGGAGTTGCCATAAGTCAGCTGCGACTTGATGGCACTTTACAAACACATTCCATTTGTTCTCCAAGATCAGAACGGCCTTTATAGATCTTGTTCCATTTGATCCTTAACACAACGTTGTGAGGTTGGATACTGGCAGAAACAAATGTACTCAGGGAGCTCCATGACTAAGTAGAAAACTGAGCTCTGCAGTCCACATCTTATATTATTTCCACAGCACCTCATGGGCTTCCTTTGATCTGACTTTAGTGACTGATCTCAGTCTTCTGAAATCATATATATAACTGTCATGTGCTAAGTTTAACAATAGGTCAGGTTTGGCCTGGTTTATTTTCTCTTTTATTTAAATAGACCCTGAGTGATGATTGCTCAGGCACCTTTGAAATTTAGACCAGATGCTTTTATCTCCAAAGAGGATGAAAGTTAAGCACAGAGTTTCAGAACATGACCATTGAATGACAATTAAAAACACTGTCACACAGAAGTTGAATAAGGTACGTGTTCAGTGTAGGATTCATGGAAATTAAAATGAAAGGCTAAAGGTGGCCTAGTGATAGGTGCAGCACTATACTGAAATACGACATTTTTAAATTTATGCTTTTGTAAGAATATTGGACTGTTTTGGAAAATGAAGGGAATAATACATTTGAAACATAGATTAATATTATAAGAAGCGACATTGAAATCATGTTATTTAAGAAATTATACAAAAAAGGAACTCTGGTGACCCTTTCCCATAAACATGTTAGCTAGAAACATGCTAGCTAAACTAATGATTTTCTTCTATTTCTGTACCTTAGCGTTCTGCAGATTACTGAAATATGTATGTCTGGTAATTTGATATTTAATGCTGAAAAACTTCTGGTCTGTGCCTTCATTTTCTTGAGTCAGGGCAGCTCTTACTGTGAAATAATGAGTAGCCTAGTTCCCAGCATAGACTGTCCCACACTTCCCTTTTTGTTGCTAGATACCAAACAGTTTTATATATTCCTTTTTAATGGCTGCTGTATGTCCATTCATTCATTTAACAGAGGGTTGTCCTGTTTGATATCTACAAACAGAGAAAGGAAATTATTAGGAAATGATGGCATACGTGACATTAGAGGCTGTGGTTTAGTTTTCTTATAAGTTCTTCACTTCTTTGAATCCAGAGCAAAAAATAGTTTTATTGATATCAGAATGCACTTGAGATTTTATGTTGGATCCAACAATGCACAAATGGAGGAAGAGATCTACTAAATAAAGTTCCACTTGTGGAAGGGATAGTGCAACTCTCCTGCTCCCTAGTTTGCTCATATACACAATGACATCCATGCACAAGAACTTGTGTGACTAAGTTGCTAACCCACAAAGCTAGTCTTAAGCCATTTCCACTTGGAATATATTGGGGGGGGGGGGGTTCTCCTGTAATTCTCCTGACTAATTCCTGGCCCAGTGCACAGTAGATCTCTGCAAAGAACTGCTCATGGGCAGGGAAATGTGAGTATTTAATGGCCTTAAGAATGGCAACAAAATCCTTGGTCTTTCATACTGTACCTTGGGAAGCCATTTGAGAATGACGAAGCTGCTAGGTTCACTCCCTGAAAACCTGGAATCGATTGCACCAATATCTTAGGTCGATTCTGTTCAGCATAATAACGGCTTACAGCTGTTATTTTTTGAATCCAGGGCTATTTTATTTCATTTTTGTCTTTCGCAAGGGTGCCTGTTTTCCATGAAGGAAACAAACTGTTCTGTTTCTGCCCCTTCACATGAACTCACTTTTTTTTTCAATGAAAAGTGCAAGTGCAAACATCCCATTTTTACTACATTCTGATTGGCTGTTCCATTACCATAGTCCCTCTTCCACCCATTCCTGCCCTCTGCTAAGGAAACACTTCCAGTTGGTAGAGAATTTACCACAACCCTGGAATCCAAGCAGGATCTCCCCCTCCCATTTCTACAGCGTGGAAAAAATGTTTAGGATTTTGAAACCACGACACATGCAAACATGAAGCATGCAACCCCCCATGTTGTAATATACAAAATAATAAAATCTGTCCAAAAAGGGAGCAAAAAATAAAACATTTATTGTAGATCCATTGCTCTACTTGTTTGGGTGAAATGGTGCACACAATCGCTGCCAAGGGGAGAAAACGTGCTTGGGGGGATGTTTCTGAAATGGTGGGTTATCACACCAGTTAGCAGTTCAACAGAAATGAAACTGACATGACATAAGGCGGAGAGCACAGGTGGCAGGGTGGGAAAAATAAAGTGGTTAGGTGCCTGTGGTGTTCCCTTGGGAGTGGGTTCAAGGCGGGATTTTTGAAACAGATCACGATCATGGCATTTTTTGAAAAACCTGAATTGAGGGAAATATCACGGGTCAATCACTTTGGGGAAGGGAACCATGTGAAGTTCTTGCCCAAACTGGGATATTTCCCTTAATCAACCCATTATATTTGTACTGTGCAGAATCAGCCTTATATGAGCAGAAATGCCAGTGGGGATGAAATAGATCTGACTTGACTGTAAGCACAACAGGTCTAGTGCAAACAGACATTTTGTGTTGGGTCCAACCCTTTCATTACAAATATGGAAACGGTGCAGACTGGAAGCAAGTAGGTTACTGTAAGCACACAGCATGAACGCTAATCCTGCATCAGACTCCCAAAACAATTGTATGGCCACCATCCTCAAAACCAACCCCCCCCCCCCATTTTGCAGCTATCAAATCTCTTGCAGCCTAGCAAAGCTCACTCATTCTGTCCTAACAATTTGAAATGCAGCACAGAACTCTTCCTCTTCACTGCACCTGCATGATAGGGAATTGCACAGGTAAATTTCTGTCTATTGGGCAGCCATTAAAGGCATAAGAAGCCTGCCAAAAATAGTTGACAACTCTAAAATGGGTTCCATATGCTGCTGAAACTTTCCCCAAAGATTAAAAAAAACACAGATTATTAGACAGGATATTAGCATAACTGAGTTAATTCATAGCAGCTGAATGTCTATCACTACCCTTCCCCCATGTCATTTCCTTAGTAAAAGAGTTATACCCTGGATGACTAAAATATTTGGTGGATGACTGTTAGTAAATAAGCAGTGTGCCCTGAAAATGAGTGTTTTTAATGAGACCTGGGAGTGCAGGACCTGGAAATAGAAACCCTGGGGACTGTTTTGAGGTTTACATGAGATGCAACACTTTTTAAAAGTAAGAGAGACCTCATAAAAGTACTGCATGCAGTTGGCCACATCTAAGAAAAGCAAACGCTAAAGAGATGTGGAGGGAAAACTTCATGATTGGAAGGAAAATCTCCACAAAACAAATATTAGGTTTATTGAAATATTTTAATGTCTGTTTTGCTTGTTGTTTAATAAACTTGAGAACATAATACTGTTTAATGAAGTTTTCTTTTTCAATACTACTATTTATTGCTTTTCTTTCTATTTTTTATTTTAAGGGGGGGAAAACACTTTATAGCTCTGCCAAGAATGAAGGAATATTATACCCTGGAATCTGTTAATTTTTTTTCCAGTGAATGTTACAGAAGAAGCCTTGGCAAGAGATGATCAAAATAACAAGTCACATACAATGGAGTGAGTCAGTTCCAGAGAGTCCTACTTTCTCTCACACAGAGACACAGACAAATGCAGAGATATATTCTTTCAAAGTGTTCTTAGTTCAACAAAGCATTTTCCCCATCATCTGGTTAAAATTTCTGTGCCAGTTCACTTCCATTTCCTCTGTATGTGTTCTGCAAACCACAGGGAGGACACATTAGTTATTTTGTAGGAATCAGGAACGAGACGCAATTATGGGAGGCCTCAGCAGAAGGCTGATAACATCTCTTTCCTGCCAGCCAGCATACAGTGCAGCCTGTCTGGGTTTTGGCTTCATCAGATTGGAGCTGGGGCCTTTGAAAAGAACCTTCACAGCCCACTCTCCCCTCTTGTTTACTTAGGACACAATCATTTTGTCACTTGGTTATTCTAAGGTATGCAAAAACAACCGCTGGCTTCAGGATGGTGAAATTTGAGTGTTCTCAGCCTGGGTTCCCCTCCAGTGGTTCCAAATTGTCACTGCCAGTTAAGAACTCGGTCTCTACAGTGCTGCTAAAGTTTCAAAAACTGTTTGCATTGTTGTCATTAAGGTCTGTTTTCCATTACTACCTCTACTGAGTACAATGTTTTCACATGAGCCTCATTTGCCAACTTGTCACAATTTGATGTGACACCAAAGCAATGGCTCCAGTGCCCTCTTGAGTCCCAATGAGATCAATTGCTCTTGAGTATGTATTGCTCTGTGTTGGATTGTGCCCTGCATGTTTTCACCAAATCTATTTCAGTTACATTCTATGGCTGGCAGCCAGTATTAACATAGCATGTGGGCACCAAATTGATTATTCTATAATTGTTCCTCGTTCAAAAGGACGGTTTTTTCTCTCTTTCTGTGTTTACTTTGCACATTAAACTAGATTTTTCTAATAAAAGTATAATAAAAGCAAGTGTCTGCACACATTTCCAGTGTTTTCTTTATATTAATGGTTTGGTCGTAAGGAAAGAAGGATGGGGACTACTTAAAGTTTATTAATCATATTAAAGATTATGCAGTATAGTTTCAATCCCCCTGGGTAGTTTTGGGCCAGTCACTCTCTTTATGTCTCTCAGAGTACAATGGGGGAGGGGAGATTGATGTACGAGGCAGTGAGCTCCTGAGAGGAAAGAGGAGGAAAAAGGACCCTAAATAAACGAAAAGCAGCTGCTGTTTTTTCCCCCTGTAAAGAGCAACCTGGCACTGTTGTCACTGCCCTACCTGACCTCTTAAAGTTGGGACATGGAGCCAGTTAGCAATCATAGAGAAGTGTGTATTAGTTAGCTAATGCTAAAGCAGAAGAAAGATCCCTTCCCAGGCGCCTTTTCTGGGCCAGGGTTCTCCTTACTTGGTTGTCAAAAGAAAGGAAAACACATCTGGGACTGCATGCTGGTGCTCTATAGGGTTGCTAACTATGGGTTAGGAAATGCCTGGAGACCTTGGAGGTGGAGACTGGAGATAGCAGGGGTCTGGGAAGTTGAGGAACTTTGAGAGGGGTATAATGCCACAGTGCCTATCCTCAAAAGCAGTCATTTGCTGCATGGGAATACAAAAAGTATTATTTTGGATTCAGGTATATTGGACTAAAAAATAAAAACAGTATTCCAATTATTCCTGAATATCAGACATCAATATGGCACCAAAATTGCAGCAGAGCTCCTGATGTCTGCCCTTTAAATAACCCCCAAACTTCAAGTAGATTGGACCAGAGACCAGAGAGCAGAATTCTATGGGCCTGTGAACAGGGTGCCACAGCCATCCTTCAGTATATTCTATGGATGGCTGTTTCCAGAGCAAAAGTCATGTCTGCAAATTGCTGGTCAAATGCCTTCTGTGGAAGAAACTATGAGCCCAACAGAACCATCACAGAACCCAATAATCCCAGTAGAACTACAAGCCAATGTGCCAAGCCAAACAGAACCAAAATCACACCAGAGAATTTCTGTAGCGGAAACTTAAGGTTGAAAGAGGGCTTTTGCAAGCCCAGCAAAACCAACAAAATGTACAGATGCCCAGCAGAACCTAGTGTGAAACTGGATTAATGTAAAACCAGGGAATCACAGCAGAACAAATCAAACAAAGCATCTCAGGCAAAGGGGGAAAAAACCCTCTTGAAACTGACAGAAGCAGCCATATGAGCCATAGAAATCCTCCTGAGCAAAGAAACAAAGAAAGGTTGATTCGGCACATTCCAAAAGAGATGGGTATAGGGCGGCATACAATTCACTTTGCACAGGTTCCGCCCTGCCCCCCCCCCCCCCCCACGAACCTACCCTGTTTTATTTTTCCTAAACTAGTGATTTCCTGGCTGTTGCAGAGAGGCCCCTTTCCCTTTTTAAAAAATGTTGCAAGTTACATCTACATAACTACACAGTCATGGAAAGATCGGCACTGCTGTCAGGGTTCAGTGCTGCATGCCTGCGTAGCTATACATGTTTTGCTGAAAATTAAAAAAGAGAGAAGCGTCTCTGTGCGAAGGCATGAAAGCAACCCAGATTGTTTCTGTGGCCTCCAATCGCTGCCTGCATGGAAAGCATGTGAATGGGAAAACAGGGAAACGAGTTCCTTGATCATGACTGCAACCAGTTATACATTTGCTGTGTGGAATGGACCAAAGAGCAGCAGGAAAAGATAAGAAAAAAGAGCACCCGGAACCTTCAAATGTAGTCTTTCCAGTTTATCCCAAATATTTCTGCAATTTTTGGGATCTCTGAAAATTCCTGTATTTATCTGGAAATACCAATATGGTATTTTTGGGGTACATTTTTGGATCAATTTTGCCTGAATGCACATTCCTAGAACTGGTCTGTGTAGTCTTGAGATCAGTTATGATTCCAGGAGATCTCCAGACCCCACCTGGACGTTGGCAACAGCATTTCAGGCTGGTCCCACAATCTATTGAATATTGCTCTGTGTAATCATTCACCTTCTGGATCTTCTTACAATAGCTCAATATTCACGGATGTGTGGTTCCTACCATCTTGTCTCAGCACTGATTGTGTAGAAATAAAAAGTACCTGAAGGACTCCGTTCAAAGGGTAGAGAAATTCATTTCCCCTGGGGAAATGTTGTGTAGATATTAGGAATTTGCATAGACCTAGAACACAGGAGAAATGATGTTGGAATTATGTACAACACATTGCATGTGAAGATTTAAGTTTGAGCTTTAGTCCATGTTTTTTTTTTAAAAAAAAGTCAAATTTAGCCTGGAGAAGTAATATACATTTCAGTCATGATTTGACTTTCTCTCTCTCAAATTGGAACCCATGATATCATCCTGAAATCATTATTTTTAGGGCAGAGGTAATTGTAAGGACCTTGGGATGTGTTTCAGCATCATAACCTAAATACCATCTGTTTGCCAGATGATTTTTATGCAACTTCATTCCATGTGTTCAGCGATTTGAACTGCTCTTTCGGGTGGGAGAAGCATGTTTAATAGGAAAATTTAGTAAAGTGCAACTTAAATAACTAAATTAGGCATGACAGACAAGAATGCAGAGTTATGAAATTAGTCATCTGAAGGATTGGAGAGTTGGTGTACCTTAAAGATTTAGGGGGACCTATTGCCCTAAACTCATAACACACTGCCATAAATCTCAACAGTCTTCCAAATGTACCAGTGATGAAGAAGCAGGGCACTAATTCAGCTCACAGAAAGAATGTGGCAAGTGACAGCATGTTGGGAGTGCGAAGGATATGGAACTGTTCCAGCAGAAAGGTGTAGCAGTGACAAATGGAGACAGAGGAGAATTAAATCCATTGGAAAGGAGGCCTTGGGTGCAGAGAGGTGCATCTGCACATACAAAACAAAATCAGTCCATTATATGTGAGGTAAGCTTTTATGCCCAATAAAGGTTTTGGAATTGGATGTGAGGTAAGCATCTCTTCATTGAAGGTACTACAATACAACATTTAGATTTATTATTCTTCTAGGACAATTTATTATTCCAATTTTTCTACTTATTTATTGGATCCTCATGGGGAGAGGGATGGAGATCTCCCAGAATTACAACTGATCTCCGGTTGGAAGGGATCACTTTCCCTAGAGAAACTGGCTACTTTGGAGGGTAGACTCTATGGCACTATATCCAATTAAGGTCCTTCTCTTCCCAGGCTCCACCCCCAAACCTCCAGGAATTTCCAGCCTTAATTTCTGATTAGGTTGCTTTTATCTCTGAATTTACTGTTGCTGCTGTTCTAATGCTTTACTGAGGTACTTTTAAGATACATCACACTTTCATTTTAGTATCAATTCATATCAATAGATTGTATTGTTCTCTAGGTTTTTATGGTGCAGTTTTTATTCTGCTTATTGTTTCATCTTGTCATACGTTTAAATGTTTGGTTGTTACCTTATGTTACATGCCTTCCAGTGGCTTCCAACTTATGGTGACCCTATGAATTAATGGCCTCCAAAATGTCCTAACATTAACAACCTTGTACAGCAGAGGCATAGCTGGGGAAAATTGATCCCGTGGCTGACTACGTTTTCTGCCCCCCATGGGCCCCTGCACCATGCCCCCCATGCCATGCCCCCACACCCCACTTACCTCCTGGGCCCAGCACGCTGCCTTCCCTCCTCCTGTATTTTTCTTTCAAACGGGTTTGGAAAAAAAGGCTCCTCGCTGCCTCCCTCCCCAGCCCAGGGACTGGCTGGGGAGCTGCTGGGGGCAGGGCCACAGCCCAGCTGGACTCCCAGAGCCAGGGGAAAGCCCCTGGCTGCCTCCCTCTCCAATCCTGGGACTGGCTGAGGAGCTGCTGGTGGCGGGGCTGCAGCCCAGATGGACTCCTGTGTTGGGAAAATGTCCCTGGCTGCCACCCTCCCTGGCCCAGGGACTGGCTGGGGGCAAAGCCACAGCCTAGCTAGAGGTCCCTCTTAGAGAGAGGGGGGTGCTCCAGCCTCCAGCCTCAGTGTTCATGGTTTTTTTAAGCCAAGAAAGGTTTCTCGGCTTTAAAAAAAGCGCCGAGACTGGAAGCTGGAGCTCCCCTCTCTCTCTGAGAGGGTCTATTTCAGAGAGAGGGGGCACTCTAGCCTCCAGGCTTGGTGCTCGGCTGGAGGCCGGCCAATGAGGCGGCCTGGACTTGGCTGGGGCAGCGCACGCACATTGTGTGAAGGCCTAGCCACGCCCCTCCTCTTTCCTGGATGTGTGTGGGAGATTTTTCAGGGGGGGCATGTGACTCCATGGGGGGGTGCCCAGAGCATTTGTCCCTGGATGTCCCCGAGGCAGCTATGTCTTGCTAGCTGAGGGTTATGGTATTTTTTATTGAGTCAATCCATCTTATGTTGGATCTTCCTCTTTTCCTGCTGCCTTTAATTTTTCCTAGCATTACTGTCTTCTCCAGTGATTCTTGCCTTCTCACATCATGTGATCAACGTATGATAGCCTCAGTTTAGTCATTTTAGCCTCCAGGCAGAGTTCAGGCTTGATTTGGTGGTCAACGGTATCCATAAAACACCAGGTTTCAAATGAATCAACTTTTACACACTCACATAATAATGAGAAATACCATAGAATGAATGTTCTAGATCAGGGGTAGGGAACCTGCGGCTCTCCAGATGTTCAGGAACTACAATTCCCATCAGCCTCTGTCAGCATGGCCAGCATGGCCTGCCGCTCTCCAGATGTTCAGGAACTACAATTCCCATCAGCCCCTACCAGCATGGCCAATTGGCCATGCTGACAGAGGCTGATGGGAATTGTAGTTCCTGAACATCTGGAGAGCCGCAGGTTCCCTACCCCTGTCCTAAAGGATGCTGTAGACATCATTATTTTGAAAGACAATTATAGACACAAAAACAGCTAGATAGTTGTCATTATTTTACGCAGTTTGGCATGATGGAGCAGCATGGGAGAAACCAGCGCTGGGGGTGGGGATGGGGGCAGCAGCGCTGCTGGAGCTGGGACTGACTGGGGGACTGCTGGTATTGCTCAGAGTTTGGTGGGGCAGGGGGATTTTAGCTGGGTGGCTGAGTGGGGTGGAGACGAGGCAGGGCAGGGGCCAAAATGTACCGTCCATATGACCCAGGCGAATGATGCCTGGACCAAATGATCCTCCTGCCCCCCTAGATATGCCAATGGCAGAAAGTCACTTGGGAGTGACTAGCCACTCTCCAAGCAAAGTAGCTATTCACCCCTGCTTCAGCATTCCTGTAATCATTTTCATGTCCTTTCCTTAAAGCTATCACAACAGTTTCTGTCTTCTTTCTCTTTTGTGAGGTGAGAGATACATAAAATACCTTTGCTCTCAATGAGAAAATGACAGCATCAGCACTCTGTTCCATCTACCTTTTCTCCTCTTCCTTCACACGCCCTTTCTCTGGATGGGAAAAGAACATGCTTTTCACTGCTCACCCCTGCACCAAAGGTGCTCTTTGGCTCTTCCAGGGAAACTGTAGAGGTAATTCTATATTTTTCTCCTGAAGGGCAAGTTACAGTATGTGGTGGTTGTGATGGTTCACTTTGAGAAAACAGCAAAGGGAAGGTCCTCCCACCCAAATACTGCGAGCTGATCTTAAACGCTGTATTTTTTGTACAAAATGCTATTTTGTGACTGGATCCACCATGAAGCCACCATATTGTGACCTGTAGCTCCAAAGACTCACGAAAAAACTTAGCTCCCAGAAACAGTCTGTCCCCTCCTGGTCTTAACTAAACAATGGTAGTGTTAATATAAAACCCCCAAATATGAATTCCCCCTCCCATACCCCATCCTGTTGACTGTATTGACTCACTCCATGTAATTTTGTCTTCATCCAAGTGAAAAAGACGGGCTACAAATGATGTAAATAAAATAAATCAATCAGTAAATTCTCACAAACAACTTGATCTTTTCACAAATATTACCTGCTCTAGGTTTTACACTGGAAATTTCAATTCTAGTCCACTCATTCTTTCCCAAGACAATATTATTGTTTCAAGGCTCAGCGTATTCTAACATTCTTTGGGAAAAGGCTATGAATCTATGGGCTGTTACCTACCCTACAATTTTGAGTCACAAGGATGCATTACTTCTTATAAGACAATATGTATATTTTCATATGTTTGTGAGTCCCCCTATTATTTCCTCTTTTTGTTCTTTGACAGCCTGCATAGCCCCTCTCCTCTTCCTGCTTCCTTCTCTTCATCTCACCCACCAGCCAAACTATCTTAATGTGCCCCTTTGTCTTCACTTTTATGACCATCCCTTCCTGTGGCAGTCTTTTCCTGGGAAAAGCCTAGCTAAGTTGCCTGGTAACTGCAGCCACTGAGCTGAGCTGGGCCCAGCTGTAGGGTAGGTACTACTGTCAGGCCAAACCCAATTGAGCAGAGCTGGTTGCTTCTGGGCCAGTCCCATTTGCACGTTTCTGGTCACTACTGGGCCAGGCCCACTTGTGCAGTACCAACTGCCAGGCTTTGCTTTACAGAAAGCATGGCTTAGAAAGCATGGCTCAGCAAATATTGTTCTATAGCAGCCTTCAAAATGTCCACTGAAAGCTCAGTGGGCATTCTTTTGTTAAAGCTACATGTGTCGTTTCAATTATGAGGGGGAGTTAACCACCCAATTTATCTTATTTGAATTTTTTTCTGCAAATCTAGGGCTCCCTTCAGGTTTTCTGAGACCCCCGCCCCCCAACTGCTCCAGCTCCATTTTGTGGAGCTGTTAATCCACACTCTGTGGCTCCGTTCAGAATTAGATATATGGCAAGTAGAACACCTGCAATGAGTTGTGGTGTCATTCCTTCTGCATTCCTTCAGTCACAGACCAGGAAAGGGATTTGGGCATCTTAGTTGATAGTTCCATGGGAATGTCAACTCAACGCATGGCAGCTGTGAAAAAGGCAAACTCTATGCTGGGGATAATTAGGAAAGGAATTGAGAATAAAACTGCAAAGATTGTCATGCCCTTATATAAAGCAGTGGTGCGACAGCACTTGGAGTACTGTGTTCAGTTCTGGTCACCACATCTCAAAAAGGATATTGAAGAGATAGAAAAAGTGCAGAGAAGGGCAACGAGGATGATTGAGGGACTGGAGCACCTTCCTTATGAGGAGAGGCTGCAGCGTTTGGGACTCTTCAGTTTGGAGAGGAGACGTCTGAGGGGGGATAAGTCTATAAAATTATGCATGGGGTAGAAAATGTTGACAGAGAGAAATTTTTCTCTCTTTCTCACAATACTAGAACCAGGGGGCATCCATTGAAAATGCTGGGGGGAAGAATTAGGACTAATAAAAGGAAACACTTCTTCACGCAACGTGTGATTGGTGTTTGGAATATGCTGCCACAGGAGATGGTGATGGCCACTAACCTGGATAGCTTTAAAAGAAGCTTGGACAGATTTATGGAGGAGAATTCGATCTCTGGCTACCAATCTTGATCCTCTTTGATCTGAGATTGCAAATGCCTTAAAAGTCCAGGTGCTTGGGAGCAACAGCCACAAAAGGCCATTGCTTTCACATCCTGCATGTGAGCTCCCAAAGGCAATTCGGTGGGCCACTGCGAGTAGCAGAGAGCTGGACTAGATGGACTCTGGTCTGATCCAGCTGGCTTGTTCTTATGTTCTTATCTCATTGCCCCGTCTACTTCTCCCACACAGTCACCATTATCTCCTGTTTCCCTACTGCCTTCTCTTGTTTCCACTGGCCAACCAACCTTTCATTTATATGTTCCCAGTCTTTTGCCAACGTTGTCAACATAAATGCTACTTATGCAGGCAGGAAGGGCAACAGGGAGGAGGTGCTCCATGTTGACCTCCATGGCACCTAACCTGGAAGAGCCTGCATCACGCCAGCCTAAAGCTGGACGTCAGTGTGGTTGGGTGTTGGGGTAGGGGCATTCCAAGGGGTGGATCTGACTTTCATTAGCTTCTACTGGCCTTTAAGAATGGGAACACCCCCAGCACCGGCCTCTGACCAAAAATGTGGAGTAAGTCTAGAGGTCTATTGCAGTCAGGGATGGCACTGCTACCACACTGCCCCCAGAAGGCATTCAAGCAGTGTGGGAACACAGCATGCTGAGCTTGGTGCCTTCCCACACTGTCTGGATATTCTTTGGAGGCTGTGCAGTAGCAGTCCCATTCCCAGCTGCTAGAGCCCTCTAGATTTATACTGTAATTGTGCCCAGTCATTTCCCATAAGCTTCTGCTGCTCTTTGGTCATGCACTAGACCAGCCATTCCCCTGCTGGGACAGGGGATTTCCTGCCATGAACCCTTGTTATCCACTGACCTCCAAGTTGTAGCAAGAGAAAAACAGAAGAAAAAAAAAACCAGCGGCATCATGTGCATGATGATAGGGCTTTCAGGAATAGCTGGCCACTGTGATTGGCCTCTATGTGAACAGACTGCTGGACTTGATAGGTTTTGGTCTGATCCAGAATAGCTTTTCCAGTGTTTTTATGTTCTTATGAATGCCTGGAAATTACAGTTCTAGGAATTACCAGAAGCTCTATGGTAAAGCTTTCTGGTGATCCTTAGAGCCAGCCAACATAACTTTCAGGTTCTTTGTGGATGTCATTAAACCTGTGACCTTGCCCCCACCATGTCCCACACCCACCGTCCTGTCCATACACATCTTTTGCACTAGGGCATCCATGGAAACAGTGTCAGGAAACAGAAGTGTGCATTGCCCAGTTGGTAGATAGCCATCTGGGGATAGACTGGGATAAAGTTGCCCATGTGTCTCCATTGGGAGCTAATCTCTTAACAGTTTGTTTGTTTATTTATTTGTTTACAAAAAGACAAGTTTCCAAAAGGACTGGTGTTTAGCAAAACTGATTAACAGAATTTGTAGCAAAAAGTAAGGTAGCACATCTCAGGAACAAGTCTGAAAGCAAAATATTTCAGCAAAAGAACCTGTAAGAAAATACAGATAATACAGAGGATAATACAGAAAACATTATTGTGAATATATAATCTCTTTATATACCATAACCACACATGTAACTAACCTCCACTTAAGTAAATAGACAAATTTATTATGCTTAGAACTATAATTCTCCCCCAGGTCTTTCACATCCCTTATGTAAATGCCAAAACCACTTAAATCCATGCATAGATCGGGAATAAACCTAAGATTACAGGTAATCAGGTTTTTCTTCTGTAATTTTGTAATCATACATTTAAAGCTCATTATCTAGAACAGGTTATGGTATAAAAAGATTAGGATGCATGAATCCGCATCTGTAATTTTCAAATCAAGTGGTATGTGTACTCTGCAAACAACAGCATTATGTGAATGGCTTATTGTCAATAAAATACAACCCTACAAATAGGTTGTCAAATTAGCAATTAAAGTAGGGGCATCAAACACAGAGACAGGTGAAAATAATATGAGATAGAGCCAGGGTGGGTGAGATATTGCCACTGAATTCCTGAGCATGGAACAAGGAAAATAAAATGAACAAGAGAGAAGACAGGTTGATGTTGTCATATAAAAAGTTTGCTGTTATCCCTTTAATCTAAGCAGTCATATGGATAATGACCAGCATGTACAGGCAAGGCACAGGCTGTGCGGTATTGCACACCTCTGGCTAACAAACATTTAAAGCACTGAACATAACCTGAGAATGCTTCAGAACCTTCTTCAAAGGTCAAATCTGATCCACTTGGCTAGGAACCTATTTTGCAATAGGTCAGGTTTTAACCTCAGCAGACTCAGCCTTAAGTTTATATGATACAGCCTTTCACATTCCAGTGGTGATGTGATGTCTGGAAAGAATACTCAATCATTTGTCGGTTTTTCAAACATTAATCTGTATTGTGTATAAAGGGTTTAAAAACTTTTCCCTTCTCCCTCTTGGAGCACTGGAAGTTCCATATTATATCCATATTCATAGCCATTTCAAGTGTTTTGAGTGAAATTGTAGAGGCTGTACTTTCAAAGACCCATAGACTGACAGCTAGACGGTCTTCATTCTTTCAGTTGAATTGGAATAGAACTCTATGGCTAAACCAAATTGAAAGCCTCTTTCTTTAGGAGTCTAATGTAATTGCTATGGGCCAACAAGATCTCATGAACTCATAAAAGAACTGTTGGAGTTTATTCCTGAGGTACCAAGCTACTAACTCAATACAGCAAATTCATGCAATTGTGTGTGTGTGTGTGTGTGTGTGTGTGTGTGTGTGTGTGTGTGTGTGTGTGCAGCTCTTATATACAAACAAATATGCCAGAAATATCCCCATGATGGCTCTACCATCCTTACTAGACCTTTGACACTAAATCTCAGGAAGGCCACACAAAGTTCTTACTTGCCTCATTGCCACTTATCATTGTGAGGTTTGGTGTAACAGATATACTGTACTTATGTTTCCAGTTTTTTCAAACTCTGTTTAAAGGCTGAGAAAGCCCCCTCGCTTATATGTGAGTCACCTCATTTTTATCCATCACAGAAGCGAGGTTGGGGCAGGGCCGACAACCTCCCCGCCACCCTCGAAGCAAGCTTGTTGCTGCCCTCCTCGAGGGTGAAGGGGAACCCCGGCGGCACCCCCCCTGGCTGGCTGGGCTTAGGCAAACCCTGGGAGGCAGAGGGAGCTCCTTATTTGGGCAGTGACTCCCCCTGATGTCACTGCCTAAATAAGGAACTCCCTCTGCCTGCCGGTTGGGTTTCACAAAGCCCAGCTAGCTGGCAGGCAGAGGGAACTCCTTATTTGGGCAGTGACTCCCCCTGATGTTCCCCTCTCCTTCCTTGACCAATAGGCCTGCTGATTGAGTGGCCACTATCGGCGCATTGGCTGCAGGAACCTGGAGGATAGAATCCACGTATTCCGGAACCAGATAATGTTTTTTGACAGAGGTCAAGGCATGTTTGTTGGCAGCTGGAGCTTCCCACTCCTTCTTGATCTTTTAAATAAAATATTCTGGAATTGGGAACACCAGTCGCGGGTCCTCATCCTGGGGAAAACAATGCTTACTGCCCTTGGGGCAGCCTTTGATGGGAGGAAGGGAAGAGGAGGCTCCTGGGACCTGGGCATTCTCTGGGTCCCGGAGATCCACAGTAGATATAGTTTTGGTGATGAGAAAAGCTAATTCCTCGTCCTTGAAACACTTGTGGGAGTTATCGGGTAGAGAAGGAATTTCTTCAGAGTCGGAAAAACATTCCCCTGAAGGGTCATCCTCATCAGCACTCTCTTCATCATCTCCGGAAAATGCAAGGGACTTGTGGATGAGCTCCTAGTATGCTCCCTGGAGGTGCTGGCGAGGGAGATCTAGGGCAGACTCTCACGCTCCCCGCGAGGAGGGAGGGTCCCGCTGGGGAAGATCTATGATGTTCCCTGTTAGATCTTTTGAGATGATTTTATGCTGAACCAAGCGATGGGGAGCAAGGGTAACCCCTTGTGACCCATACGCTATATTTGTAAGCGTTCCTATAGCAGTTTGGGTGGAAGAGGAAGACTCCCCAGCCCAGTGGAACTGCTGCAATTTTTCCTCAATTGCCTTGTTTAGAAAGCTGGCAAAATGAGAGGGAATGAGAGATTGCCAGTCAAATGGGGCTTCAGCATCAAACAAGTTAACCCCCTCCTCTAAATCCATGTCTGCCCTTCCTTCGCCATCCTCATGCTGTCTGCTAGGAGAAGGGACTGTAGGGGGAGCAATGCTGCTGCTTAGAGAGGTTCCGCTCCCGTCTAGTGAGTGTAGAAGTGATCAGTCAGGCGGGGGGGGGGGGGATTTCATCCATCTGTCCCCTGGAGGGGGTGTCTGGCAGCACGCTCTGCTTGTTTTTCCCCATTTTCCCTGCTTGGAGCAACAGCGCTGCTGAAGAGGTGGAGGGGCGGGGCACTTCTTGGAAGTCAATCCTCATGGGCTCCACGCATCCCCTCAGGACAGCTGTGTTTGTTCAGAGAGCTCTTTTCTGTAAAAGCAGGGCTGGGCGCCGAGGACCGGCTGCTCTTTCTGCAGCCGATTGATGGAAGTAGCCCGTGGGGGGCAAAAAACACTGATCGGCCATTGCGGATGGCGCGTAGTTTTGGTGGGAAGGAGTGTGAGGGAAGGTGGAGGGGGGAATGACAGCGCCTAAGCCTGAGGCCTACACTAGTTCTAACCAATCCACCCAAATCCACCAAAGGAAACCCTCTACTCACGCATCCACTGACAGAAATACAAACACCGCATGACGCAGGAAGACGGCAGTTGCATGTTATCGCCATCCAACTTCCGACAAGCAATGCGCGTTCACAGCAGCTTTTAGCAGCTCCTTCCGCCTCCGTCCAGCGGTTTTACCCCACCATGCCGAGAAAGGTTCCTT
The DNA here is from genome assembly GCF_021028975.2 of Sphaerodactylus townsendi. NCBI lineage: Eukaryota > Metazoa > Chordata > Lepidosauria > Squamata > Sphaerodactylidae > Sphaerodactylus > Sphaerodactylus townsendi. Next base: position 69,328,065 of record NC_059431.1, read on the forward strand.
ATTCATCTTTTTGCTTGCTGTGTGGATTTTCCATTTAACAGAGGGGAGCATTCCAAAATGTGGTGCTCCCTGATCCTCCCCATACACAGTAAGGTATTGCAATCAGTTCTCCACATTCTATTATCTCATTATCCTGCGTACATAAGTAAAGCCATTCATTGCCTTGTGCCATAGTGAGAAGGGAAAAGGAGTAAATCTTACTATTGCTGATGTTGCACACACTGCTCTGGCCAAAGCAATGAACTTTTTGGTGAGAAGCAGAGACTTACTTATTGTGGAAGTGTCTAATTTTTTCTTAGACAAAACTATCCCATCCCTGAGCATAATGTGACAGGTCACACCTGCTTATGGACAGAAAAAGGTGGATTTCCCCCCAGGAAATTGGTCAGTTGTAATCATAACAGTGTGCCTGCACATCAGAATGCCAAACAACTAACTGTGTTTGCTCCCACAGATAGGAGCCTGTAGCATCTGTGGCAAGCCACCAGGAACTATAGTGTTCAACCCGGATTCTGTTAACCTTCTCGCCATTTCTTTAGTAGCTTACCTGTAATTAACATAGCCGCTGATGATGTACCACGCCGCCAAGAGTTCTGGCGCGGTGGCGCAAGCCCGTTCGCATGAACGGGTGAAGCGGAGGCCGGCAGACGGCAGGCAGCTCCACATGGAGCCGCTTCGCTTTACCACGGGCTGGTTACCGCCTGTTGGTGCCAGAGTCTCGCTTCACGCTGCCCTCCTCCACCCCTGGAGGTTGGAGGACAGTGTGGGCGGGCCAAGCACGCCCAGCAGGCTTTAATTTGCGGGACACCGCAGTGGGCGGACGGAGACAGCGCCTGGGCGCGTTCGCACCGCCGCTGGAAGACGCTTCCCAACAACAACCCTTTAAAGGGTTGTTGCTTAGGCGCCTCACACCGCCTCTGGGGAGGGAAGCGAATAGGTCGCCGCTGTTGCTGCAGCAGCGCGCCAGGGACGGCGCCTGGGGCGTAAGCTTTTCCCCGCCCCCAGGCCGTCAAGCAATGGGCCGTGCGGAAACGGCCATAGTTAACTCTCAAGAAAACTGAGTTTTGGGTAAAAGGTCGTTCCACTTCAATACTATGCCCCTGATCTAAATAATCCTACCCCATGCAACTGCATTTTCACCTTGGAAGAAATGACAAAAGATCCAATCTCAGCTCCTACAGGTAGTGTGACCCTGAGTAGGGTTGTCAATATCCTGGTGTGCTCCAGAGATGTCCCAGAATTACAACTGATCTCCAGATGAAAGAGATCAGTTCCCTTAGAAGAAACTGCAGCTTTGGAAAGGGGACCATATGCCATTATTTCCCTACTAAGCTCCCTCCCTTCCTCAAATTCTGCCCTCCCACATCTGCCCTCCCACATCTCTAGGAAAGATAGGATTGCCAATTCTGGGTTGGGAAATTCCTGGCAATCTCAGGGCAGGGTCCAGCAAGGGCCTTCAAAATCTCCAGGAATTTCGCAAGCAAAGCTGGCAACTCTAGCACTAGATGCTGTGTTAAAGTGCTTCTTCACAGAAATGATAAAGGGGGGAGGAAATAGAATTGATGCAATTTTTTTCCCCTACAGATTTTTTAGAGCTGCCTTTGACATGCCAGCTCAGAATCTTTGTTCGTCTTTGTTAATGCAAAGATATTGCAGCCTCCGTTCACTTGTTTATAATAGTAGAGCCTTCAAAAACAGCTTCGGCTTCTCATCTTTGCCTAACTTGGAAATGAATGTTCAAGCTCTCTAATCCATAAAGCAGATGTTTTTAGATGACTGTAAAGTGATTTCTTTAAACAAGATTTGCATTGACCTAAATACAAAATATAAATTTGTCTTTAAAACCTGTTGTTTCTTCTCCCTTTCTCTCTCTTTTTCTCTTTGCATTTCTCTGTAGGTTTCAAATATAATATGGAACAGATGGATGATGCAATGTTTTCACATATTAAAGAACATGGAAAGTTCTCTTCCAGTGCAAAATTGTTTGCATTCTTTGTCCTAGCAGTGCCATCTGACTCATTGTGGAAGGATCAAATTTCTTGACATTCATCATACCCAAATAATGTATTGTCTTGAGGCCAGCAATGTGCTTAGTTTGCCCATCCATGACTGACATTCAGTACATTGTTCTCAAAGTAGACTGTAAAGATTGACAGAAAGTGAATTCAAGACCAGGAGATCAGGCTACAAAACCCTTTTGTATGCTGCCTTTCCTCTACCCTTCTAGCATTGCTGTAACCTCTCCTGGTTCTTAGAGCACTTTCAAGTACAAGCTTGCAGAGTATCACTTTTCTAAAAATTCTGGCCTCCAACCATATACATTCGGCTCTCAGTAAAAAGATATGCCAGCAGAGGAAGCCAAACACAACAGTGAATGTGTCAGGATCCAAAAAAATCCTTTTGCAAAATGAGATCATGTTACTGCCGATGTCAAATGAACACATTGTTAATCCAATAAAAATGCACTGTAATTAATCAGTATGCCTGCCTAGTCTTCTCACATGAAATCTTGGTGTTTGAGTTTTCTCTAATGTATAATCTACATGAAGCTGTGATTAGTTAAGCCACAATACGTTTGGAGTCTGGGTAGGCACTTGCCATTTAAGGCTTACTCCTGATTTTATTATTGAGTCTTGTCCTAGAAAAAAATGTCTGTGTAAAGTGTTGTGAGATCGTAGCCATGGCAACCCAGTAGGGTTTTCACAGCAAGACTAACAGAAGTGGTTTGCCATTGCCTTCTTCTGCATAATGACCCTGGTATTCCTTTGTAGTGTCCCATTCAAGTACTAACCAGGACTGACTCTGTTTAGCTTCTGAGATCTGATGACATCAGGATAGCCTAGGTCAGGGGTCGGGAACCTTTTCCCCTCAAAGAGCCATTTGGCTCACCCTCCCCGCTCACCCCCCCCCTCGCTCGCACGCCTCCCCTGTCCGCTCCCGCGCCCACTTGCGCTCGCGACCCTCCCTGCCCGCTCACCCTCACGCCTGCAGGGCAGGTGAGGATGGGGCCGGCGGCCCCGCAACCAGCGAGCCGGGCAGGAGGCAAAACCCGTGGCGCAGCCTAGCCAGCCTTGGGCAATGGATGCGTCCGCCCTGCTCCCTGCAGGGCAGGCGAACATGAGGCCGGCGGCTCGGCTTGGCCGGCCACTGGGAGAGCACTTGCCCTGCAACTAGCGGGGCGGGCGGGAAGCAAGCCCGCGGCACGGCCTAGCCGGCCTTGGGCGATGGATGTGCCCGCCCTGCAGGGCGGGCGAAGATGGGGCCAGTGGCTCGGCTTGGCCGGCCACTGGGAGAGCACTCGCCCCGCAACTAGCGGGGCGTGCGGGAAGCAAGCCCGCGGTGCGGCCTAGCTGTCCGTGGGCGATGGATGCGCCCGCCCTGCTCCCTGCAGGGCGGGCGAAGATGGGGCCGGCGTCTTGGCTCGGCTTGGCCAGCCAGCGGGGCCGGCGGGAAGCAAGCCGGCGGCGCGGCCTAGCCGGCCTTGGGCAATGGATGTGCCCGCCCTGCTCCCTGCAGGGCGGGCGAAGATGGGGCCGGCGGCTCGGCTTGGCCGGCCACCGGGAGAGCACTCGTCCCGCAACTAGCAGGGCGGGAAGCAAGCCTGCAGCGTGGCCTAGCGATGGATGCGCCCGCCCTACTCCCTGCAGGGCGGGCGAAGATGGGGCCGGCAGCTAGCGGGGCGGGCGGGAAGCAAGGATGCGATGGATGCGCCCGCCCTGCTGCCTGCAGGGCAGGCGAGGATGGGTCTGGCGGCTCGGCTCATGGAGTCGCAGAGCAGCGGCGGAAGAGCCGCATGCGGCTCGCGAGCCGTGGGTTCCCGACCCCTGGCCTAGGTCATCCAGCTGAGGGCCTAGAAAAATCACAAGGTGAATTTCTGTTAGTCTGTGTGTGGGGTGGGGAACGATGTTTCATGTTTTCCCCCACCAATGCACCTCACTTCAGCTCTCATGCTGTTTCTGGGAATCTTTAATTCTCTAGGAGCAGCATTTCTGGGAGTTCAGCAGGCTGTCACAGGCTAGAGGCCAATTATGTACAATGTATGCATGGTGGAGGTGAATGTCCGCCGTGGCAAGTTTTGTCCTAACAGATAGCCTCTTGTCCAGAGTACAGGTTATGCATCAAAACAATCAGATGTTATGGCACACCCATTTCTTTTAAAACCAGCAATAGCTTTTCGAGATTCTCACAGTCAAAAGCTTTGCTGTAATCTATGAAACACAAACTGATTTTCTTCTGAAATTCTTCTGTATCTCCAGTAACCAACATTTCCAATAACCAACTCGATTTCTCAATCTCTCAATATGTGCACTTTAGAGAAGCAGGAAGGAGCTGGCAGCATGGAGGGGGAAGGCCCCTGGCAACTGAGGCTGTGCTGAGGTTGTGCTGGTGAAGGAGAGACTGAACACAGATGTTAAACAGAGTTAGACATGAGGGGGGTCTTCCCCCCACTATTTATATGAGAGACCGATGTATTTATCAATCTCTTGATCAATACACCTAGGGAAGCAGGAGGGAGTCAGCAGCATGAAGGGAAGGTGAGGGGGAGGAATGCAAAGCGCTGCAAGAAAGTGGGAAGGCTGGCCATGGGCAGAGGGAAGAGGTCTGGGGCAAAGTTGTGCCCACTGGCAAATCTGTCACACTGTTGCGATGAAGCAAGATTTAAATCTTACCATAAGTGGTTTAACTTGCCATGAAGAGAGTGGAAAGTGAAACGGGCTCCCTAAAATATGTCCCTACAAGAAGTCTTGCTGTGGTGAACACTAGCCTCCGCTACACACCAAAGACTTTGTGCCATCGTTTGCCAACAACATATGGTGACTTACCAAATATTTGATGAGCCCTCTAGTATTGCAAAAGGAAGCAGAATCAGGAAGTCTATTGTGCATTCATGGATTACTAACTGTGACTGGGAGGCACCATTCTGTGTGAGGTGGCTACACATTGTATGGGTGTGGCTTATCTGAAATAAGATTCAGCACTACTTTTGTGTCTATACACACTGCAAAACACTTTTGTGTTTGTTACAGGAGCCAGAAAACAACTGGTTTTGAATGTTTAGAAGGAAAGGAAGAAGACAAATCTGCTTTATAACACTCTTTAATACTGCACACAGAATAGCTACAGTTCTTCCCAGAAATGCCTTTGTAACTTAATATTGCCCGTACCTAACCAAAACAACCTACCCTTACAGGCAAATTTCAGTATAGAGAGATAAGCTAGATCACGAAGTAGTGTTGATTGATTAATGTAACCTTTCCTCCCCTTTCAAAATAAGGTAATGAAAAGTATAATCTTGCACTACAAAGATGGAAAGCAGACATGCACAAATAGGCTGATTAAATTAATAGCTGCAGTATTTTATGTCTCTGCAATGCACATTATTTGGGTTAGCAAATGGGGTAAACTCAGACATTACAATTTTAATTAAATACTTATCTGAATTACTTAAGTACATAAGAAGCAGCGATTTAAAGGAGAGAGGTTTGACTCTACATTTTCTTTAAAGTGGGGAAAGGGCCCTGGAAAGCTCCCACCTGCCTTGCATCCCACAAACTATGCAAAACTGAACTATTCAAGGGGGCTTTTCTGTGCAGATAATAGGTGTGCACTGTACTGTGTGCTCAAACTTAACTTGGATAAATCATTGGGAGTGTGGTATATACAGCTATGTATAGCTTATTGTAAGTAGAAGCCTATTATGTAATTTGTATACTGCTTCATGTGTCACGTGAATACTTACGCTGTGCTTCAGTTCCTTCTGGTAGTTCCATACTTCCAAGATCCTAATGCGCTGGACTGGTTACTGAACATCCCATTTAGTTGGCTGTACTGACTCACTATGGCCCTTTCCACACTACAGGTTTGTTCTAGAATAATTATTTGAGGCTGTTCCATATTCTGCAAGTTTTCCACACTGTCGAGCCCTGTAACACGGAACAGTTTGGTTGACTTTCTGATTTGTTCCACATTTGACCATTTACCTCACTTTTTTCCTGTTCCTGGATGTATGTACAACTTTTTCAAAAAACATGGTATAACTCCAGATGTGCCCGGCTAGTGTGTAAAAACCTTGCAACTGCTCCACTTTCAACATGCCCGCCCAAGCGGTGACGCAATTCAAACCAGCCAATCGGAAGGCGCCAGTTAATTGGCGATGCCGCGCAGATGTTTAAGTTTCAATTTCCTGTCACTTGTTTCCTGATTGCTTACTAGACCTATATGACAATCATTAAGTGCTGTACCTTATGATTCTTGACAAATGTATTTTTCTTTTATGTACACTGAGAGCATATGCACCGGAGACAAATTCCTTGTGTGTCCAATCACACTTGGCCAATAAAGATTCTATTCTATTCTATTCTATTCTATTCTATTCTATTCTATTCTATTCTATTCTACTTGCTTGCTCCTGCTCCTCATGGTCGGTCATGCTTTCCACTATCTCTGCATAGCGAGAAAAAGAGATCTTGAGCACTCGTTGGATTGGCAGGAAGGGAACATGGCTCATTGTTAAACCATTTAATCTGGGAAGGCTGCCCATAAGAGGCAGAGCCCCACCCCCTTTGGATACAACCAGTGTGTACTTCAGAGATGCTCTTGTAGAAGGAAGGGAATTCTCTGCTACAGTGGAGGGGGGCTATCTACATACTATTGGCACTTTCCTTTTTTTAAAAATCTACCAGCTTGACAAAACCCATGGAGAACAGCACATCCTTGTAATCAATAGAGACTGAAGTCTTTTTGATTCAGCTCCAGCTTTACTGTTTGAACTGGCAGTGAAACACGTTCCCTATATTAGATGAACCACTGGGGTAAGAATTGGGAGGGTTATAGTTATTTCTTCATTTGGGGTAGATCAGAATCACCAAGACAGCTAATAACCCCAGTGATCCCAGGGGGAGGCTGTCCGTAAGAGGCAGACAGCCCCCCCTTTGAATGGAACCAGTATGTACTTCAGAGATGCTCTTTTAGAGGGGTGGAGGAGGATCCACGCATGACAAGCCAGGGGCTGGAATAGAAGGGAGGGTAGATCAGAATCACCAAGATAGTTAATAACCCCAGTGAAGTGAGAATACTACAGTTTGTTTTTAAAGTGCAGGCACCAGCTCTGTATTCTGTTGTGCAACCCTGTATTCTGTTATGTTCAGTATCTTGCAGCAGACAGAATTTCATCTCAGAAAAAAAAAAGCCAGGTTCTTGTTGCTTTTTCCAAAGACACATTCCAGCCAAGGATGTCTTGTTCTCAGTTGTGGAGAGCCACTCCATTGTAAATTAAAAGGAACTCTGTACATGCTTTTGGGTTGCCAACAGATCTGCTGGAAAATGTCCTTTTTTTAAAAAAAAGTCAAGGTTTAATATGAGGGAATGCGGAGCACCAGCGCACGATAGCCAATTGGAAGGAGGGGTTCCGATATCCCATCGCAACCACCACGAGAAACCACGAGATAACAACAGCCAATGAGAGAGAGGGAGTGACATCCTCTCATTGCCACGTCACAACGTGGTAACATCACCACGTTGCAATCCGTGCGAAAAGTACCCACCCCGCCAGGGCACGACGACCAATCAGGACATCGAGGGCAACAGCACTTTGCGGCAGTGTGGAAATGTCGGCTTTCTTGAATCAGATGCAGGACCGGATACCTTTCATGGAATGTGTTTGAAGTGTGTAAGAAAAAATCTGCAACAAAAATTTTTGGTTGCTGCTCCACATAGCATTAATCCACATCTGCTTTACATTTTTTGCAAGTGTGGAAAGGGCCTATGTGAAATCTGCCTGTGAAATCTGAGACCCTGTGAGAAAGGAGGACAATGAATAATACAAATAAATAAATACAAATTTTGAAGTAAAAAATGAAATTTTGAAATTGAACACTGGTGCATTAGGATTTGTATCTGAACATGCGACCCACTGAAAGTAATACAGTGTGGAGGGATTATATGGATGTCACCCATCCATACTGAATTGTGCTCAGTGGCACATTCATCTCTATCCATAGTCTGTTGCATCAGTACTGAAAAATTAAAGATCTTTGTGCAAACTCTTGGTTGGTGTCCCCAGTGCACTGTTGGGCTGCTCTGATAATTGCAGTACTTGGCACCATTTTGCCTTGCAAAATATTTGGCTACTTGGTTTATTTGTTCTTAAAATCAAAAAATAAAAATGAAATTATATTTTTTAAAATTATAACTTATTTAAAAATAAAGAACCCAACGTTATTGGTGTCCACAGTTCTTTACAGAATTTTATCTTAACTGGTCACCAGTGCATTCTCTGTTGTGGTTCCCAACTTATGGAATGGTCTACCAGAGGAAGTCAGAAAGGCTTCTGCACTTTTTTCATTCTCCAAACTGTATGAAATTGCAGGGGGTGGGGGGAGTTGTATAAAGGGCTGTAATATAAGGAAATGGTTCAGGAAACACTTATATAAAAGGAACAGAACTGAAGTCTGCTCTGATGTCTGTTGTATGTTTTATGCTGTTTTTACTGCATTGTCTTCTGTTTTTGTAACTGAATTTTTGCTTTGATAACATTTCCTTTTTGTATTGCGTTTTTAACTTTTTAAATCAAGTTGTATTGCAGTGTTTATCAGATGTCTTATGCTGTTTGATAACATTATTTTATATTATGTAATTTTCTTTGAGTACACCTGTATTCATTTAATCTTGGTCCTCCCAAAGGCTAAGTGAAAAGATACCTGCTTCTGACAACATTCTAGTTGTAGAATGGTCCAATGAAAAAGTACAAAAGTATTTTTTATGAAAGATTAAGTAAGTTATTCAAACTTCTTCAGTGAATCAGAGGAGCTTAACAGCCCTTTGCTATAGTTGGATCATGGCCAGAAAATACCACTGCTATCTACTCTTCAGAATGTGGCTGTCTGATGATAGCTGTCTGATGATAGATGGAATGCCACCAAATTCTATATATTGCATGGCACAATAATGCCTATGAAGACAGAAATCTGAAAAGTGGGATTATGTTTTGAAAACTTTTGTTCTGTTCCCTTCGAAATAAAAAGGCCCATTAGTCACTTTGTGACATTTAGCTGATGCATAGCACAGTCTTACCTGACAAACAAACTTTATGGCAGAACCTTTGGTTTGAAATTCATATTTGCTATCAAAACATCATTTGTGCTGGTAGAGTCTCCTGCCGTCCCCTTTGAAAGGGGCTGGGACTAAAGTCCAACCCACTACCAGCATCCACAGGTCTGTGCTATGATGCCAATGACATTTTAAAGCTGGATTTGGACATTTAAAAATGTTACAAGGACCCAGATTTCTAATCTTAATCAATAAAAATGCTTATCTTAAAAATTCCGTAACCCACTAATGACTGCAGATTTTATATGCAGCCACACAGATCTGTGCAGTCTTTACTGTATGCAATGGTTTCCATCTATAAGAAGCAGTCAAATGTAGCCCAAATCACAGTAACCTGGAATTGTCTCGAGCACAGATTGAACAGTCCTTAAGCAGACCTCCTGGTGAAAGGGGCAGTAGAGTAAAACATGTTTTGCAGATTCAGACTCCCTTAGCTAGCAGGGACACAGCCTCTCTGCAAAATTAACCTTTTATAACAACTGTCTAGAACAGCAGAGGAAACAGCATGACATCTGGCAAGTAAAAATGCCTTCCTATGACTAGGGATCTCCTGCTGAAAAAGATAGGCTGCAGAAGAGACTGCATAACTAGTTGGCCTAGAGCCAAAAAAAGAGATCTCCCTGCCCATCACTCTATGTTAATTACCCATTGCTCCTTGTTTCATCTCATGTAATAATTAATCAGGCCTGGAACATAGTGCAGCTAGATGCTACACATCCACACCTTTTCAAGTGCTGAAACAAGCCCTAGTTTTGGCACTGCCACAGTGCTAGAGGAGGACAAGATAGCTTGGGCTAGGAACACTGCAGGCCTGATCAGGATCGTGCCCTTGCAGTATTTTCACATGGTTGACTTCAGATTTAAAATGGCATTGGTATTCACATGTTGGACCTGTAGACAGCATAATGTATTTGGGTGCTGTGTGGTTTCCGGGCTGTATGGCCGTGTTCTAGCAGCATTCTCTCCTGACGTTTCGCCTGCGTCTGTGGCTGGCATCTTCAGAGGATCTGATGTTGGGAAAGGAAGTGGAGTATATATCCGTTGGAGTGTCCAGGGTGGGTGGGGAAACCTTGACTGTGAGTAACAAAGGCGGCAACCAGGTCAATAGTTGAGGGCATCTGAATAGAAGTATGAGTAACAATGAAGACTATAGCCTGGGAGTAACCCTGTAGATAGCAAGGTCAATGGTGGGAGCATCTGAATAGAAGTATCCTGGCCTTTGTTTCTTTTGTCTATGGTCATCCTGTGTTTGTGTGGAGCTGGTTTGACACAGTCTTGACCCTAGTATTTTTCAACACTGGCAGCCAAGTTCTGTTCATTTTCATAGTTTCTTCCTTCCTGTTAAAATTGTCCATGTGCTTATGGATTTCAATTGCTTCTCTGTGTAGTCTGACGTAGTGGCTTGCAGGGTGGTCCAGAATTTCTGTTTTTTTTTTCAAATAATATTCTATGTCCAGGTTGGTTTATCATGTGTTCTGCTATTGCTGATTTTTCTGGCTGAAATAGTCTGCAGTGCCTTTCGGTGGTTCTTTGATAATGCGGCCCAGCGCCATGCGTTTGGTGGTCTTCTATGTAGACTTGTCCACAGCTGCATGGTATGAGATAGATTCTTGCAGTAGCTAAAGGATCCCTCTTATCCTTTGCTGAACGTAGCATCTATTGAATTTTCTTAGTGGGTCTGTAGATTGTTTGTAGGTTGTGCTTCTTCATCAGTTTTCCTATGCGATCAGTGGTTCCCTTGATGTGGTGGTAAGAACACCTTCCCTCTAGATGGCTCTTTATCTTTGTTCATGTGGCTTGTTCTTGGTCTTGCAGCCCTTCTGATTTCTGTATTAGAGTAACCCCATTAGCCTGTAGAGCCCTGTTTAGGTGATTCAATTCATCTTGTAGGAGGTGAGGTCTACAGATTCTGTTTGCGCCGATGTACCAAAAGTTTTTTATGGTGCTCCCTTTTGCCCTGGATGGTGATTGGAGCTTTGTGTAGATATTCGGTCTGTGTGAGTAGGTTTTCTGTATACTGTGTGTCCCAATTGCTGGTTTGGTTTTATGATGACTAAAACATCTTAAAAAATGGCAGTTTTTCCTCTATTTTCTTTTCTCCATAGTAAATTGGATGTTTGGGTGGATCTTGTTGATAAGGGTCCAGGAACTTGTTTAGTTCTTCTTTCTCCGTATTCCAAATGGTGAATGCTCATCCACATAACGGAACCATATGGTGGGCTTTTTTTGGTGCTGTTTTCAGGGCTTGTTCCTCAAAATGTTCCATATAAAAATTTGCTATTACAGGGGCTAAGAGGGCTACCCATGGCTACCCTATCTTTCTGTTCATAGTATTCATTATCCCACTGGAAGCTAGCCGGTAGTGAGACAATGCTGAAACAGGGCTGCGGATGTCTTTTGGGAATTTCTGGTTAATGAGTGTCATGGTGTTCGGTTATGGGGACCTTTGGTGAATAGGGACACCTCACATCAAAACTGGATCAGTTTGTCATTGGGGCTGAGTTTGAGTTTGCTGATTTTTTCAATGAAGTGAGTTGAGTCCTTAATGTAATGTGTAGTAAGTCCAATATGGATTTGCAGTTGTGTGGCCAGAAACTTTGCCAAATCATATGTAGGAGATCCAATTGCACTCACAATAGGTCTGAGTGGAGTGGAGTCCTTGTGGATTTTTGGGAGTCCATAGAGTCTAGGAGGGTGAGCTTCAGATTTGCAGAGACGTTTGCGAATGATTGGATCAATTGAGTTTTTAATCAATGTGTTGGTTTTCCTGGTGATTTTGTTGGTTGGGTCCTGTTTTAACTTTTTGTATGTTGTGGATAATGTATAATGTATTGTTTGGCCTTTCGTTCCATCCCTTTTCTTTAAATTCTTTTTAAATGGCTGATTTCAGCTTTAAAATGGTGTTGGCATGCATGAGTCAGACCTGTGGGTAATGCAACGTCTAACTTGTCTCTTAGCCTTGATTTCAAAACAGGATGGAAAAACTGTTGCTGCATGCCACTCTGCCCCTCCATTTTAGCCATTTAAAGAGGGTTTTCCCCCAATTTCTCTGCTAAGTTGTAGTGTAGCATCACAGTATAGCTTAGTAGGAAAAGTTAAAGAAAAGTCAAGCTCCATCATGCCAGCATAGGAGAGGAGGTTGGGGGATTGTGGAAGCAAGTAGAGCAGGATCAGGGAGTGTAGATAAAGTGTAGACTGAATGCAGAGCTGTTTTTGAAAACACGCAGATATGATTTCAGAAGTCATGCTGATTTCCATATTTTGTCTATGTCTTTAAAGACTGTTCAATGAAATTTTTTTAAAGGAAAAACTATACATTGCTGAAATCAGCCAGATGAGCTGAGTACAAGCATGTACTTTTTGGGCTGAAAAGGCACCCAGCAGCAGAGTCTGCAGAGCAAATATCCCGGGGAAACTTTCAGCAAACGGCATGGAGAATCACTGCAACACCATAAAATGTTGGGCATGAGAGCTTTAAACTCCGGCAGGAGGAAATGGCAGATGGAGAAAAAAACCTCTTTCTCCTCTGATGCCTTTTTTTGTCCATGCTGTCTAAACTAAAAAAATTAGGAGGTGGCTTTTTCTAAGATGTCCCCTACTGCTGCCATTGAGTGCATTTTTTTGCCTGTATCTTGAATCAGCCAGAAACTCTGAGGATGTGTTTGTTCTAGCTTTATGAGAGAGGAAAATGCCCAAATATGTTCTAAAATTGCATCCTTCACATCTGTGAAATTTTTATGTAATGATAACAACTTCAAAACAGCATTCCACTTCATCTTTCTACAGAATAACTCCTACTATAATGATACAACTTATCATGTTCATGGCATGGCAAGAATATTTGGCAAATGATATGCGTTGGATAAAAAATCCTTTTCTACCACTATGCATCTCCACTGTGACCATCACCCCAGAGCTCCGAGGGTTCTGAAAAATTGATAACCTCCTAAAGCAGGGGTAGGGAACCTGCCGCTCTCCAGATGTTCAGGAACTACAATTCCCATCAGCCCCTACCAGCATGGCCAATTGGCCATGCTGACAGAGGCTGATGGGAATTGTAGTTCCTGAACATCTGGAGAGCCGCAGGTTCCTGGCACTCCCCCTGTCCTAAAGGATGCTGTAGACATCACTATTTTGAAAGACAATTATAGACACAAAAACAGCTAGGATAGTTGTCATTATTTCACGAAGCTTACATGATGGAGCAGCATGGGAGAAACCATGCTGGGGGTGGGGATGGGGGCAGGCAGCGCCTGCTGGAGCTGGGACTGACTGGGGGACAAGCTGGTATTGCTCAGGAGTTTGGTGGGGCAGGGGGACTTTAGCTGGGTGGCTGAGAGGGGTGGAGACGAGGCAGGGCAGGGGCCAAAATGTGATCATTCATATGACCCAGGCTTAATGATGCCCTGGACCAAAATGATCCTCCTGCCCCCCTAGATATGCCAATGGCAGAAAGTCACTTGGGAGTGACTAGCCACTCTCCAAGCAAAGTAGCTATTCACCCCTGCTTCAGCATTCCTGTAATCATTTTCATGTCCTTTCCTTAAAGCTATCACAACAGTTTCTGTCTTCTTTCTCTTTTGTGAGGTGAGAGATACATAAAATACCTTTGCTCCTCAATGAGAAAATGACAGCATCAGCACTCTGTTCCATCTACCTTTTCTCCTCTTCCTTCACACACGCCTCTTCTCTGGATGGGAAAAAGAACATGCTTTTCACTGTTCTCACCCCCCTTGCACCAAAGGTGCTCTTTTGCCTCTTCCAGGGAAACTGTAGAGGTCATTTTATATTTTTTCTCCTGAAGGGCAAGTTACAGTATGTGGTGGTTGTGATGGTTACCCTTGAGAAAACAGCAAAGGGAAGGTCCTCCCACCCAAATACCAAGTAGCTGATCTTAAACGCTGTATTTTTTTGTACAAAATGCTATTTTGTGACTGGATCCACCATGAAGCCACCATATTGTGACCTGTGGCTCCAAAGACTCTAAAAAAACTTAGCTCCCAGGAAACAGTCTGTCCCCTCCTGGTCTTAACTAAACAATGGTAGTGTGTTAATATAAAACCCCCAAATATGAATTCCCCCCCCCTCCCATACCCCCCATCCTGTTGACTGTATTGACTCACTCCATGTAATTTTGTCTTCATCCAAGTGAAAAAGACGGGCTACAAATGATGTAAATAAAATAAATCAATCAGTAAATTCTCACAAACAACTTGATCTTTTCACAAATATTACCTGCTCTAGGTTTTACACTGGAAATTTCAATTCTAGTCCACTCATTCTTTCCCAAGACAATATTATTGTTTCAAGGCTCAGCGTATTCTAACATTCTTTGGGAAAAGGCTATGAATCTATGGGCTGTTACCTACCCTACAATTTTGAGTCACAAGGATGCATTACTTCTTATAAGACAATATGTATATTTTCATATGTTTGTGAGTTACACATGACAGGCTGAGCAAAAACACATACTTTGCATGTCTGAAGTGACTCATATGTCTAACTTGGCGTGGAATAATCATGCCCGCTCACAATTATATAAAGTAAAAGGTATGCTGTATTTGCTTCAAACATGACCATATATATGTGTAGCAGCCCACAGATATGGATGTACTTGATAACAAGCAATGCTCACAGATTCACTCAGGCCGGTTTGTGACTCAAGACCAGTGGTGGTCAAAGGGTGGCTGCTTCTGCTGGCTCAGTATCTGTAAAAGAGGCAGGCCTCACAGCTTGGCTGGCAGCAGGTGTTTGTGGCATGCCTGGGAGGGAACATGGAGCCTGGGCAGGCCTGGGCATGTTCTTGCTATGCAGGCCGCCCCTCCCTTAACTTAGCCAAGCTGAAGCTGGGCCCTTCTCCTTGCTCAGTTCCATCTCTCCCACACACCCAACTTTGGATGATGATTGTTACAGGTAGCATTTTCAGTGTATTTCTTCTATTATCTGCCCAGGATTATGCCAATTGGCACTTTGGGGTCAAGATCAGACCAAATTAGTCAGGGATCCTGGAAGTTTTTCTGTCTTCTTCTGGACATAGAGGAGGGGTCACTGGGGAGTTGTGAATGTCTTGCCTTATGTGGGGGTTGAACTAAAAGATCCTTAAAGTACCTTCAAATTCTGTGTTTCTATGTTTCTGTCACAGCTGGGATGGAAGTGTGGGCATTGGGATTGATCCATTGGTTGAGGAGGCTATGGCTGTGGGCCCGCCTCACACATTTTCACGACTGTCTTATAGGGTCTTGGGGGTGAAGCAGTTCAGCCGCATTCCCAGTAAGGCTGCCAGCTGGTTTCCACCATCAGGTGCCAAGGGTTCCACACGGTGGCTTGTGCCCTTGTAGCATCCTGGTGGGCTTGCCACTCCACTATTTCTTTCCCAGCAGGCAGGCTGGAGGGATGGGTATATCGGGTGGCTGGCAGGTTACCTGATGCTGAATCCATATCCATGCTGCACCAATGCTCCTTCAGTTGTGTTCATTAAAGCTGTGGCCTACTTTTTCCCAATTTTAATGTGCTGATCTGCCAGCTACATTGACATAAATGGGTGATACTTCATTATAATGAGCACTTCACATTCACTAGGGTGAGCACTAGGGTTGTATGGCCGTGTTCCGTAGCATTTTCTCCTGACGTTTTGCCTGCATCTGTGGCTGTCTCCTTCAGAGGATCACGGCCATACAACCCGGAAAACCCACAACACCCTAGCGATTCTGGCTGTGAAAGCCTTCTACAATACTTCACATTCACTTTGGAGCTCCTGCACCTATGGAGAACTGTTAGATTGCCATAAAGGAAAGACCTGTAACTCTCAAGCTGTAGCATATTTATAAGCAAAATAAAAGCTATTTTCATGGTTATTTTTAGATGTCTTCTAAATTTATAAGTATTAATTTTCCCTCATAGAACTAGAAGCACCTGGCTTTGCCAGCCAAAAGACACAAGAAACTCTACAAGGATAAAAAATGTTGTTTAAAAATTCTCATTAAAACATTCCTTACAGAGTAGTATTTTTATGTAATACATATGGTACACAGAAATTAAATGGCAGTCTTTAGTCTAAAAATGTATTAAGTTGGTTTGCATAGCTCACAAATGGCATAATGCATGAGTTTAAAGCTTGGGTTACTCACATTTATGGGTATGAAATAGATCTTTTATTTCAAAGCATATCTAAATGTTAGTTAAACTAGGATCACAATGGATCTGTCATTCCTCTATGCAGCCCAATATCAGACCTAGACACTGACGGCAAAGTAAAGCTTTAAAATTAATCAAACCCAAGTTTTTATTTAATTTATGGTCTGTCTTTCTCACTTGGATTTTAGTTGGATTACACAGAGTGAGTCAATTGACAGGATGGAATATTCAGTAAACAGTGCAGTAGGGTTAGAGTTGTAGAACCAACCAGATGTCTAAAAACAGAACTGAAGCAAAGCATAGCACTTTACTATGGCACATTAAATGATGCAAAACTTACATAGTAGGATCCTACATTCAGCAAACTATACACAGCAGCATAGACCACAATCCCTAATAATTTATCCAAGTAACTAATTTAGTACTGTGCAACTGTATTCCCTGTGTAGAAAAGCCCTCTTGAATATTCAGTTTTTCATAGTTTCTGGAAAGTCAGAAGAGTGGGAATCTTTCTAACCTCCTCAGGCAGGTCATTCCATAAGTTGGAGGCTGCAATGGAAAAGGTACATTAATGGGTCTTGCCCAGTGGTGGGATTCAGCAGGTTCGCACAACTTCGGCAGAACTGGCTGTTAAAATGGTGCTTGTAAACAACCAGTTGTTAAATTATTTGAATACCACCACCAAAACCGGTTGTTAAATTATTTGAATCCCATCACTGGTCTTGCTCATTTGCATCTAGCTCCCAATAATAGCTCCCATGGCATTCTTCACAAACTTGAGTTTCTGAATTGATTTTGAGGGGAGACCAATGCACAGTGCATTACAGTATAGTGTAGATGACTGGGAAAGGCAATGGCAAACCACCCCATAAACATAGTTTGCCTTGTAAACATGATGAGACATCATCCCATCGGTCAGTAATGACCTGGTACTCGCACAAGAGACTACAGTTACCTTTTTAACATGGTAAATGAAGAGACTGTGCCACAGAATGCCAAGTTCATGAAAAAAGAAGAGATTAAAATGTGGACAGATGCCCTTACAAAAGATAAAAGGAAAACAGAGGATAGAGGATTGAAAAACAGTCATCTAGAAAACATTTTTAGGCTCAAAAACATATATTGGGAGATCTATGACTGTGTCTTCCCAGCAGCTTTTGTAAGGTTAATTACAACTGCGTAGGGACCACAGTTTGGATCAGGACCATGCAGGGAGCAGAGGGGAGTTTTAATCCTTTCACTCTACACAGTTCTACAAATCGAAACATATATAGTTATGGCACTTGAAAAAGTTTTTTGCCCATTACAATATTTAACAGAGTGGGAGTGTTCATTTAGTAAAACTATGTGGGGAAGGGACCCCCTCTCCCCAGATGACCCCAATCCAAATCAGGGCTCTGTTCACTGAAGTCAATAAACTTTCAAGGATGTAACTGTGTTTATGATTGCACTGCAAAACTCCTTTTTCCACATGCACTTCCAAAGCAGCCATGTGTTAAATCTCCCAAAGCTGGGATTTTTGGGCGTGAGCTGGTTAAATCAGGAACTACGCCATAAGCCTGGCCCGGACAAACATGAGAACATCATATCCCAACCCATCTGTGCTTCTGTCTCATTTGTTTGAAGGACAGATTATAAAATTTTATGACATTCATTAATTTGTTTTCAAGAATCACAAATTATGCTGTTATTTTCCTGCCAAGTCTGTACATGGAATTGGAATGTTGTAGCCAAGCCTTACTTTATAACAGCAGAAGCAGGCAACGCCCAAGTTTCTTAATCTAATATGAAAAATTTTGTTTTTCATTTGAGGAGTTGTTGGAGAAGATTTCTCTATGCTGTCTCCACCACTTATGGGTGTCTGAGTAATGAATATTGTCTCCTGGGTGTTGGTTCTGAGTAAAGACAGAACAATCTCACACTGGGGCACTGAAAGGCACCTTCCCCCTACTCTTTCAATTTGTTTAAGCAGTTCATCAGATGCATTATAAATGCTCAGAAGAAATCATGCTTATGGACAGAAGCCAGATTTTACTTTTTGATCATCTGTTTGATTTTAATAAAGGTGATGAACTTCAGTGTCCTACCGATGGATTCAAAAATTTTACTAAGAGCATGATCTGTCATGTCTCAGCACTGGAAATCTATGATTACAATTAGCATGTGATATGAACGCTTTTGAAGAATACCTCTAGTAGACAAACTAATCATGCATTCCTAAGAACAATTTCCTAAGAGTAAACTCCATTGACCTGGGTAGGGCTCTAGAGATTGCTCTCTGGATCATGAACAAAAAGCCAAGCGAGTACTGATTTTTTTTAATTGTCTGGAACCCTTTTATTTTGTATGTCAACTCGCATTCAACAATGCTTCATCTTCCACCAAGTCCCAGACACTATGGGAAGATAGATCACGGTGGGTCATTGTGTTACAGTCTATCCTCAGGTGCTCTTTTAGCTTTAATATAATTTTGTTTTATTTGCTATATTTCTAATTGTTTTACATTTTAAAAAATCAAAACAATTGACAAAACAAGATTTTTAAAAAATCACATTAAAACTATTGATATATTTATGTTTTATTTATATACAAACCACCTTGACAGTTCTGGAATTGACTTTTTTTTGGCATGGTATTTATGAAAGTACTAGATCACGATCACAAATAAATAAATAGGCCAATGCTTGTGAACACAGGGAAGGGGAAGATAGGTATAGATAAGGGAACAGCAACATTCTATGAAATATACACCACAGGGCATATGCAGTGTAAGCTAGGTGAAACAAAACTACACAAGTACAGACCAGCTTGAAAACTAGAGGCACAGCTTTGTCAGAGCACTCTCTTGATTAACATGACTCTCTGCAATGGAAACAAAATAAACAAAAATGAAATCACCTCTATACTTTTCTTTGCTCTTCCTACCACATTCCGCTTTCTCAGTATGGTTGGTCCATGGTTGCCTAGGACCATCTCAAAGAATGAGCCCCACTCCAAAGCTCCTGGAGAAGAGAATTTCACATAAGCTATAACTTGACCCACCCTCCTGTATTTTCTTTCAATTTCACATTCCTGATCAGCCCAAAGGAAGCAGGATAAACATGTCTTCTGATTTTGAAAACCAACTGAAAAGGACTATGAAACCGGCAGAAAAGGACTGAAACCGGTAGAATCAGGCAGATTTAAACAGGCTGCTTCATCCTACCTCTATTTATTTTCCCAAGGAACACCTGTATTATCATGTAGAATGCTATCATTAGGTTGTACTGACTTCCACCCCTTCCCATCTCCCCCACCCCTAGCCACTTCTTGACACCCTCTCAAACCCCTAACCACCCCTTCCCACCTTCCCCACCCCTAGCAATCCCTTGCCACCTTCTCCAATCCCTCCCCACTCTTTCCCACCCTCCCCCACCTCTAGCCGCCTCTTCCCATTTCCCCCACACCTAGCCACACCTTTCCATCTCCCTCACAGGGACATGGGGGGTCAGATGACATGGACATCGGTCATTATGTAATGTGAGGGGGCGCAAATCACCTACCAACCCCCTCCTCCTTCCCCCGCAGGTCCATAAATTTTCCCAACCTCCCCCAACTCAAGCCGGGCCACAGGGGGCCTGGAAACAGCCACCCCAGCCCTGCCCTCTCCCATCCCCAAGCTCAAGTGCCCCCCATCCCAACTTAAGCTGGGCCTTGGAAAGGCTGGCGAGTGCTTCCCTGCCCTGTGGCCCAGGGAGTTTGATGGGGGCAAGGTGGGAAAGCTTTCACTGGGCTCTCTGTGACCCAGCTTGAGTTGGGATGGGGACACTTCCTCCAGGCCTTCTGCGACCTGGGGAGTTTGAAGGGGGCAGGGTGGGGGCAGCTCCTTCCAGGCTTGGCGAGAGCTTCCCCACCTCCGCTCACCCTGAAGCTCGCTGGGCCACCGAAAGACTGGCGAGAACTTCCCTGCCTCACAGCCCGGAGAGCTCCAGGGTGAGCAGAGGTGGAGAAGGTCTCATTGAGCTGCGCCCACCCTGCCAACCTTTTGGGCTCCCTGGGCCACAGAAGGCCCAGCGAGAGCCATCCCCACCCACTTGCCACCTTCCCTAGTCACCCCTTGCCACCCGCTCCAACCCTTAGCCACCCCTTCCCATCTTTAGCCATCCCTTTCCAACTCCCCTAGCAATCCCTTGCCACCTTCTCCAATCCTTTCCCACCCTCCCCCACCCCTAGCCACCTCTTCCCATTTCCCTAACTCCTAGCAATCCCTTTCCACCTTCTCCAATCCCTATCCTCCTCTTTCCATTTTCCTAACCCATAGACATCCCTTCCCATCTCCCCCACCCCTAGCCATCCCTTGCCACTTTCTCTGATCCCTACTCAACCCTTGCCTCCATCCATCCATCCCTAGCTCAGCTGGCATTGTTCTGAGAGGTGGTACATGATATCTAAGTGATCAACAGGTGGAGGTGGTTGGTTAGAGGGAGCCATGGAGATGGGTCAAATATACACATCTTGCTCAGTGCGCATCTGTTGTCATCAGCACCAGCAAATCTCTGCCTATGCAGACTGATGGATGCAAACACCTTGTACGATAAAAATTACCCACAAGAATCAGGTTCCTATACTAATGGGACCACTTCCAAAAACCAGCCTATTCTCTTCTCTGCAGTTCTTCTGCTCAGGAGTAGTTACTGTATTTTCCCAACTTGGGTGAGTTTCTGTTGAAGAAAGTTGTGTGGGCTATAGGGGGAGTTGGGGCATAACGATCTGTGATGCCAACCACAGATGTGAGCAAAATGCATTTATTTATTTGGTCACTTATTTGGTCATTTGTTGGTTGGTTGGTCTTGTGTGCTGTCCTTCTCCAACAAACCTTTGGAGGCCCGTGTAGGTTCAGTGATGGGGATAAGCTTGGTTCCTCTCTAAAGTGTTGATTTGAGAACTGTTAAGTGAGACACTTGGGCAGGGGGCTCAATTTCAGTTCTTGCCTTGGGCTCCATTTTCTATAGATATGCCCCTGATGGACTTCCAACATAGGTCTGAATGGTACTGTCTTCTCTGACCCAGCATTTTTAAAAACATGACACAAAGTATAATGTCCCTTTGAAGGAAGATAAATCATGTTATGCTAAAACCAGACAGGAGTGAACTAACTGGTCTGTTTTTCATGAAATATAAGAAATAAAATGTAGTTTGGGAAAAGTTTTTTTTTATTAAAATTGTAGCAGCCTGTGCTCTGAAATACCCTTGGTTGTCTAAAAACGATATCAGTAAATAAATATTCAGACCTTCCTGAATTTTTTCCCCAAACAGCGTTCTCCTTTTTCTCCCTCCTTCCTCACACTCTTTCTTTAGTTTCTTTGACCTTTAAAAATAGTAATTATTTGTAGCTTGATTTTTTCAAGATGTTCTCTGGTACAAAATGATGGCAGTGAATTCAATTTTAAAGTCAATTCATGAAATGCAATATATAACAGGCTGAAGGCACTACTGCTTTAGGAAGGATATAATGAAGTATTTCACCTTGGAGTCCACTATATCCTCTTCAGAGGAACTAGTGCTTCTTGGCTTTGGAATTCATGAATTTTACAAGATATGTGTATTGTCATATGGACAAAATGCATACTGCATAGCTACATTTAAGCTGCTGCTGCTTCCTTGTTATTCTAAATGGCTGATGAGTCAAGGACAATTCTATAAAAATCCTTACTGAGCAAAGTAACACTTCATGTGTTGATTTTCCAGAGCAGCTGCAAAATATCCCTGACCTCATGTCTGAAAAATTTCAAACTATCTTATTTTAGTTTAGTTTATAATATTTACATCCTGCCTTTCTGCTCTCATAAAGGCCACCAAGGTGGCTACAAATGAAAACTATCTAATAAAATCACATTTTAAAACCATTATAGAAAAAGAAGGTGTCATCAAGGGATGGCTAACTTATGGTAAGCCCTTCCACAGGGTGATGCAGGGATGAGATGAGCAGAAGTGGTTTGCCATTGCCTTCCTCTGCATAGATCTCAACCTCCACAAACTCATAATTAGAACAATTAATACTGGGAACTGAAATACATGCAAGGATCACTGAAGAAATGCCAAGCAAAACAGAAGTGAAAAAGAATCACCAAACTCCACCCTCCTCGCACTTTCTCCCCCCAAATCTACAGATATTTCCCAACCCAGACCTGGCAACTCTGGAGGGAGGAGCATCCTGCTGCTACTTCCAACACGATGTATGGCAATAAAAATCCTGAAAGAATCAACTTTCTGAACAACATCCATGCGTAATTATTAGAAATTTTAACCAACCAGCCAACTGCTCTGCACAGATCTTTGAACTGTTGACTTTACAAAACAGTAAGTGTTAGCGTTAAATGAATACTCTCATGGTGACCTGTTATGCTGTAGCATAACAGGTCACCATGAAAATATTCATTTAACACTAACACTCACTGTAAAGTAAAAAGTGATGGGAATGAGCTGAATTCTATTCTGTTTGTGATGTTGCTTTAGCAAATTGTGTGGTCTAGTTTGCAGTTTACATTAGGAGAGGGTTTATAAAAGCAGAAGCCCAGTTAAGAATTGCACAAAATCTCTCTATGTTTATCTCAAACTTTAGAAGACAGCCAAGCAAGCAAATATAGTCCATTATATGAAATGTCACAGATTGGGAAGGGACTAAGAGAACATTCGTATACACAAGTTACTATCTGCGATTTTTATTCTTAGCGATGGGGTGCGAGAATAAAGATCTCTAAACAGCGGTGGTAAAAGTAACAAAATGAATGTAATAATGTAGGAATTCTTTGTTTGGGCTTTCAGAAAACATCTACCTGGTTGAGATTGACATGAAAGCGAAGGTTGTTTACATAGTGATTTGGAGTACTATTCTTTATTCTATTGAACACATAGAGCTGCCTTGTATGAGTCAGACCATTATTCCATCAAAGTAGATATCTCAGACTGGCATCAACTCTCCAGGGTTTCATCTCACCTATGACTGATCCTTTTAAGTGGAGATGGCAGGAACTGAACCTGGACCTTCTGCATGCAAATTTATTTAGTATTATGGTTATTAGCAAGATTTTTACTTTGCCTTTTCTACCCTATACGACCATCAAGTTGGCTACAATACAATACAAGTTTTTGCACATTACAATAAAAATTTGCACATTAAAATCTCATTTAAAAGAACATTACAACCAACAGGCAAATAAATCATTACAACAAGTTAAAACCAAAGTTTGAAATAAGTACAACAGATAAAAACAACAGTTAAAATATCAGGGAGAAAGCAAAAAAAAAGGACCTGATAGCAGAAGTTGCAACAGAAAGGGATAGGTGAATCTCTCTGGGGAGGGTGTTCCAGAGTTTTGGTGCCACTACTGAGAAGGCCCTCTCCTGTGTTCCTGACCACGCATAGTTGCTCTACCACTTAGCCATTTATCTATTTTATTAATGTTATTTATAGTCTGCCTTTCAGAGACTGAAGGTGTGAGTCAATACAATCAACAGAATGGGACAACCCATGAACAATGTAATAGGATTTGGACTGCAGACTCTAAACCCAGCAAAAATCTGAGCAGAGTTGAAACAAAGCATAAGTATTAACATGCTGCATTAAACAATGTAGAAATTACATAATAAAACTGTATTTACAGCAAAAGACAATATGCCCTTGATGCAGTATAGACCACAGTCCCTATCCCTTTACCAAAATATCTTTCTGAATGATGCCATTTTAGTGTAGCCCTGTTACCTGTGTAAAAAGCCCTCCTCAGTAATTCAGTTTTGCATAGTTTCCTGGGCAGTTGCTGATTTTGCCCATTTTCAGAATGGCATCTGTAGAAGGTTCTGCTCAGATAAGAAAAGTTGTTGCGTGGGAAGGGGGGGGGCGAAGCGTAAGGAGGGGAGAGGGCGGGGTAGAGGCTATCCTGCAGATATAAGGGACCAAGGTCAAAAAAGACTTTGTATATGATAGCCAATATCTTAAATTAACCTTGGTAACTGATGGACAGGCAATGCAGTGGCTGCAGAATGGGAGTTATATGAATGCTCCACCTAGTTCCCAGTAACACTGAGCTGCAGTGTTCTGCACTGGAATCTTCAAGCTGATTTTGAAAGAAGACCTATGTAAAGTGCATTAGATCAGTCAAATCTCACTGTTACCATGGTGTGGATCAAGACGGCTAGATCAGCCAAGTCCAGGTAGGGGGCTGTGACGAATTTGCCCACCCTGAAGGGTTGGTGTGTGTATTTTTATGGCCCTGTGAGACAGGCCTTGGCAGATGCCAGAGAGAGTCAGTAAACAGCACACTCCATATAAGGAGCCCCTACCTGATTGACTGGCAGAAAACGTAGTTCACCTGGTGCCACAGGTAGAGGGAGCTAAAAGGGTTGAGTATATAAAAGCAGGAAGAAGCCTGTGACAGGAGTTCAGTTCAGATTCATAGTCTGACAGAGAGATCTGACTTAGCTGTGTGCTGACAGGAGTCAGAGAGCTCTATTCATTTCATTTCATTTTAACCTTTAATGGCATATAAAGAGCTCTATTCAAGCTGAGGAGGCTTGCTAGATTGTGGAAGCCCTGAGTTTTGGTGGAAAGTGACCGCCAGTCAGTGGCTAGACAGCTTGTCTGTCCAGACCTAGAGTCTGTCCAACCCCAGTTCCAAATCCAGACTGGGAAGTCAAGTCCAAAGGGGCAGTATGGCCTATCAGGGGACTAAAGGAAGGAAGGTGGCTTGTGTATGCCAGGATCCTTCTAGACTTAGACGTGGGATTGTGTGGGAACAAGAAGGGTGTGTGGATCAGTAGTAGAGGCTAGTGTCTGTGTATAGAAGCTAGAAGCTGTGTGCTTAACAACTAAGAAGCTGAAACCTATGTGTGAGTGAAAGCTTAAGTAACTGAACCTCTTTAAGATAAAGAGTGAAGTGGCCACCTGCGTGTGACCAAGATAAGAAACTGACTGAAACATCCTCTCAAGTATAAGCTCTAACTTTCTGTAACCACAAGCGTTTAAACCTCTCTAAACCAACTGAGAAGCCTTCCTTTCTGTTTAAATAAACTTAAAATCTGATTTCACATTACCATAAGTGCCAGTCTGAATCTGTGTGCCTAGGAAGGGGTGGTGCCTGTCTGCATTTAAAGCCAAAACCCTCTCTGACAGAGTTTCCCTCTATTTTTGTTAGAGGCTCTGGTGTTTACTCCCTCAGCCTTTTGGAGTGTAGGAGGAGGGGTGTTGGCGGGCCAGTGACCAGTACACATATATTGGTGGCCCAAGGCTTGGCGGTAATCAGTGACGGTTAAACATATACCGTAATTGGTGGCAGCGAAAGAGAGTGCCGTATGTGTCAGGGGCCATCTTATTTTTCTGTAACTGCATTAGCTTGTTTCTCCAGCAGTAGTGTTGGATCCAGTATAACACCTAAGCTCTTCATCAGGTCGCAAGGGTCAGCTAAACCCCACTGACCCTTGGTAGGTGGGAAACAGTGTCCTTCAAAATCTCTGCCTTTCCAACCAGCACTACCTATGTCTTGTTATGATTTATTTTCAATGTATTTACTCTGAGCCATTTCACTACAACAGACAGGCGGTGATACTGATAGGTGGTGATTCAGGATCTCTACCACATCAGGAGATTTGATAAGCAGCTATAGAATTGGGTGTTGTCAACCTACTGATGACAGCCAACCCCCAATATATGAATGATTTGTCCTAAGAGCTTTACACAGAAGTTGAATGGAATGGGGGATAGGACTGTACCCTGTAGAACTCCCCAGGAGAGGTCCCACACTGATGACAACTGGTCTGTCACAACAACCCTCTTAGTCCAGTCTGTGAGGACTTATTTCAACCAGTTCAGATCTACAAATGATTCAATGAGATGGCATAGTCCATTATATCAAAGGTTACAGAAAATCCCAGTAGGAACAACAAAAAAGAATAATGACCTTTGTCTACGTTCAGATGGAAATAATCTACCAAGATCAATAGTGCCATCTTTGATCCATAGTCAGACCTGAAGCCAGACTGAAAAGGGTCCAGGATAGATAAGTACCCAATAAAATCTGGAGCTAAACAGAGACTGGGTGATAATTATCCACAATTTTCTGTACGTTTGGGCTTTTTCAATGTAGCAGTCAGATAATTGTTGACTGGCTGATGGAAGATACCCCAAGTTAGTTATTGATTTATGATGGATGTCAAAGGCTTATTAACGTGGTGTTTACATAATTTTAGCAACCTGGGCACAGATAGTAGCCTTCCCAGGTGCCAAGACTGTCAACAGCCATGGTCCATACATAAACAAGATTATTATATTATTATATTTCTTCTGACTGACCTATGTCACAACCAGTACTCAAATCAATGCATATAAACCATATATTTATCAGAAAAAATACTTTGCTAAAGTATCAAATGAGTTTGTTTCTGCGTCAATAAAGGCTAGGATTTAGGAGTCAGCAAATGCTGACATGTCTTTAAAAAACTAGGAGTAATATTTCTTCACTGCTGCTACAACTAATTTATAGATCTTCCATTAAGCTGCAAAACACATTCAATCAGATTTAGTGTGAGATTTTCCACCAATACTGTTCTAGACATCTCCAAGGTCTCTTCAGGTCACCCAGCTGTATGGTAAATCAGGGAACCAGGTTTACTCCAAGGACAGAAGTAAACAAGGTGAAACCTTGTCAATAGCTTCAAAGATCACCACATTCCAAATTACCACTGCAGCTTCAGTGGAGCCAGTGTTTGAGATCCTAAATTTCCCCAGAACATACTAGAATCCAGTAGGATCTCTGGCAGCCCAACCCAAAAGGGGGGGGGGGGACGAATTCCCCTCTGAATGCTGCACAGGCTTCCACTGGCATAAATGCCTCGTTGGGGCACTTATGCTGGCAGAAAGGAAAATCTGCCAGCGGCTGGCTGCAATGCCTGACCTTGCGTCAGTGCTTCCACACCACTCCCAGCATTCCGGGGGGGGGGGGGGCAGGGCTAGCCTTAGACGGCCTCCAGACCCCTCTTGGTTCCTGTATAACAGCAGAGCTGCTGGTGGAGATATGCTATGATTTTCATGGCATATCTCTATTCTCCCTTATAAGGGAGCTGGAGGGTTTTTTTTAAAAAAAATCTTTTTGGGGTTTCCTGCACTGCGGGAAAGCCCTGTGGAACAGGCAGATCTACAACCAGCACCATCCCCGTCCACCTCAGTTCTGGATCATGCCGTACATCTCTGTGGCCAAACCATTTTAACTTTGGACAGCATTCACCCATGCCTTGAGTAAGTACTGGATCAGTTCACAGTTCATTCCAAGTCTCCAACACAGACACCAAACCTTTCCTGAAAGACTCCATGCAACAGATTAAGTGCAAGGTGTAACCTCTTTCAGGGTTGGATCTGTCATGATTTGAAGCAGGCCAAAAGCAGAAAGAAGCTATAAAGTACTGGCCCCAGCAAAGTACCTTCTGTATAGAAACCCTCTGGAACAGTCTGCCAACTTAGACAAGGTGCCTATCAGAGAACTAGGTGGCCAGTAAACAACAGTGTGTCTGACCAATTCTTAATTCTCAACATCGGGAGCAAACAATCAATGTCAGTGATAGGCTGAGTAGGGAGTTTGTGGAAACTGAAGGACTCTCAGAAGATAACAGCCACCCCCTGTCCCTGACCTCTTGAGCAGTGTTGATGGAGGACCACATATCCAGATGGAGTTAGTTGGGGCAGACGTGTTATTCTAACCATGCCTCGTTATACAAGCCAAGTCAATTTTCTGATCATGTGTCAACCCAGACTGATGTGCACTCTTGTGCCTCACTGATTTGATGTTTCACAATATTAATGAAGGCAGGGAGGAAATATAATCAGATCTCTTGGGATGCTGCAGAGGTTAGGTAGGCAGTGAGCATCAAATAAAGGCTACTTTGGAAGATCCCATCCCTATATCTGCCAGATCCTACTTGCATTGGAATAGTGCGTTTGTCAAACATCCTGCCCCAGGTACTTGCACAACATCCACTATGTTTAGTTAATATAATAATGTGTGGTAATTGAAGCTTGGTGCTCCATAGATTCTTTCACTTACATACCAAAACCATCTACATTTTGTTCATGATGAATGATACATTAATCCTCAATTTTTTTGTCATATTTTGGATACTGCAGAATTTTTGAAATCTCAGCATCAGTACAAATTCAAAGCATTGGCTTTTCCACCTATACATTCAGCCTGCTATCCATTGGTGGAGCAGATTAGTGTTTAAGCCGCTCAAAGGAATAGGCATGAAAATGAGAAAGTGCACTAGAGCCACAGCCAACCAAAATAACTATGACTGTTAGACCTCAGGTCTAGTACAAATTAGGTTATTTTTTAATGAACTGTTAGGTTGTTGTGTCCATGCAACTTGTTCAGACTAAGGAAATAATGCAGGATATAAATATTCAAATATTTAAAATTACATAAAATGGCTGTCCACATCTGCAACTGGGGAAAATGTATTCTAGACCACAGATTGAAACTACAGCATCCTTTGCTGTAGAAATCAAGCAATGCCATGCACATGGGGAGAGAAAAGAAAATGGAATTGCAATAACCAGCTGTAGACAGAGGGCAGCTAGGGTGTTTTGTGGAATTTCTGTGCAACGTATAATTTGCAATTGGGATGTAGGACTGAACTAGAAGAAGCAAACACCTTCATAGAGGGTCATGGGACAAACTAACTGTGAATAGTGAACAGACTTTGACTCTGGTAGCTCAAACCATAATCATGTTTATGGTAGCATTTCCTTAGGCAGTCCTGCCATTTGCAGAGATATTCTATTATATAGTGCAGGATTGAAGGAACATCTGTTGCAAAACTAATACAAGCAATGTAAATGTCTTTCCAAAATATCTATTAGCACTTGTTTAGAGAAAGTTATGCGGAAAGGAGCCTTGTGCCTGGTTCCTACATCACTTGAATGTTAATATGTATATATAATATATATAACTATATATAATATATATAACTATACTCTTATATATATATATATATATAACTATATAACTATATATATAACTATATATAACTATATATAACTAGAGCCCTCCTGGGCAGTCTGACATATCTCCTGTTAAGCGACCACTTCCACTCCACCTGGCACACCAAAATTATCAATCAAATAAACAACATAGGTGTATCTTTTGACCAACTCCTACTGATGGATGAAAGACAGGCTTTCGGAGTTTTGAAACAACGTACTCTTGACATTGAAGGGCAGCTTCTCACAGCTGGAGCCTGAAGAACTTGTTCTCCCACATTTTATGGCATTTCACCACCATTGCTGGGTTTTATGGCTAAATATCTGAGTAATTTAATCAATCCACATCTCCGTAGATATTTTATGCTTGCTCGGCTTAATGTGCTACCGACTGCCCAAACAAGAGGCAGATATCATGGCATCCCACAGGAGAACAGGACTTGTTCCCCCCCCCCCCCCCACCCCCCCCCCCCCCCACCCCCCCCCCCCCCCACCCCCCCCCCCCCCCACCCCCCCCCCCCCCCACCCCCCCCCCCCCCCACCCCCCCCCCCCCCCACCCCCCCCCCCCCCCACCCCCCCCTCCCCCCACACACCCCCTCCCCAACCCCCCCCCCCCCCCCCCACCCCCCCCCCCCCCCCCCCCCCCCCCCCCCCCCCCCCCCCCCCCCCCCCCCCCCCCCCCAACCCCCCCCCCCCCCCCCCCCCCCTCCCCCCCACCCCCCCCCCCCACAAGAACCCCCCCCCCCCCCCACCCCCCCCCCCCCAAACCCCCCCCCCCCCCAACCCCCCCCCCCCCCCACAACCCCCCCCCCCCCCAACCCCCCCCCCCCCCACCCCCCCCCCCCCCCACAAGTATAGTTTAGGGAATGCATTTACCAACACCCCCCGCCCCCAAAACAAGCAAGTGCAAGGAGAAGATCCTAGCAAAGGGCCAGGAGAAGAAGGTTCAGTTTTCCCTAGGCTTCCCTGTGAATTTATTCTGGCCAGGCAGTAGAGAGTGGGCTGCATACATACTGAAGCTTTGTCAGTGGCAGTTCAACACAAGGGAGTTTAAGAGAGCATGTGAGGATTATGCTTGAAGAAAGGAAAGGAGGTAAACATCAGACTAATTGAGATTTGCAAAAAAATTGTGGCTGTTAGGTTTGTCTGGTAGATTAACCAGGGTTGGGCAACACATTGTGGATTAAATAAATAAGAACCAGTAACAGCCACAGCTACAGATGTATGTTCATGGCAGTGAATCATGAACCTGTGCACACTCTGTGGAAGGAAGGACTTCCATGCTGAAAACAAAGTGAATGCTGTGTGTATATCATCATGTATCAAGATCACACACCCATGCCAAAAACACTGTATGTATGTCATCATGTATAAGGATTAACATACTCATGCATTCCTCTCATTTACATGCACAGGAATATAGAAGGTTTGCATGAGATTTAGAGGTAGGTAGTATATTATTTCCTACATGGCAGGGAGCACTTTTTCAGCCTCCTGGGTTCAAATCCAAGAAGTAAAATCTGCATGTATAGGAGAACTATGGAAAAGTTGCCTAACATTTCTTGAATCCTGAATGTAAAGCTCTATTTGTAATACACTAAGAACATAAGAGCCTGCTGGATCAGACCAGATACCATCTAATCCGTACTCGCAGTGGCCCACCAGGTGCCTTTGGGAGCTCACATGCAGGATGTGAAAGCAATGGCCTTCTGCTGCTGCTGCTCCCAAGCACCTGGCCTGCTAAGGCATTCACAATCTCAAATCAAGGAGGATCAAGATTTGTAGCCATAGATCGACTTCTCCTCCATAAATCTGTCCAAGCTCCTTTTAAAGCTATCCCGGTTAGTGGCCATCACCACCTCCTGTGGCAGCATATTCCAAACATCAATCACGTGTTGCATGAAGAAATGTTTCCTTTTATTAGTCCTAATCCCCCCCCCCCCCCAGCATTTTCAATGTATGCCCCCTGGTTTTAGTATTGTGAGAAAGAGAGAAAAATTTATCTCTGTCGACATTTTCTACCCCATGCATAATTTTATAGACTTCAATCATATCCCTACTCAGACGTCTCCTCTCTAAAGAGTCCCAAACGCTGCAGCCTCTCCCTCAATCATCCTCGTTGCCCTTCTCTGCACTTTTTCTATCTCTTCAATATCCTTTTTGAGATGTGGTGACCAGAACTGAACACAGTACTCCAAGTGCGGTCACACCACTGCTTTTTATAAGTGCATGACAATCTTTGCAGTTTTATTATCAACTCCTTTCCTAATTATTCCCAGCATAGAGCTTACTTTTTTCACAGATGCCATGCATTGAGTTGACATTCCCATGGAACTATCAACTAAGATGCCCAAATCCCTTTCCTGGTCTGTGACTGATAGCACTGACCCCTGTAGCGTGTATGTGAAGTTTGGATTTTTTGCCCCTATGTGTATCATTTTACATTTTGCTACATTGAACTGCATTTGCCATCTCTGCACTGCACACTTTACATCTGTTAGATTGACTTTGAATTGTAGAGTATTTCTGTTAACATGAAATTTGAAACCATAATTTCCCCATCTCCATCCAGGTATCTTTTAGTTCTGGAAAGTAGTTTTCGTTCTTCTGGATTTAAACAGTGCCAATGTTTGACAGGCAACGAGCACTGACGCCCCTTGTGGTCAAAAGAGAGAACACTGAAATGAAGATAGTTCTAAAGAAGTTGCAGTGGATCAGTTGCTATTGAAGACGCGGATTGTCCGGTTGGAAGAGTTGTCATCCCTGGAATTATTTCAACCATTTGACTTTTTAATGCAGTATTAATTCAGCAGAAAATCTGGGGTTTTTCCCCAACGTTCCTGTCAGCCGCATTAACAGCGATTATAAAATCATGACTTGCATTTTAGTTTTTCAAAATCTATTTTAAAAACTCAACCGTTATCTAAACTATAAATGCGACACGTTTCAAATTAACCTATAGGAAGAGTTATTTGCTGTGCCCCAAACTCCAGTTCCTTCACGGGATTCTGTCCCAGGAAACTCTGGTGTTAATTGAAGGTTTAAGGGACAGGTGCCCATCAAGAGGATTAAGGCGGGCGACAACGCCATTGCCTTTGAAGGTTCCCTTATGTCTCCGGCCAACTTCTGCCCTGTCAAGCCCCTCCCCCTCCAACTCACACTTTCACACACAACCCCCGTGGTGGGTGATCTCCTGTCCTGGAAGCTCTGAAATATAAGCAAGCCGGCGCCCACTTCTTAGGGAGAATTTCCAAAAATTACCCCGTCACATGGAGAAACAATTCTCAAGTCACATTTTGCTTTCCGGCTGCTATTCAATGCAAATCTCAGCGCCTGCAACAAACAACGGCAAAAGTTTCTCCTTTCTGTGTTTTTTCCCCCCAGCACTCCAGCCAGCTCTTCTGTGGAACCTCCTTAAGAAGAGGAGGGGCTCCTGGGGGGCTGCTGTCAATCTCTTTAAGCCTTTCCTTTCAAGCTTTGAATGTGAGCTGCCCACCAGCCCCCCTCGACCCTCCCCCTTTCTCCAGCAGCTCGTAAAAGAAAGAACAGGAGGGGGAGCCTCAACAGCAGCCGGAGCCAATCGCAAGTGGCGAGGCAGGGAAAAGGGGCCGAGCAAAGGGAGGAAAAAAGTGGGGAGCAGGAGAAAGGGCCCGCCAGCCGGAGCGCTCACGCTGAGGGGCCGCGCAAAAGGAGGAGAAGCGTTGCTAATTTTTTTTGTTTGTTTGCTTTGCCATGCATGCATAATGAGGACTGATCAGAGCACGCCGCTGCTGCTGCTCGCAGGGCACTTTTGTATTTAAAGCCTCGCGAAAGAAACCAGCCGCCCCAGAAGGATCTGCAGAGAAAGCGGCTCGGGAGACTCGTCGGCAGCGGGATCAGAAAGAGAAAGGGCGCTCCCTCCAGCCGCTGCCTTTTCTTACGCGGCTCGCCGGCGGGGGACGGAGGCGTGCAGCTGAGCCAGGAGTGCCGTGACCGGCAGCCGTGGCATGTGCGGAGATGCCGCCTGCTTAGAGCGAAGAAAGGAGGTCGGCGAGAGACGGAGCCCAGCGGCACCATGAGCGCAGCAGGAAGCCCCTCGCCCCCCAAGCTCCACTGACCGCCTCGCGGCCTCCGCAAGCCCGAGACCAGGGGGTGGAGGTTGCTGTGCTGCAGCCAGAGAGAAAGAGAGCGAGGCGAAGGTGACGCTGTAGGGCTCTCAGGCCGAGAAGGCGCCGCGCGGATGGATTGATGAGGGCGACCCTCATGCGCGCCCTTGGCAGGACTTTGGGCAACTTTCCCACAGGCAGTCGCTGCGCCCCCCTCTCCTCCTCCGCAGCCTCCTCCTCGTTCGCTTCCCGCCCCCGATTGTCCGGCAGCCGCTCGCGATGGTGGGAGCCCGGCGTGGAGCAGCTGGAGGGCGGCGCCGGCGGACCAGGCTGCTCCCGCTGGCGGCTGGCTCGCCGGTGAGGCTGCTGGTGCTGGTGCTGCTCGCCGCCTGCCCGCCTCCCGGGGCGCAGGGCCGGCGCCTGATCTGCTGGCAGGCGATGTTGCAGTGCCAGGAGGAGCCCGAGTGCAGCTACGCGTACAGCCAGTACGCCGAGGCGTGCGCGCCGGTGTTGGCGGCCGCGGGGGACGGCTCTGCCGCCGCGCCCTCCCCCAATCGGCGGCGATGCCCCAGCCACTGCATCTCGGCTCTCATCCAGCTCAACCACACGCGGCGGGGCCCGGCTCTGGAGGACTGCGACTGCGACCGGGACGAGAACTGCCGGGCCACCAAGCGCGCCATCGAGCCGTGCCTGCCCCGCGGTGCGGGGGGCGGCGGTGCTTCCGGCGGTGTAATGGGCTGCACGGAGGCGCGGAGGCGCTGCGACTGGGACAGCCGGTGCAGCTCGGCGCTGAGCCGCTACATGGCCCACTGCGGGAAGCTCTTCAACGGCATGCGCTGCACCGAGCAGTGTCGCGCCGTCATCGAGGACATGATGGCCGTGCCCAAGGCGCTGCTGCTGAATGACTGCGTCTGCGACGGCCTCGAGCGGCCCATCTGCGAGTCAGTCAAGGAGAACATGGCACGGCTCTGCTTCGGCACCGACGCCGGTGGCAACGGCGCGGGCAGCAGCGGAGCCTCCGACGGCGCCCAGGAAGACTACGACGACGAGGAGTACGAGGAGGAACTCCCGTCCAGAAGCCGGGACGAGCTAGACGAAGCGGCGGCGGTCGCCGAAGCGGGCGCGGCCGGGAGAAACGGCGCCTGCTCCCTTTCCCTCCTCCTCCCCTGGACTGTCCTGGTGGCCGCCTCCATTTTGCTGCTCTTCTCATAGCCGCTCTTGCTGTTCTGGGCAGCCTGGGCTGCTGGCCGCACGGAAAGGAGTGCCTGGCTCCGTGGCCTTGTTTGAGGAGGACGCGAAAAGAGGCCCTCACCCAAAGCGGCCTTCGCCTGTGCTGGACTGACACGGCATTCCCCCCCCCCCCGCCCCCCACATCTCTTTTCCCAGGACTGATGCTCGTTTGAAAGGAGCCTGCCTTAACTCCAGAAGGGAGCTGCGACCTCCTGAAAGCAAACCTCTGGCCACTTCAGTGGAACTCGGCCCCCTCCGTGAATATTCACTGGGACATTCCGTTGTGGAGCACCTCTTGTACTTTCTGTATAAACATTTATCCCTGTTATCTGTGTATGGGCATTTCCCCCCTCTTTCAAAATGATATATGAAAGGGGTGGTACCAGTGTATTGGGTTTCTTCTGTATAAAACTAACCACTGTTCGAAATGAAATCCCTGGATTGTGGAATGTGTTCCCTGGGCACTTCAGTTCCAAACATATTTACTTGGGAATGAGGCCCATTGGTAAGTGTTTGTTTAGGATTGCAACCTTAGGACTGTTACACACATTTTCTGCACATTGGAGACAACATTCATACTCTTGTCATGCATGTGCATGCTGTGTTTGAATGTGTGTACCTGCTGCAGCTTTGCAACATGTACATGCAATGGTTGTTATGGAGTAAATGTTCATGTGTCGGCTTATATGGGTTTTGCCTTATGCTTGTGTACAGAAAATGTGTGTAAAAGCATCCCTCAGTTGCGCTATGCAAATTGTTGTTTTTTGGCCTTTTAGCAGTAAGGAAATGAGTGTTAAAAAATGGCAAAGCTGCTGTAGGTTTATTTCTACACTGCTGAGCCAGCATGCAAATAGTGAATGTGCTAATGGCTGTTCATGAAAGCTGTTAACAGTGAAGATAAGAAAGAGCTGGACTTTTCTAGTGTGCCTCCAAAACCACTGCCTTACTTGTTAGAACTAGTCAGCAAATGGAACAACTCTCCCCCCCCCCCATGCCTATATTCACAACATTCAAAATAATGCCAGAAAGCAAACTCAGTTTTGATGTATTTGGGGGGGTGGGGAGGTTTAAGTAAGTTTGCAAGTTGTAGAACATCTTTTAACATGTGTTAGGTATTTCCTTCATAGCAGACCATTTTATGTAGAGAAAGCATAAAAAGCACAGAAAGTTCATCACATGTGATGATAGTACATCTGTCAATATTAGGAAACCACAGGAAGTTGCAACTTCCCAGCTTGTGTAGAGAGGGTGAAGGAAATGTGTGTACAATTGTCCCAGGTGATGAAGCACATACTGTTTTCATGCCTATTCTGCAGGGATGTGTTAGCGGTAATGTCTGAAAGCAGTTCTTGCACACTCACAATTTCGCAACAAAAGCTCACCAGCAAACATCTCTTCTGCCTCAACCTAGAGGGGAAATGGAAAATGCTGATCTGTCAGCTATACTGAACAATGCAACCTTTGTCTTAAAAGAGCTCTGCACTGCCATCTTAAATAGACACTTTTAAAATTTGACTTGTATGTAAAAATATTCTGAAAAGTTACATTGCCTCTAATCCTATCAGGGGCTGACCTCTGGTAAATCTTATATAAGATGTATTTAAAACTGGGATTTGTTACCAGTTGCTCTAGGTTGTACATAGAATTTTATAAATTGTATACTTTGGGAATAATTTATTTTTTAAGAAGTTAAAAATTCAACTGCACCCCAATTGCAATTTAAATGCATCTACCTTTTTTGCAAAGATACAAATTTCATTTGATATGTGAAGCAAGCAACAGTAATTCCCATGGGAAAAGATATGTACAGTGTATTTTATAGATTTGAAGTTAACTTCCTTATTGTTTTGAGAGTTTATGAACTTTGTAGAATTGTATAAATGCCTTGCTGAACTGCCTTAAACATTGTATTTTTATAGAATGCGTGAAAAGGTTCTATGTTTGAATTATCTATTGCTCGTGTATTTTTATGTGTAAATTAGTAAAGAGATTTTTAAAGAATGAATATAGTGTAGTGTAGTTGTTTCCCAGATGCTTTTGGAAGTCTTCCTGGAGGAAATGGCAACAGATTTGAACACAATTTTTAGTTATTTAGGTCTGCATTCTTCTTAAGTTCTTTTTCTAAAGTAAGCCCATATAATTCAGTGGAACTGAGAAGTGTCTGGCTATGGTATCTTAAATGATTATTGGTAATTCCTTTCCTTATTTTAATGGATAATTACTTTAAAAAAAAAACCTAAATGTAGCTTGGGCAACCAATCTGTCTGCTGAATGTCATTAGGCATTTAGTCTTCAGTTGTGTTGGCATGGAAACTTGCTATTGTTAAATCTGGGAAGAACAATTCCAAGTTTCTTTTCCAGTAATGCTGTTTGTCTTTATACAGAAATATAATTCTAAGAACCATCGTGTTCTTTGAAGTGAGGAATTAGTATTGATATCAGAATCACAGAAAGTCCAATAACTGTACGCAAGATTTGTTCCTGCAGTTACAGAAGTGTTATTCTATCAGTGTGCACACAAATACTTACAGAAATTCAAACCAATTCACCTTTCTTCCACACAGAAGAGAACAGACATAAGCATGGGTGATCAACAATGACAAGGCCTTGTCTGATATTGTCCTTAGCAGTTGTTTTGCAGCCCATTGGGGCTGGTTTTCTGCCAGTGCTACTGATCTACACTCAAATGCTCTTAGATAAATAATTACACTCTTAAGCTATCTCGAGTGCTGATACACTTGACCTTGTAAATAGAAATGTTTGCAGTAAGAATAAACTACAGCATTTGAAAATCTTTTAAACATTAACACAAAAGAGAGTGGAGTCCTCCAGGGGATTGTGTTTGAACTGTGCCAAGCTAGGCACTTGCTTTAAAAAAAAGTTTATTTATCTAGTATTCACCCTGTTTATTTAAAACTTTTCCTTTTCAACACTGATTGGAATACAAGTCAGAAGATTAAAAGCCACAACAAATAAACCTTGACTGAGGAGGGGGTGGGTCACCAAAGACTATCATGTTTTCATAGTTAACATTTAGCGTTTTTTAAGTTAAGGTAAAATCAGGACTACTTGTTTAAAGGCAATTAACAATTTCTTTTCATAGCATCTGCTCTTTTCACCACAAACATATTTTCCTTACCTTTTTATTTAGATCAGTTTTTCCATCCTTTCACCAAAGCCTAAATGTATAAAGAATTTTTAAGACAGCCCAAAAGAGCTGTGATGTGAAGGAAGTTTATGAGTATGTGGCTATGATCCAAATTTGTTACTACCTGAATGGTTGAGTAAACCTATTGATAAAACAAAACTGTAATTATTAGGTGAAGAAGAGAACAAAGGAGGGCAAAAGGCTTGTAAATGAAATCAGATTCTTTAAATGCTATTTTTAAATTTATCAACGTACTGCAGATCTGACAAAAAAAGTCGCATTTGGAACCATTGCTGAGATGATTTTTACTCGTGATACATACATGAGCACTAGAAAGGATTTGTAAACTCAATATTTTATTTGAAGAGCTTCCACCTAAAGCAGCTGTCTAGAATAAGTTGAGCATCATGATGTCTGTGTAGGAATATGTTAATACTTTCTTTGTGTGTCCTTGTTGTATACTTCCCCTGTTTGTTTCAATGTAAAGAAGGGGTCTTGGAATATAAATCTGACTTTCCGATGACCTTTCTAATAGGGAATAGTAAAAGTGGAGGACTGAATTATTGAGGAGGGAAATCTAGAAATCAAAAATGGCTTTTGGTATTACTCTTTCGCCTCCACTTTATTCTGACAACAATCTTGTGAGGTTGGTTAGGCTGAAAGTGTTGGCCCAAAAGCAACCAGTGAGCTTCCATGGCAGACTGGGGATAGTTCTCACAGATTCTTGGCCAACACTAACAATTACACAGTGCTGGATCTCATCTGCCTCAATATGTCATGATTTTAAAAAAAGAAAGGAAATTAGGTATTCTTAGAATAAAGGTTGTCTCACAGTTCTTAGTGGTGTACAAATTGGCCACCGAAAAAAGGAGAGACTTGTACTTCCCAAGCCTATAGTAGATGACATACAATGCCATCCCAAGCAGGGTATAATTTTGCTCAGAGTGCCATTGTCTGTCCTTGACTTCTTGGAAAATGTCCTGTTGACTTCATGTGACTTCCTGTTGACTTATGTTCATTTCACTCAATCACAATTCTTGTCAGCAACTTGGACAGCAGGTGAGGCCTGCCAAGTGCATGATTTGTATTTTGAGAGCAAAAATAGGACACATTTAGCAGATGTTTTTATGGGATTTTTGAAAGTTCTTCTAGCCTTAGCCCTCCCTGACAAAATAAGCTGGGGAGAGAAAGCTCCTCCCTCCCTCTCTCTTAATCCTTCTCCCCTCCCAATTTCATGTAAAATAATCCACAGGGTCCCCTTGTGCCCCCTTCCCAGTTATCAGGTTTGAATTCTCAGTGACAGTTTATTTGTCTTTGGAAGCACTTCAGTGACAAATGTTTAAGGGAGTGTGAGACAATGGTGGAGAACAAGAAGGCAGTTCATTGAACTGACAGTGACCATACAGTAAATAGAAGGAGATTCAAGCTTCACTGCTCACCCAAGAGCACTGCAAGGCTTTTGTACACACTCACAATGGATATAACATAAGGTCTCTGTTTATTTTTAACAATATAT
The DNA here is from genome assembly GCF_021028975.2 of Sphaerodactylus townsendi. Taxonomy (NCBI): domain Eukaryota; kingdom Metazoa; phylum Chordata; class Lepidosauria; order Squamata; family Sphaerodactylidae; genus Sphaerodactylus; species Sphaerodactylus townsendi. The sequence continues at coordinate 69,367,290 of NC_059431.1, forward strand.
ACCACTACATGTAGGCAGACATACATCACCTGAAAAATAATAGCTGCGAAAACAAATCAAGTGCTTTTGGATGAGGTAAATCCACTGAGGTTAGTTTCTTTCCAACCCTGAGAGGGGTGGGGGTGGGGGCGGGTAGGCTTACAAAATCTCATAATATGACACACAAAATGTTCTTTTCCCCCCCAAACAATCTGCACAAAACTAGAAGGATGAAATATGGAGGCAAATAATACGAAAGTAAGATGAATTTTACCTGATTACAATCCCAATCTAGTGCATTTTAGAAGAAATTTGGACTATCGGACTTCTGGTTTCTCTTGTATGCAAAATAATACCCAAAGAAAACAAATAGTCCTTATGCAAACACAAGCAGATCTTATAGCACTCACAATTTTAATCTAGAAAAATGAGTGATCATTAACAAAGTATGACTTGTTCGCATCAGCATGAATTATTCATTCAAGTATCATGACACATACCTCTAATGTTGTAAAAACTGCTGTGGTGGTTCTATATGAAATGTTAGAGTAATGCTTCTGAGCAATCCTGGGATAATTTCTTGCAGAGGGATAATATGAGCATGTCTGGGGATTTTGTTACTTCTGTTCTAGAAATAAATAATTGGGTGCAGCATATAGCATACTCTATTATACCATGCACTAAAATATTAGACAAATACAACATTTCAGTATGCATTGCCACTGACAAGGATCAAGGCAAACTGGGAAGAGGTGAATTGCAAGGGATTGGTATGCACAAATGCTACTAGCGAAAATAAGTTGGACATAGGTTAACGTAGGAGAAGAAGCAGTTCAAAGAACAGTATGTGTGAGTGCAGACTTACTGTATTTTACTTGAGGTATTAGTCAGGGTGATGAAGAAAGTCAGCCTGAAAGTGACTTTATTCGAATGACATCGAGTAATACATTGAAGAAGCACAAACACTTTCTAATGCAACTGATTTTTAATCAATTTCTCCAATAATGGAATGATCTACTACAAAATAGTGGATCAGGCATACACGGAGGTTTTGGCATGTTATTTGTCATGGCTCTCCCACTCTATAAACCAGGGACTTTAAATTAAAATGGATTTCAACACAGCTTTTGGTTATGGAGGACAAGAGCCCTCGAGCTGCATTAATCGGGGAGAAGTCGAGTGGCACTTTTGTCATGGAAATGTTAAGCACATAATAGTTCAGGCAAACAATGTGGAGCCACTTCATTCTTTCAGCCATGCTGACACCTCTTAAAGAGGAACTGCAGGGAAGGATGTGGGAAAGATTTGGTTTCTGGAGACCTTGTTTCAGCTAATATTTTGGAGCTGTACCTCTAAACTCCTTTACTAAAGGTTGTAACTGAGGAGTTCGAACAACCATTCAGGGCAAAGTTTGATTCAGTCCATGTTGATGCAAAGGATATTTGTGAAAAAAATGTTTTGTTAAAGCTCTTCTTGTGATGGCATTTATTATATGCCCCAGGGCTGGCTTGGCCATGGAACCAGCGGGCAATAACTTTACAACAAATTCTAAGTGAATTCTATTAGGAACCAGTGACCCGGCAAGTATGTTTTGTCTCACAGGGATTTGAACATGAGCACGGTACATGGATTTGGCGTCTTCTGCAATAACTCTGTATTAATTATGGAATGGTGATATCCCTGAATAACACATACAATTTTTAAAATTCAAAACATTTTAAAAATAAGGAGACTCTGAATATACCTATAGCTAATCTGTGATGAAAATAGTGAAGAGTGACAACAGGATCAGAAAGAGATGCAAAATTAAATAAGATTTTGTACTTGATAATACTAGGATATAGAAAATGAGACACAGTAAGAATCTAGGCTATAGTTGCAATCCTATGTACCTTTACTTGGAATTAAGCCTTCCAAAGACTTATTTTTGCAAGATGTGCCTAGATTTGAGCTCCCATGATACAAGTAAAGTTGTATAAATGGTAGCATTATGGCGAAGGAAGAAAACAAGTGTTATCACATATTCATGACTTTTTTAGAGGAGTAAATACCTGGAAGCACATGGAGTGAAAGAAAACAAGAAAACACATAGCTATATGGTGCATAAATTTGTAGTACCAGGCTACGTAGAGCCGGATTTCACTAGCATCAAAAAAATAATAAGACAAAGAGACTTGTTAGGAAACAGCAGCGAGTACGATGAAGCGGAAATTTTAATGTCAACATTAAATTTCCAGTACCATCCTAAAAATGGAATCCCAGGAAGAAACCCTGAATCCGAATTGGGTTACCCCTAACATACAAACCCATACAAATTCCTGTTACCTACCCCATACGACAAGCCAGGCGCTTCAATATGCCCTATATAATCCTCCCTTCCCACCCTGCGATAATTCCTGAGTACAACAGGAATATGCTCTAGTGCAAGATGGGTGACCTAAACTTATGCATTGGGGCTAGAGATGCCAGCCTGCAGGTGGGACCTGGGGATTCCATGGAATTACAGCTCATTTCCAGGCTACAGAGGTCAGTTCCCCTGGAGAAAATGGATGCTTTGGAGAGTAGACTCTACAACATTTTATCCCACTGAGGTTCCTGTCCTCCATAAGCTCCATCCCTGAATCTCTAGGAGTCTCTCAACCTGGATCTGGCAATCCTACTCCCACATCCTCCATTGGTGACCAGGGGTGAGGGAGGGGGTCTGGCAACCCTAATCGAGGTTGATGAAGTTACATGGGTCCTAAGCAGATTCTAGCTGTTTAAGGTCTGTTTCAGCCTCCATTCCAGTGGTGGGATTCAGCAGGTTCGCACCACTTCGGCAGAAACGGTTGTTACAATGGTGCTTGTAAACAACCAGTTGTTACTGGTTGTGGTGGATTTCCGGGCTGTATGGCCGTGATCTGGCACATCTTCTGGGCCACACAGCCTGGAAAACCCAACACAACCAGTTGAATCTGGCCATGAAAGCCTTCAATAATACATTAAACCAGTTGTTAAATTATTTGAATCTTACCACCGGAACCGGCTGTTAAATTATTTGAATCCCACCACTGCTCCATTCCATCATGTCCTGACTGAGTTCTTGGTCTCTGCACTCTGAGCTGCGGAAGAATCACTAGGACTTACAGAGGTGACCAAGTACATTCTTCCTCAATTATTTGGTCGATATTTTGGCATAGCACATAGCTATATGATACCTTAGGCAAGAGGTAGCTTTAGTTAGAGATCTATGCTGAGCCTTGCAGGGGATACATAGTTCCTGACATGGATAATATTTACAAATACACTTGGGGCTGTAAAACTCCAACTGTGGCAGGGTCACCATTAGCATTCTTTAGTTAATGTTAAGTCAGATCATGGTGCATACAGTTTACTACCAGAGTATCCAGCTGCCTGTTCATTAACAGTTAATCAGGATTCCCACCTGTAATAGTATATGATGTATAGTATACTGAATAGTATATGATGTAAGGAGGAAACTTGCAAGATGATGATCCCAATAACCTACAATAACCAGAATACAAAATACCTCAAGGCTATGAATATGATTTATCTATTGCCTTAAAAAAGGAAGAACTCGTGTACCAATCATTCATGTTGTTTTAATACTAATGGCACAAATTTCTCCTCAAGCATCCCTGATGGGTACCACCTTCACATCCAGCTGAGGCAATAGTAGGCTCCTAAAACTACACAGTAGCAGTGTGGGTCAGGTGATGACTTCTATAACAGAACCTCCAGAGGTATCTCAAGACATCAACATGGACAATCATCTTGCCTGTGGTAGAGTGTAATCATATACAAACAAAAAGGTTGCACATCAAAGCATGTGATTATTTGAGGTTTTTGTACGGCTGAGCATTATGGTTGTCCTTGCCATGGTGCAGTAACACAACCAAGCACATCTGAGTTTGGTAGCAGAAACTCCTAGAACAACAAACACCATAAAGCTAAACAAGATTTACTGAAGAAAGTTAGAAAAGATGTTAAAAACAAGGCATTCAGTTCAGTGGTAGCAGAATGCAATAAAACAACAAAGCTGACTAGCTATCTCACTTAGCAGAATCCTAATGCAGCGAAGGTGGTTCTTGAGGCAAATAGTTTCCAGCACGCAATACAAGTGTCATTCTGCAGTATAGAGGGGTATGGGAAACAGATCATGGGGTCCCAAGTTCTTTCCACTAGCTACATTTAGGGAGAAAGTTGAACCTAATCTCCTGATCTCTATAACCAATCATGGGGCAGCTCCACAGAATCATCTCACGGCGTGAGCAGCCCTCCTTTCCCATACTATGTTCCCAAATGAAACGAAATTATTGTCCGGGGAACCCCGCTTTGGCGATGTTATGCCGCCGTGCTACTCAAAATTCTGTACCTGCAAAAAGGCGAAAAGACTCCGGTATTGAGAAAATTCCTCCAAGATGGATCCTCTCTTGATAGTTGAGTCCCACCAATAGCTTGTGGATAGGGGCAATAATTCATGGCTTGCCATAATCATAGAATTTCTTCACCCCAGCCCCAATCGTGAAAGTCTCCTTATGGATTTGGGTGTAGTTCATTCTGTTGGATCCATTGTTCTAAAGCAGAATGCAGTGAGTGAGGAGTCTTGCGAGCACCAAGTTTTGGTTTGGTACCATATTACAGAAGCCCTGACTTCCGGCCTTCGGGTTTCTGGAGAAAAGAAGCCTCAGTTTTTATTCTCCCTGCGGCAAGCAAAACCACTTCTAGCATGAATTTAATTTTGCTTTGCAGCCAGATTTTGCCAATGAGCGTAGTTTTGCCACAGACCTCTATCCTCCGCCCACAGCCAGCCTGCTTGGGCCAACCCCTCCGCTTCATCGCAATGCGTTGCTCATTTCCCTCTTTCCCGCTTCTCTAAATGCTCATATCAATACATCAATACAACAATAACAGAGTTGGCTTTTGAAAAGGAACAACACAAGCGGTGTCTCTTTCTGGCTCCACCCTGCCTCCCCACCCTGCTTCTGCCCTACCTGATGATCAGGAAGGCATTTTTAAAACTTTCTTTCAGACGAGCTTTTATTTTAAAAACAAGCCTCTCTCTCTCTTGCAGCTGAGTGAGTGAATGAGGGGGGGGGGAGGGAGAAGAGAATATCAGCAATATCTGCACCTTTAAGGCTGTTGATGGGCGGAATTAAGAGGAGCAGCGAAAGGAGAGGCTGGTTGAGACTTCAGGCTGCCTCAAGCATAATATAAGGACTGGACTTCAGGCTGCCTCATGCACTGGACTGCCTCATGCATAATATAAGGAGAGCCCTCTGCAAGCCCACTGGTCAGAGAAGAGTCCCTAGGTAAGTGTTCCCTGAGTAATCAGCCAATGAGTCCCAATCAGAGGTGTTGGGGACAAACGCCTGGTGTCAGGCCCCTGTTGCTCCAGGCGTGGGAGAGGAAAACAATCCCCTACAACCTTCCTTTCTCCCCCTTTGGGTTCAGCCCCTGCCCCACAAGATCGGTTCTTCTAGCTTGGCAAAGCCAGGCTGCCCAGGACAGCCACCACCTAAGGACAGGAAAGTGGGGAATGGCAGCATGGCTGGAGCCCGCAGGGGACCAGCAGAAGCCTATCTCCCCACCAAAAGGCCAGCTGGGCCCATGGGGGCCAGCAGAGACCTTCCTGCCACCCCAAAAGGCCAGCTGGGCCTGAGGGAGCCCGGCAGAGGCTTTCCTGTTCCCCCACCCCAGCAACCCTCCCTGGCCTAAGGATCCAAAGAGGATCCACTCCCACCCTCGCCCCCACTGCAGCACCCCTCCCTAGCCCAGGGATCCAAAGATCCCTGGCCAAACATGCCCTCCCCTCCACCACAGCAACCCTCCCTGGTCCAAGAGTCCAAAGATCCCTGGCAAAACAAGCCCACCCCACCCCAGCAACCCTTCCTGGCCCAGAGATCGAAAGATCCCTGGGCAAATGAGCCCTCTCGTCCTCCCCCCAGCCCAGCAACTCCAAGGAGAAGCAGTGGTGTAGTGGTTAAGAGCAGGCACACTCTAATCTGGAGAGCCGGGTTTGATTCCCCGCTCTGCCACTTGAGCCGGTGCCATTCCTCGGGGAACGGCGATTACACCAGGTAATCTAAACACACACCAGCTGGGTGTTCCCTCCCTCCCTCCTTTCTTTCCTGGCTTTGTGCTGTGTTTCCAATGCTGGAGGGCAATTGTGGGTGCTGGATATAACACCATAAAATGTTTTCACAGCAGTAATAAAACATTTTGAAAGCATTTTAAGTCATATAACACTTAAAACATTTTAAAGTGTTATAGCAGTTGTTAAACATTTTGAAAACATTTTGAAAATGTCAAAAATTTTATTTCCGCTGTGTGTCATGGACCATTGTTGTGTTCAGATTTGTGAGTTGGGGCATGTTCTATAATGTGAGGGTGATTTTGAGATGACCTAGTGCAAAAAATCATTCTTTGGTTGTGGTGGGAGAGGGCGGTCGCCCCTGGGGGCATAACACTCAGATTTTGCCATGGGTTCCATTTTCCCTAGCTACTCCTCTGGTCCCAATAAACTCTCAAATGACAATAAGACCCTTTTTAGCATCAACTCTTAGTACAATCATTTACTTATCTGAAACATCTCACACATACCCTTTTACTTTAGGGAAGCAATTAACTTTATCCAAAATACACCCCATTCCAAACTCCAAGCTCATTTCTGTGATGAACAAGACACACACACACCCAAACCCTCTTGAAAGTATCTCTAAAGCCACTTCCGCACGGCCCAATAAACATGGGTGTCGGATGGTAAAAAACCCATTTTGGGGTGGAACTTCGCACAGATGCTGCCCTTAAAACAAGTCTGCCCTGTGTTATTTCCCCCAAACTGGTTTTTTTGAGAATCATAGTATTAGCAAGTCTTTTCCAAATCCTGGGTTGCAGCCGCTTGTGAGTGAATGGCCAGGCAGGAGGTGCTTTATTTGCCTCCATTTTCCTTTTTATTTTATTTTGTGGCTTACATCTGTGTAGTTGTGCAGGTGCAGATGGTCGTATTGTGAGTCATCAGCATGGCTGTGGGAGTTCAGTTGTGCATGCCTGCATAGCTACACATTGGTGGGAAGAAAATTTAAAAAAATAGACGCGCCTTTGCGCAAAGGCGCAGCAGCAGCCTGGATTGTTTCCGTGGGCTCCAATTGCTGCCTGCATGGAATGTAAAAACAGGAAAATGGATTACTTTGTCCCGACTGCAACCCGTTATACATTTGCTGTGTGGAAGGGGCCTAACTGGCAAATAGTGGGAAAGGGCCACATTCTTGTCTACTTGCTGCTCCCAAGAGGCTTTCTAGATTCAGCTAATATATGTGTTGATTCACACCACAGACCAAAACTTGCTACAAAGTTTTATCTAGGATTACATCCGATAAGATCATCAGTGCTGACCTACACAAGGCAACCTACTAACCCACTTTCTGTCCCTTACTGCAGGGCAAAATGATAGGCTGTCAGATGGATTCCCCTTGCCCCGCAGTTTCTGAAAGTAGCTCCAATTGCCCCTGTCTTAGTCACAGGTGTGCTAAAGTAAATAGATTCATTTTCAGTAGGATATATTTCAAAGTGAGGTCACAGGAGTAGTGTGGAAGAATATTACTGAAGCTCATGGATATTTACATAATTTATGTTGCTAACACCAGACTCTAAGATTATTCTTGTATGCTTAAGAATTGTACAGAAAAATAATTTAAATGTGGCCTTTCCCAGCAAAAAGTTGGAGTAATGATGGCAGAAACTGTACCCTATACCCTACTTTCTATGTTACTCTTAAAAATGTAGGAGCTCTCATCTGTTCCTGGATTTTACAACCCTGAATGAGATGAAAAAGTCATAATTGTGATTTGCTTATGCCATTTTGAAATTGAGATCCAACCATTTCTCCAGGTTTCCTGTGTTTGCATGAGCTAGAAAAGGAGTAGAAGATCCAGCATCTGGAAGCAATTATCACGTAACTATTTATTATGTTTGAGGTCTTTATATTATAACAAACAAAAAGGCAACCAAGCCATGATCATTTATATAATGTTTACCATGGCAGTTCACAAACGTGGGTGATTCTACTCAGTGAGTTGGCAAGGTAACATAAAAAGGAGAGGGAAAGTGTCAAGGCACAGGGCCAGAATAAGAAGAGCTGAAATTGAAATGAGCTGCTGGTAAATTAAAACATAAACAGCTTGCCTTAGGAGACAAGAGGTAGCTCATAAAGCAGCTAAGAAGACAATAATTTTTATGGTGTGGGGAAAATGTTGTTTTAAATGGTATTTTTAAAACACTAACAGCATAATCTTGCAAAAAAGTTCTGGGTTTCCAAACTAATTTAAAGGATTTACACACCGGTGAGGACTTTCTTTGGTTGTATTAATCACAGCAATCATTTTTCATTGTGTTCTTGCTGCCCTTCGCCTGTTTCTTTTGTGTCTTGCTAATGTAAAAGTCTTCTGAAAGCTTTCTCATACAGTTGAAAAGATTCTGCACCAACAGACAAAAATCATTAATGCCATACTGGGATTGGGCCTTTTAATGAAAAACACTCAGGAAATCCTTGAAGAAAAGGGCAATTGTTTTTTAAAAAAGAGTCCTACACTTAATTAACTATGACTGGGTGTCTAGTGTGAAAGAGAAGTGATAAACTGTATAGTATATCAGAAAGACATGCTTTTCTTTTGAGCTTTTTCTTCTCCTATTTGTTTCAGATTTGTTATTTAGGGCAAAAAACAGAAAGAATGTGAAAGTCACGGTTTCCAAAACACTCTGCCACTTTAAGAGGATACAACATGCCTATTAATAATGATATTACTCTATTATTGTTAAGTATAATGAAGCATTGGGAGCATTGGCCCCAAGCTGCATTTCTCCTGAAATGTTTTCAATTAACTCTTGGCACTGGCAGGAAAGCATCAACCCTTTCCCATGCTAAAATATGGAAAATCTGCAGGGTACTTCTCAGCAGGGGTGGAATTTCATTAAAACAAGCACATCATAATTCAACGACTTTTGCACCGTTTAAGCCTTTCCATTGATAAGGGGGTTGAGGTGATTTTTATGGATTTGCAAAGAGAGATGATTTCATAAGTTTTTTTCTGAATATTTGCTTTGGCCATGGCTTTTGAGTTATTTTCTGCTTTCTGATACAAAAAGGGTGTGGGGGTGGGGTATGGAGTTTAGCACAACTATGACTATCAGATAAGTGGCAGAACTGAAGAGACTTTAGCAGAGGCTTGATCCTTTAGACATTTATTTTCTGAAATCTTGGTAGGAACTGACTCTATCGTGATTCCCTGGGATCCTTTTAAAGCTGGGAGCCTACTTCAATCTGCATTTTTGTATAGCTTACATGGAAAGCAAATATGGACTTAGGAGAAGCAAATGGTATCATTTTCAGGTAACAAAACTCCCCCCCTCCCATCATGAACATCCACTACCCAGATGTGCTGCATAAACTGACAGCTTATGAGAAATGAAGAGATTTTGAAAGAGGGTACTTTAGATGGCAGCACGGGGCTATACTCCATTGTGCATAAAGAGCCTCTCTGGCAACTGCTTCCTTCTTCTGCTCTTTGTGTATCCACTTCATCGTTCTTTCAGCTTTCTCGCTGGTCAGTTTCCTTCCTTTTCTTTGATACCTTGCATAATAAGGAGGAACACTTTTGTTTCTTAATATTACAATGGTTTACCACAACTTTATAGGGGGTGAAAAATACTTTTCACCATTATCTTCTTCATAACACCCCATTATGTCCCCATTTTATAGGTAGGAGCTGAAGCTGAACCACAGTGACTCTGAGACCACCCAGGGAGTCACAGGATGGGGAGGGGTGCAGGGGGCTTGAAAAGCCCAAGACGATACTACACTAATTTCATAGCTTCAAAGGGAAATAAAAGAAATACACTGAAGTGTACCTTGAAACAAAACAACACAGCAGTGTGCACTGTAAAGAAAGCCAGTTTTAGGTCTGCCTCAGGAATCTACATAAGGGAGATTTCCTGCATGACAACATTCTCAGATGAATTACCCTTCTATGTAGATAATTGTCTATACCCTCTGAATGCACCATCACATGAGTTCAAGGACACATTAAGTGCCTCAGCAGGAAAGATTCCTCTTGACTGAGGGCTCCCATGGTACATACAGACACATTTGTATAGGTCATCTGCAGTAACATATATGGGTATACGGCATAAGGATTTGATGGATCATTACCTTCTACTTAAGGTCACGATGTCTGATGTGAAGATGTCTGGGATTTATGCTACAGACACATCCTTTTAACATGCTTTCATGTGACCAAGTTCAACCCAGCAGACACACAAACATGCATGCATTTGGTTAAGTAGACAATTTCATGCAATTATTAACATAACGTAAATAATTGAAACTTAGATCTATTTTAGCCTATTATAGCTCCATAAAGAACAAGAGCTAAATTCCCTGTTAAGTTAAGGATAATCATCTATATCTCTCAATGTATATTTCAAAATATGTGTGGCAGGAGGGCAATTTGGATCAGGGTTGTGGTGTTGGGGCAACTAGGCAGATAACCTTTGTCCACAGCACCCAGTGGAAATTAATTCTCCCATTCTGCCATTAGTCCAGTCTGAGAAAAGTACAGGCACCCAAAACAAGGCTAATAGGGATGCTGATCTCTGTTCAGAAAACTACGCCACTGAGGTGAAGGGTTTGTTTTATTTATTTCTTCAGTACATTTTAATCCCACCCTCCTCTAGGAGGACACCATCCAAGCTCTCAAAAGTCCCCAGAGCATTTGAAAATCCATCAATCTCTGGGGTCAGACCATCCTAACAGCTCCATCACTGCCAATGGATGGAGCAAGTAGTGCCCTCAGTGTGCTACAGGCTACAATAGCAGCTCTCCTACCAAATCCTCCCCAGTGCAGAAAAAAAAAGCCAACATATGATCCTTCTCATATGTCAGCCCCAACACAACTTGGGACAGTTTCATGGCTACAGTGGTAGCCCTGGAGTCCTAAACTGGTCAAGAAAACTTCAATGTGGATAATAATAAATTGTTTACAGAAGAAAGATTGAAGCTTCAGAAGTTAACAAGAGAGTTCAAGAGGCAGTTGTTGAAAGAAATGATGAATAACTATAAGAATTAGAGGAAAAATATTTTTAAAAGGACACAAAAGTAGAAAAAATGCAGAGGATTAACAAAAAAATGAAGGGGACAATTTGACATAATTTTCACTTCCCTCTTCCTCAAAGCCAATCTTGCCTTTCAATCACTTTATTGCAACAACAGGTGTTTCTGAAGAGCTCCAGAGATATCACCCTTATGTCTGGAGGGTACAACTATTCAGAAACAGCTGCAACCATCATAAGAAGATACACGGCTTGGAACCTGTCAATTTTTTTGACTGAGTAGAACATGGCAGTCATTTTGTGGTGATACCCACTACCTGTTCTCAGAATTCCAATAATGTCCACAGGTTCAACAACACTACTATTGTCAGATGCTGAAACTGATTAAACAGCATTTGTTTGAATTTTTAAAGGGAATACCTCAGTGAAAACTTCATCTTAATCCCGACCTGTATAAACAGTGGTATATTCTCTCTCCTCAAGATTTTATACTGAAGAAGGAATCCATAGTCCCTGTTGAAAATTTGGTTCATACAATTACATTTTTGTTTCAGCTCTTTTTCTGTCACCCAGACATCAAATTCAAATAAGTATGGTTAAATAAATATGAGCTAATGGGTTGAATCTAGTCAGGATTTTTGTTCAGTCACAGTCAATTCTCCTTATTGTAGCCCCCCCATCCCACATAGCTTTTGTCCATGCAGATCTGATGGTCTCCAGCATAGCCATTATAGTGGTCAAAGGGTGATTTCCCACTGAAAACTGAAACTAAAAGTAGATTAATTCAAGTTTCAAAATGAACCGCAACTTTTCATTGCAGATTCAACATCCTCACTGCACCATTTTTCCAGGGAAGACTTGTAGGCCTGCATCAGATTCCAGAAATGCTACAATCCCCACTGCTGCATGCACAGTTATTTCTTTTTGTTTTTGTCTTGTTTGGTTTTGTTTCGCTCGGCTTCTTCTGTTTCAGTCTAACGTTTAACCTCTCTGACGAGAGAATGAGAGCAAGGAGACACTCGGTATAACATTTAAACTCAGAGAGGGTGCCTTGCTCATGGTTTCATGACTTCACCAGCTGATGTGATGATGTGAATAAAAGTTCCCGCCCCAACACGGCACGACAGCCAATCAGGAGAGACCCGCCAAGTCGATCACGCAGTAGTGGGGATTGTAGCATTTCATCACATCAAACCCTCATTGAGTTGAAACCTTTGAAATGAGAAAAGATTTTTAATCCAGTTATACCAGATGAAGTCCAACTCTATAGGTCCTGAGAGCTAGAGGCTTAGAATTTCTCAATTTCCCTCACATCCATGCTTAGGAGTGTGAAAACACACACACATTGGGCGTTTTCGCACACACTGTATGTTGCAGATCTGGCATGTGAGGTCGTCGCCGTATCACACATCTGTTTGCACACACTTAAGCCGAAATGTGTCCCGACCCCCTTTTTGTGCCACATTCCAGCCGTTGTTCCGCATTTTTCCTGTAAACCGCTCCACAGCTTGTGTACCAGCTTTCTTGGAAAACGAAGTTTCCCAGAATTCTGGTGCCCTGGTTGCGTAAAACAAAAAAGTGGAGCGAAAGTGGATCAGGCGGCAGCGAGGGTTTACGCCCACCGTGTGACGAGATTTGATCTATCCAATGGGAGTGCGACGGGGCGTTCTTGCTGCGCGCGGACATTCCTTTGTTCCTTTTGCAGTCTCACTGCGACTTCCCCACCGTCCGCTAGGTCTTGCTAAGCCCTTGCAGTCTGCGACTCCAGCAAGAGAGAGAGAAAGAGACACAAGCGCCAGTGAGGAGGGTATTGGGGACAGGGGTGGGGAGAGCACTTTGGATTCTTCCAGCCTTGTAAGATGTTCACCACCCGGCTCAACATGCAGCCTCCAGGAACCGCACACCAATGCTAACTGTAACCTTGACAATCAATCCAATGAGGGGTGTGCAGAAGAGTGGGCAAGAAAGGCGAAGCGCCTGAGGTCGGGAATAACAAGTAAGCGGCGGACTCGGTCCTGCAAGCGGCCAGGAAGGAAGTGACAGGAGGCGAAGGGGAAAAGAATACAGCTCACAGGCTTTGTAACATATCGCCCGGACGTCGGAGGCAGGGAGGGGAAGAGAGGCAGGGAAAGAGGAGGGGCTTCAAAACTCCACGTACCGGGCGCAGCTGCTCTTCCACTTCTTTGTCCTTCCTCCTCCTCCTCCTCTCCTCCTTCTTTGCTCTTTCTCTCTCTCTCCCTCCCACAATCCCAAATCGAATGACTCTCTCCTGCCGAAAGCTGGAGAAATGATCAGATTTCACTCTGCAAAAAGGGGGCGGAATCACATCCCAAAAGCGTTTTAATAAAACAAACAGAGAGCTCTCAGCTCGAAAGGCAGCAGAGCAGGGAAGAGGGAAGCGGGCGGGCGGCCCGGCGCCCCTTCTTCCCCTTGCCCCTCTGCAGGCTAAACTCGAGATCACCTCAACATCAGAGCACCTCAATCAAGCACTTTTAAATGATAATTGCATCTTGGCTTGAACTCTCAATCTTTGCCATGCCTGACATTTTGCTAACTTTGGTTTTTTTACCGGGGAGGGGTAGGAGAGAGTTGGAGGGATGACATATGCCACGGAGCAACCTTTATTCTTACCCAAGCCAAAAGATGGAGCATGGCGTTAAAATAAAGCAATGTGAATCTCGCTGCCCCTCCTTCTCCCCCCCGCCAGAGAAGCCGTAAAAGGGATGCGGGGAACTTGCTTCAAGATCTCTTGATGGTTGACCCGTCCGGGGTGAAGTCCTCGGGCCAGAAACACCAACCACAGAAGAAGCAGCTCTGTCTCCTTTCTGTAGTCAGGAGGCATGGCTTAATCATGATGGCTTTCCATCTGATATTATGCCACACAAAGCAAAGTTCTGTAGCCAAAGGGCAACAACTGGTGGTGAGGGAAACCTCCTAACCAGGTAGCAATACCTCGGTTCCTTGGTAACGCGAGAACTTCGAGGCCTCACGAGTATAAAATGGAGACGAGATCACGTCTCAATCAACGCGAGATGTATCGAGCTAATGGCGGCCAATCAGGGTTTTCACCCGCCCACGTCACGTTCTCACGTGACAACGAATAGCAACGCTTCCCCATCGGCAGTGACGGCAAGGAACGTTTAGCCCACCCCCGGACCGCCCCAGGACTGCGCGCCAGCCTATCAGATTCGTCGTTTGCACCGCATTCCTGAGGGATGCAAAAACACGGGAGTTGCGAAGCAAGCGGAAGATGCGTGACTACAGGGCCATGTGCGAATGCCATCGAGCGACGAAACTACATTAAAAAGGCAAGGAATCAATGCGGTTCGCTTTTATTCTGGAACAAAAAGTGTTTGCGAAAACGCCCATTGAATTTCCTTGACAAATCGTTTAAAAACTTTATTGTAAAGACCCTCTCCCTGAATTCCCTTCTTCTACTCTTCATAAAAGTGTCCAGCCTCTGATAAGTTCTAAATATGTGCATATCTGTTCCTCTGTCTCCATTTTGTCACACAGGGAAACAGAAACAATAAATGAGAATACACCTTAATACATTGGATTTATGATTATCTTTGAAGTGTGGTTTCTTTTTTAGCTACAATATTCTTTTTAAAAGGTGTGATTCTTAGCTTTCCCTGAAAGCAAATTTATTAACTAGTTAATTTTACTTATTATCTGAGATACTATATATATCTGTTCTAAAACACACACCAATATTATCTGTAGAGGTAAAAATTACATGCCACTGGGGAAAAAAACCTAGAAAACCAACACTTGTGATGATCAAAAGTCACATATATGCTGGGACTGTCCTGGAATCCCCTGGATCCTGGTAAGTTTGACGTCATCATATTTACTCTATGATGTATTTACTCTACTAAGTGGTTGGTATGTTGCTCTGTGACCCATGAAATGGGATCAAGAAATTAGTCAAGAACAGAAAGGCAAGTATGAGGAATAAAAGCATCAATGATAAAACATAAAGCCATGTTTAGTTTGCGGCAATTGCAGCTGGAAATGTGCCTGTGATGAGAGGAAACCTTATGTACATAAATTCTCTCTTTTTCCCCACAGTGTGAAGATGTATTCTAAAGACACATTTTGGTCTCATGGTTACTATTTCCAAGACTGGCAAAGTAATCCTACACAGAGTACCTGCAGGTTTAATGCCAAATTGGATGTGATGGTGTCCACTGGTCTAACCTGTGAACATTGCCACCACTTTAAAGAGATTTAAAAATGTTTCAAGGATCCAATCTCGATTGTGCTCATAGTATGCATATAGAGGCACTCTTGCCCCCACCCAGCACATTTTCAAGTGCCAGAAGGACTGCCCACAAACTCTGTAGCCTTTTCAGCACTTGAAAAAGTGCCTCAGGAAGTAGGTGGGTAGGAAGAGTTGCCTCAGCCTGCCTGCTGTAAGCCCAATCAGGATTGGGCCCCCTTGGCATTTCAAAATCTCTTTAAAACATTGGCTGAGTCCACCAATCAGACTTGTGCCTACAGTAACATTTGGCCCTTTTCCATTTAAAGCCAAAGGGCTTTGGCCAGAATAGGATTACAATGTAAGTGACCCAAATATTGGAAGACCTCTAAAAACATGTTTTCAGTTTTGAACATTTGTATTTTTCAAATGGTAGGGGGTTTTTCTATCAAAGAAAATAACACATATTGTTGGACAAAATATTTTTTAAAAATCCTGATATTCCAGTATTCAATAAAGGATATCCAATCTCTTTCAAATCCATTTGACTGAAATAATCTTCTTTCTGCTTTATATTAAGACAGTTTGGTTAACAGTAGAATCATAGAGTTGGAAGGGGTCATAAAGGCCATAATGGCCATCTAGTCCAACCCCCTGCTCAATGCAGAATCAGTCTAGAACAGTGTTTCCCAATCTTTTCAACGTCACGGTACCCTTGACCACACTCTTCATATCTCAGGGTACGCCATGAGGCCTGCCACTCCTCCCAGTGCCCCAGCTTACCATCCCCCATTCTCCCCTCCCAGTGCCCCAGCTTGCCACCCCCACCATTTTCCCCTCCCAGTGCCCCTGCTTACCACCTCCCAGAGGTGTATATAGGAAAAATGGAGCCAGGGGCAAAATCTGAGTTTTACACACACACACACACACCACACCACACCACACCATGATGGGCTTTAGTGGGGCTGTAGTGGATGCTACACCCCTTTCCCGCAACACAACACCTGGTTTTAGGTCTGTGGTTTGAGGGTCAGAGAGGTCTGGCTTGGGGTAAGTTGGAAGTGATAGGGGAAGAGGGGTGTTTAAAGGGAAGGCTTGGGGTGACAGATTGGGAGAGAGTGGAACAGAGAGGCTTGAGGTGGGGGAGGGCAGAACAGTGAGGGTTCTGATGGGGCAGGGTGGAAAGGTGAAGCTTGGGGTGGGGGAGGGTTGGAAGGTATGGGTAGGAGTGGAGAAGGGGTTGAAGGCGAGTATTGGGGTGGAGAAGGGTTGAAAAGTGTGAGTATGGGTGTAGTACATTACTGAATGGACTTGGACAGTACACAGTGCACCATAATGGTCTCCCAAAAAATGGGCAATGCTGTCCCTTTCTGATGGGTTTTTTAGTGAGTTTCTATTTCAAGCTGGTTTAGAGAAATGTTTTGTGGGTAACTAGTTGTGCTGTTCCACTTGCTGATTTATCGTTGAATCTTGTAATATAGTTGGTTATTTTCTATATCTTGACTGTCTTTGTAAGTTGCCTTCAGCTAATCAGCAAGACAGGACTGAAATCTTTGAAATAAATAATGATCATACTATACATTAATTTTGTAGGTTCTTTGAATATAAAATGTTTATTGTAGCAAAGGTTGAAGCCAACTCAGTTACAGTTTTTATATCATGTTTGGACCTGCCACAAACACTTTCTGTTAGGTGGGTACCTGCATTTCCCACTGGATACTCAGTTTCCAGGCCTGTGGAGGCCCAGTTTGGATCAGACCAATACATGACACATAAAACCTCCACCCATGCTATTTTCTTAAATTGAAACAGCCCTAACTAACTGTTACTTAGTAAAAATGAGATAAAAGGCAGAGAGTAAGGAAAAATGGATGGTTTCACAATGGGGGGAAGTAAATAGTGGTCCTCCCAAGAATCTGTACTGCAACATGTGCTTTTTATCTTATTCGCCAATAATCAGGAGTCAGACAACTAACTCTAAAGTTATACCACCAGGTTCAGGTGGCAGTGGGATAGCTAAGCTGCAGACAACACAAGTTGTTCAGTAAGAAGAACAACCTGCAAAGGTTAGAAGTAATATGGTACCACCAATAGCATATTGGGGACTTCTGTCTCACTCCTCACCTCCCCCCCCCCCCATCTATGAATCTATAGGGGACAGGTTGGATGAGGCAAACAGAGATTTCAGCACTGGCCAGCACTGTCTTCTTGGAAGGCCCCTACATGAAGCAGGAAGGATTTTATGCAGGCCTCCACCTACCAACCTGTTAAGCTCCCCCATCCCAATCCACACACACAAGTCACATGAAATCAACCCTCCAGGAAGAAAAAGGCCAATATCTTTATTGCATACATGCATGATATTTTTGTATTACATTTTCTAGATTGATATCAAAAATTTAATAAGTTGGGACAGCCTAGGACAGTGGTGGCGAACCTATGGCACGGGTGCCAGAGGTGGCACTCAGAGCCCTCTCTGTGGGCACGCGTGCACAGAGTTCATCATGTGTGTGGGGGAAATGGCCCCCCCCCCCACATCTAGGCTGGCCTGGACTTGATGTGCGTGCACCTCAGCGAGCAGGGAGGACTCGGCTGGCGGGCCTGGTGCCTGTGCTCCAGGTGGCTGCTGCCCAGGGGTGGGGGTGGGCAGAGATGCGCAGAGCGGCACATGTGGGACTTGCTGGAGGCTGCAGCAGGCTGGCCCCTACTCGAGGGGGTTATTGAGGTTAAATTGCCGCGTTGGCACTTTGGGATAAATAAGTGGGTTTTGGGTTGCAATTTGGGCACTTGGTCTCGAAAAGGTTCCCCATCACTGGCCTAGGACCTTCTAGAAAAAAAGACCTGAGTGTCCTTCATTTTGATATTTGCAAAGTCAGTGTATATTGGCTAAGAGCCAAACTAGACCTTATTCTGCAGTTGCATGTAACAATCTCTTTGTTAAAAAAATAATGAAGCCACAGAATATTTATAGATTAATAAAACAGGTGGCAAGTGGTGGGGCTGCTTAACATTTCTCCTTGTATCTGTTTATCTTCCCATAAACTGTCCAGTAAACTTCCCCTTTCCCTGGTTGAAGACAGCATACAGGTATCCACAGACAGAAAAGAAGCTCAGGGAAGATTCTGAACAGAATGAAGGAAAGGATAATCAGTCAGTGTTCTCCACAGAGATTATCCCACTGAGAATATTGGAGGGTGGTGACTTCTTGGGAATCACTTGTTTTGAAACAGGATGTGTCATCATGCTGTTCTAGGAATTTCCAGAACAGCATGATATCCTGTTTCAGAACGTAAAGTGACTCTGCATGCTGTTTTCCCCCCATTCCCACCCTGATGCTCCATTAAGTGAGGGCAGGGAACAACTAGCATCACTGGAACGTCCCTTTCTATTTCCTGATACGTCCACTATAATGAGTCCACTTCCACTGTATACCACAGTACAGGCCCTCCTCTCTCATTTTCGTTCTCCCAGATATTTTACCCAGTTATCTCAGATATTTTGCCTCATTATTAAAAATTCACTGACTGTGTCCTCTGACCTAAAAGCCCCTGAAAATCATCTCTGTTCACAAAGCACTTGTCAAAAATATCCAGAGCAACCTCTTTAAGTTTGAAAGGAACAGGGATGGTGACAACGTACACACACACACACACACACACACACACACACACACACACACACACACACACACACACACACACACACACACACACACACACACACACACACACACACACACAGAAAAACAAAGCTGAAGAATGTGAGTTTGAATGGATGAACAGAAGGAACATTAAGGATTGAGCAATCTTTACTCACCACTTTTCTGCTCTGGGTTGCAGACTCTAAAGCTGCCTTTCAGTTTTTAAAAATCAGAATATTTTCATGTCCTGTTGAGATTCCATTGGAATGAAATTGCTTCCTTTCATTTATATTATTCCATTGCTTTCTAGCCCTGACCTGGATGACTCAAGCTAGCCTGATTCCATCAGATCTCAGAAACCAAGCAAGGTTGGTCCTAGCTCCGTGGTGGCGAACCTTTGGCACTCCAGATGTTATGGACTACAATTCCCATCAGCCCCTGCCAGCATGGCCAACTGGCCATGTTGGCAGGGGCTGATGGGAATTGTAGTCCATAACATCTGGAGTGCCAAAGGTTCGCCACCACTGTCCTAGCTGGTGCTTGGAGGGGAGACTGTGAAGAAATACCACCAGAGTCACTATACAAAAGAAGACAATGGTGAACAACCTCTGTTAGTCTCTTGCCTCGAAAACCATACTTGTGACTTAACAGCCACACATCACACTATCTGTTCTCTTGGTACTCTTGATAATCTTACACCATCATTTCCCATGGAATACCAGGTCCACTGAACAACTAGATTTGAGTCTAGTAGCACCTTAGTGACCAACAAGATTTGGATTGTTTAGGTTTCCAAGAGTCAAAACTTTGCCAGTCCACTGAAACACTTTTGAGATTAATAGGTCAGTCCAAGTTTGTAATAAGATACAGTTACACAGCCACAGGATCTTTCTTCAAAACTTTCTCCCCTCAGATAAATGAAATCATAGTAAGTATCATGGAAAGACACAGATTCGATGATATTCACAAGTTAGAATTGGTAACAATGAATAACTTATTTATTTATTAAAATGGCCATTCTTCACATTTACAAAGCAAATATACAATTTAAAACACAATTCCAAACAAATTAACAGCACATAAATAACATCATGCAAACATCTATAGTGGTTAACACACATACATATAAAGATACACAATTCAAGAAAAATAATTTAGTCAAAGACCTTGGAAAACAAACAACTATTTTCACCTGGTAACCAACATTTTAAAAGACAGGGTGGAAATGAGTGGCTATGGAGAGACAATTCTACTTGCATAGTACCACTTCAGAATGTGGTGAGGGCACAGAAAGAAGAACCTCACTGAAGATTTTAACTGGCAAGCAACCATGTACTGAAATCTCCTATGCAATCTCCCAAATGAAGAATGTCCAAAACAGCAAAAACCTGGAATTCCCCTGATAACTAAACACTGAAGAAAAGAAGGAATTCCTTCAAAGAGTCACTCCACAAAGTTCCTGCATCACCTCGACTTTTGATTAAATATGAGTTGGAGCCCAATGCGGGTTCCCAGGACTGTCCAATTCAGTGATAGTTCAGATCCTGATTACATACACATAAGAGAGGCTTCAGCACCTGCTTGCCATTTCTCCAATCTTCATTGGCTCCGAGGAGCCATCATTCAACCCCCTGGGGAATCCTATGTTCTTAGGATATGTGCACCAGTACATGTAGATGAGTATGGTTTAGCAAATAAAAGTGTTACTTGCAAATAAAAGTGCTTCTGTCTTCATGTTGAAAGAATTTGAAAGAAAGAATAAGGTGCTCCGAAGACTTACCATGATTAGAAGAAATTATTGTCTGTAAGAGAGATGAGCGCTAGATAAGATAAGAAGAAAGACTTTACAGCTTATAAGTACAAGCTGCAAACATCAGGGTACAGAGAAACTAGCCTTTTTTCTGCCTTCTACTCCTTAATTTAAGGAATTTGGATATGGACAAGAACTTGGTGGTCTCATGAGTGCTAGAAACCTATCTTATTTCATGATAAAAACAGATGTCAGTGATTTTTGCCAGGAATCTCATAAGCCTTATAAACCCAGAAATTCTGTTTGATTTCCAAGCTCTGGCACAATGTTTGAATGCATAAATTGGTTGGATTGGTCAGTGATTTCCTAGTGGATTGTGTGTGAGAGAGAAAGAAAGGGAGGGAGAATTTAACAGTGTATTTTTAGGGTAGGGAAAAGAGTGATTACTGTGTCTGGGTCTGGCTGAGAGAGAAAGAACAAAAACTACAATTTTGATGATTCTTCACTAAGGCCTCATCAGCTCTACTTACTAATACTCAATAGCTGAAGCCTGACAGCAGCAGCAGCAACAGCTCACGCCAAGCTCTCAAACTCCTCCACAGGATGTGCACTTCCCAGCAGAAAGAAGAATGCAAAAGGGGGCGGGGGGGGGGGGAAGAGAGAAAGAAATGAAGAGGGAGAGGGAAAGGGGGGGATGGTAGGGAAAGTAAAGTGGAAAAAACCCCTTGCTGACACGGGGCATAACTTAATTTTCACGGTGCCGGGACAGCTGTATCGTGTAATCTGCCATGGCATGCCATTAAAACTTCAATGCCTTTACTGACCCAGAAGGGAAACTCAGACCATGGAGAGTCTTTTGAAAAGAAGTGGTGATCTTTCACGATTTATGAGCTTGTCTTAAAGAAACAGACTCCACTCACTTTATATTAATCACCCTTTTCAGGGTACATTGAGATCTGGGGTCCCTTGGCTGAAAAGTGTGGAGACCTGGTACCTTGAAAATGTTTGCCCTTCTTTGGTTGTTGTTGTTATTTTGAATTTTTTTTCTTTCCACAAAAGACATTGGATTTCAGTGGAACCGTACCTTGCAAATCAAAGTGCAAAATCCAATTACACTGAATCAGTTTGGATGGATGGCGGAGGGGGTGGGGTGGGGAGAGACAGGGAAACCTGCACATTCTTGTACCATGTACATAAAAAGGGGAAAGAACTTGAGAAATATGAGCAGTTAAGATCTTAGCCACTAATGAAATCTGAGATTTTTTTCTACTATTCAACAACTGGAAGTAAAACAGCAATGATTCCTCTGCTTCCATTTGAAGTATAGGTTAGAGAACAAAGCATCTTAAACTAAGGAGTACAATATAAGCTGTTCAAAAATAATAAATTAAATGGCTAGTATTTGAGTAAAAAAATGTATTCCCTTCAATCACCTAGTAACTTGGCATAATTTATAAACAGTGAGAATTCATGCAAGTTGGGCTGCCAGTGTCTGAGTGTTTGGTGGGCTGTGCCCTTTGCCACTTCCTCCATTCACATGTTGACAATCTAACTTATGAAAATTCTTAGCATGTGTAAAGCAAGCCAGTTTACTAGGAGATGTAGGCCTCCCACAAAAGCCCTACTGAAATTTCTTAGAGACTGTAAGAAGCTGAGCATCTAGCCCTTTGTTTTTGGCCCTTGGCACAAAGAATTCCAAAGTTCATTTGGTTACAATCATTTATAAATGGGATTTTTTTTAAAAAAAATGCAATGATAATTAAGGTTCAGTGCCCTGTGCCATTCATTTATATGACCTTGCATTTTTTCAGGCTCTGAGAGCAACAGTGCTAATTTTCCCTTGCTAATGGGAAACATAAAAGGGAGTTCCATGTTGTAATTTAAACCAAACAATCACTTGCATTAAGGTTGTGTTAATTTCAAAGCTGTCAAGAGAGACCATTCAATAACTGACCCAAAAGTCCCCTCCAAGAAAGTTCTTTATTAAAGTCAGCATAGACACATACTGAACACACTGATGGAATTTCTAGGATAGTCCTTTTAACTAAAGAGGCTGGAATTTCAGCAGCCTGAGGGGTTGCATTCTCACTTACAATGTGTGACTTCCCCTCCTCCTTTGACCAGCTGACAGCAATGCCATATCACAAACTGCTTTTGAGACTCTTTTTACTTTCCTAAGCTGTTTGCCATTTAGTTCAAAGGGTGACAGTTTATGAAAAAATAGCCTGAAGTCCCCCAAAAGGATCAAAAAACAAGTCCCCCTAGTTCACAAAATGATCACAAAAGTCATATTCTCAAAATGGATATGAAATGAATTCAGCCATAGTTCAGCACTTTTAGATTCATTTGATTTAAAGGTGTTGAGTATCTGTGCTTGAAAACCCAAGAATTCAAAAAGAAAAATCTTTAAATACAAGACCATGCTTTGGGACCAAACAGACTTGAGGGGGCAGTGATTCACACAGCTATTCATTTACTCGTGAAATGGGAGATAGGTGTCTATTTCCACATCAATAACAGTGCAGAGCTCAGAGAAGTTGAACACTTTCCTTCTTTCTGTTACCATAACTTGTTGTGTTGCTGAAAGCATTTTTCTTACCTCTCTTCTGGTATCAAAGTCGGGCTGGGAGGAGGAATGGCTTCAAATAATAGAGTACAGTGACATAAGGAGGGGAAAGGGAAGATTAGTTTCCTTCACCTGTGCCCTCTATTTTCTGTCAAAAATAGACCCCACCATCCCTCAGTTTCCATGTAAATTGGTGGATACATGAGCAAATATATGCAAACCTCACCTTATAGTTTGGCCCTCAGAAAAGAAATTTTGAAGCTACTTTTGAAATAGGAACATCACTATTGAAGTTTGTTTTAAATTCCAGTTAACTTCTTACCACGTGTTTCTGTGCTGGGGGACACACAGGCATACATTTTTAAAGTGTATTTTGTCACTTAACATAATTATGGAAATCCATCACATCATAGAATTAGAGAGAAGCCTAAGGTTGTTCATTTTTAAGAAGCAGGAAATTAAAGCTCTTAACATTAATAATGTTAGTGGGTTTTTTGAATTTCTCTAGGAGGTTCACAGTAAAAGATTATACAAGCAGAAAACTCGTGATACACTCTTGGGAGAGGGGAAACCCCTCCCACCTGCTGGCCCTCTACCCTCCAATTGCTATCTTTCCCCTCACCCCTCCCTCTTCCTCCAGAGCTCTTGCTCCTTCCAACTCCTTTCCCTCACTGCTGCCTTATTCCTTCCCATGCACTTCCTTCCCTCCACTACTGCCACATTCTTTTCTTTCTTGAATTGCTGCTGTCTGCTTCAGCATTATTTGTTGGAGTTGGAGATAATCCTCAAAACAGTGCCTGAGATCTTATGATACAAGTCAAATGCAGACATCACTTCAGCAGTTTGTTTTGGAGATTATTTTTTGGAAAATCCTCTGGATCTTTGGATGGTCCCTCTTATAGATTTTTGATCTATGCTTCGGGCGGGGTGGGAGGGAGGGAGTATGTTTAGAAGTACATACATGATCATAGGCATATAACAATAAAAGGTCCACAGTAGTGTTTTGGGGGGCACAGTTCATGAATTTGAATGGTCAGCTAGAGTAAAGTGCACCAGCAATAATGGTACCCAAATTATTACCTAACTAACTAATACAGTATCCCAAATAATAACCAGCCTGAATAATATAAAAATAATTTTCAGCTTGCATTTTTAAGTAGACAAGCTCCAAGCGTCCATAATAAGACATATGACAAAGGTTAATAAAATTAAGAACTGTCTCAAGTCCTGCTAGCTAGGCAAACAAACAAACCAAACTGCAAATGGTATAGAACTGTCTTTTTTAAAAAAGAAAAAACCCATTTCAGTCTATCCTCATATACACAAGTTTATGGCACACAAGATGCAGGTTTCAGAGTAGAACTGGTTCAGGGACTCCATATGCCTATTTTCAAAAGCAGAGCTTTGAATCTTTGAAAAATATTAAAACAAAGACAGTATTTTTAAGGGCACAGTGTAAAGAATATTTTTCACCAAGAATAATACTTTAATAAATGTGTAATACTTGCAATAAACTACTAGAATAATGCCCTGATCTGGTAGCCCAAGCTAGCAGGGTGGAGCCTGGGGGGTATTTGGATAGGAGACCTCCAAAGAATAGCAAAGCGCCTTTTGAATTGGTGTCTTTCAGGTGTGTGTTTAATAGTCCCAGAATTTTTTTAACCCCCCCCCCCCTCAAGCCAACTCAAAAAACTCCTGCTGCCTCCCAGTTTGTAGAGCTGGACAGTAGGATTGTTGGCAGCAGCTCCAAAGCAGCCTGAATCATGCTGAATCACGGGATCCACTTTTTGGATTATTTTAAACTGCTGCCTTTTTCCAGGTGAATCCCCCCCACCCCCACCCTGTACCAATAAAATACCAGAAAAATACCAACAAAAAGCCTGAAAAATACTAATGGAGGTTCTGTTTGGCTTTAGCCAAATGCCCACATCTACCTCTGAATGTTATTTGTAGGGATGCACTGCTGACCCAGCAGCACCGTAAGTAGATACTGACACACCGGGCGCTTCCTGCGCCTTTCTGGTCGCTTCCAACTCCCCTACCCCTCATCCCCCGATGAGTCACAAGGTCATGAACTACCTGGCTTCCACAACCACCGGGTGTCCCGGACAAAGGGACAATGGCCTTGCCCCAGAGTGAGATTAGGCCCAGACGCCGATGCTCCTCCTCCGCAGACGTAGCAGCCAAGGTGAGATCATGCATCACATGATGATGATCTCTCAGTCCCCCCTCGCTTCTCCCGGCTCTCGAATTGCCCCCGTTCCGCCCTTCTACACGCCCAGCTAGAATCAAGGCAATAAAAGGTGCCAGGAACCAGCACTCACGGGAGAGTCGCCTGGAACACGGAAACCCGCGCTCCCGTTGCTGGCGCTCTCCACCAGATGAAATCACCGCAGCGTCTGCGTCTTCGTTCTTATGCTGACCTCGGCTTGCGACTACAAGCTGGTGCCGAAACCCGGGAATCCTCGAACCTCCACCCTGCTCACCGTGCAGCCTGGGAAAGGGCCACGGTACCGAAGTCCGCTGGATCGGAGCGCATCCAGGGGACCAGCCACACCATTTGACGTGCTCATCGCTTGTCCGCTGGATCGAAGCGCATCCAGGGACTTCGAGGTCCTAGGACACTCTCGTCCGACGGAACACCGGTGAAAGTATGGGAGCTGGCAAAAGCAGGGCTTATGACAAGCAAGCACGTTAACGAAGCTAAAAGCGTTAGCGAAACGCGGCAGGGTCCCCGGTAAAGAGAGGGGAGCTGCGCCAAATTGGTCGAGGAGATTGAAGCTCAATGTCCATGGTGGTACGCCGGAGGGACATTGAATCTTAAGGATTGGGAAAACATCGGGCGCACTCTTACGCTGCAGAGCCTGCAGCTGGCCGGTGTCGCTGCTACTGACGATGGAGACAATGTTATGTACGCCATCAGCCTGCAGACCCTATGGCTCCCTTTGCTGTAGGTCAGCCCTCCTTCGATCTTTCAACTTCGAATTTCACCCCCGGAATTTTTCTCTATCCCTCTAAATTGGACGCTCTGTCCTCCCTTCTGCCCCCAATGCTCCCCCCTGCCTCCTTCAAATTCTCCCTTGACTCGGTCCGCCCCCACCCCTTGCTCCGCTTCTTCATTTTCTGAAGCCATAGCATCCTCCGGCTCGAGCGCCCGCGTAATTTAGTGGCGTGGGTTTCGAAACCCTCGCATGAGCCGTGAGATTAACCACGACCTCGCGAAAAAAGGAAACCCTGACGAAGAGAGCGATACCGATATTCTTTCGCTTTATGCCCCCCGTTCACTTCCACGGATAAATGAGGGGAGGATGGTATTGTTCGGCGGGTTGTCGAGTACCGCCCGTTGAGCTATAATATCCCTCACCGAAAGCTCCGCACTAAGCGATCGCGGGGATGTAAGAGTCACCAGCCCTATGTGAGAGGCATGCTAGAAAGCAGTCGCAAGGGAATCACCTAATGGTTCCGGATGACTGGAAGACCACCTTTCGCATGCTTTTGAGCCCTGCACAATTTGTGATCTGGGAAAGCGAAGTTCCCGCCAGCAGTGTAATCGCTAGGGGAGCAGCCTACGAGGCGGCACCTACACTGCCGCGACAGCTTTACGGCTTCGATGCCTTCAGCCAACCCCAACGCATCAGATTAGTCCTGCCAGAGGCCACCCTTACCCGATTCGCCTTCTGAGATGCGCCTACAAGGCGTTCATCAAAGGTCCCTAATGCTGGCCAGCCAACCCAGAAGTTTCTCCACCATCCGGACAGAAATCTCCCAAAGAGCCCTACGCCGATTTTTGTGAACAGGCTCCAGGAGGCGGCTTAAGAGAGCGGAGGTAGATAGCGAGGAGGCCCAAAACGAAGCTCCTCATGCGCCTCGCCAAAGAGAACGCCTCCCGCACTGAGTGCCGTGAGGGCAATCCACCGGGCCTAGGCAAAGATCCTGAACTGGCCGACATGCTTAAGGCTTGCCAGGACGCATCGGATCCTCCGCCCACCAATTGCTGAGCCTCCTGTCGCCCGCAGCACTCTCCACCGGGCCAGGGACAGCCCCAAAGGTGATTGCTTTAATTGCGGCAGGTCAGGACACTTCCGAAGGGAGTGTAGGGAGGCTGGCGGGGGGGCTTCTACAACCCCGATGGAGGAGGGTCCTCCCCAAGAGAAGCTGGCGAAAGGCCCCCGAGGCCGCCCAAAACCCGATGCCCCCCTGTGCCAGAAAGGCTTCCACTGGAGAAGCCGACTGCCCGACCAGAAATCCTCGGCGCCCGGGCATCTCTCCCCAGCCCAGGACCAAGGGGAAGAGTACTGAGAGCAGGCCCAAACAACAAGACCCGCACCCAAACCACCCCCCCTCTCGTGGCATCTCGCTCATGTGCACCCAGCCAATCTCGCTTTAAGTTTCCCCCACGAGGGTCCTTCGTTAAGCCCCAACCCAACCTTATGGCGACTCCCATCCCTATCTCCGGGACCATTGGGCTGGTGCTGCCAAAGGCCTCCGGCGCTGAGCAGGGATTGTTCATCATCCCCGAGTCATTGACTCCACGCACCAGGGACCCATCCCATCTCCAAGTCTGGACAAACATCCCGCAGGGAGTTGCCCAGCGGAAAGGACCAGCTCAGCGCCAGAGCTGATCTCTTCCTGCCTCCATGCGCTTGCCCGCTGCCGACGTTTTAATAAAAGGCCAATGGAGCCCCGGCAGCCATCAGGGCGCATCCAATACTACCATTGGCCCGGCGGTGGAAATGTTCCATCGGAAGCTCTCGCCCATTATCTGGAGCTCACTGTGGAGGGGGTGCGTTCTGTTCAAGGGCCTGGTGGACACCGGGCGCTGATGTAGAGCCGGTCATCCAGAGCAGCCGAAAGTGGCCTGACCAGTGGCCAACCGAGACCTGTCTGCACATCTGGGGGGTGGGGGGAAAACAAACCGCCAGACGGAGCATCCGCCCGCTCACGGTCCACAGCCCAGGGTTTCGAGCGGGCAGCTCACAGTCCGCCCCCCCATCGCTCTGGACATCCATGTCAATCTCTTGGGAAGGGACCTCATGAGCCAGGTCAAAACGACCTCTAGCGTCTGGGATGGATAAACCCACTGGGCTCACACAGATCATAGATCCTAATTGTGCCTTCCGGGAACTCATTCTCAACTTCCGTGAGGGAAACTAACCACTTTTTTTCTCTCTTTTTTCTTTTTTTCCCTCTATCTTTCAAAATCCAGCAGAGGCGGGAGGGCCACCATTGGCTGACTGGCTCCTCCCTGGATTAGGGAATCTGGGCCCGCCCCTGGTACCGCGAGCACTGCCAGGACAGGCCCCAGTTTAAAAAAGCGAGGCTGCCGCCACTATGCCCCCCTGGACAAACCCAGGTGTTTGGCTTTGTGGCTACCATCGCCATGCTTTTAGCCTAAAACCGGCCTCCTTAAGGAGTGGTTTCCGGGCGGCCAGGGCAGGCCTCGTAGTCAGCTGGGATGCTGCCGCGACCAAATTCACACACACAAACCTTGTGTGGGTTAGTGCGTTGCTCCAGTCGCCTGGCTGCTGTGCAAGGCCTGGCGCTCGAAGTCGCCTCCTTAAGGAGCGGTTTCATGGGCGGCAATTCCTCAAGATAATCTGGACACAAATTCAGCACCATTCCAGCCTCTCAGCGTTAACCACCAAGGTCGTCACGGTAAGTACATTTTTTCCCCCCAGCGAAAGAAAGAACCCTCCCCTTTCGCGGTGTGAAATTTACCCCTAATCGCCTGATTACTTTGTCTCCCCGACGCATCCATCACCCAAAAGCGCATCCAAGTCCCCTCTTTGTGCTGCTTTCGTAAATTAAGCATGCATACCTACAATTACCCCTATAGGGTCCGCTTTTGCCTCTTCCTTTTCCTCGGGAGAGAGGATCGGACCTCGCTTTTGACGCTAATTCTCCTGATGACGCCCTGAAGCTGAAGCTTCCATCAGGATCAGCCTACCCTCTGCCCTTCCTGTCAAACAATTTAAAGAAAGAGGAGTGGACGGCCCCCAGTAGACTGCATTGTAAAAGCGAACCTCTTACGCGCAGGCTGCAAAATAAGCCTGTCGCCCTATACCAAACACTAAACCCAACAAACCTGATTTTAACAAACTTTGATTTTGACCTCCTCCCGGCCATCGGCTCTCCAAGTCGGGTGACCCGCCCTCCTATAACCTGGGGAAGGGGGTGTTTCTTAGTCCCTCTTCCTACAGACTTCCTCGTGGATTCCTGGACCATGACAGGCCAGCCCATGGAATGGCGCCATAGGAGGAAATCAATTCTCCCATCCCGGAGATGGAAATCTAATTCTGGAGGATCTCCGCCAGCTGCTCTCGACGGGAACGCCAGCGCACCGGACGCCAGACGGTCCAAAGATCCGGGATGACCTGGGGAATGTCAAAGCAATCACCAGCCAAGCTCAAGAGCTGCTGCGCCAGCAAGGCCACCCCGGAGACGCCTTCGAGAACCCTCTGTGTCCGTACCTCTCTCTTTGCGTAATCATCACTGCCAACTCGGGACGCCACCATCCTTTGCCTGCTCTGTTGCCTCCTGCCGTGGTGGCAGTCGGGCCACCCCCCTGACGCAGATTTGACCAGACCAACATCTGGGAGCAATTTGCTGCCGCTGCCAACGCTTCGCCCTTCTGCCTGGGCCAGTACCTAGGAGTCGTGGGAGAGCCTGGGCTAAGCTCCTGCCTGCCTCCCCGCTTGCAAAGCTTCTCCCTGGAGACTTCCTAGCGTGAGTCTGGCTTAAGCCCCTCTTTATGAATGCTTCCATCCATCAAGTACTCTTATGAGCGCTGACTGGGGACCCGTCAGCCCAAAACCCTCCCCGCCGGGCGCCTTCCTTGTCACCAAGACTGTCGCTAATCACAAGTCCAACATCTTGCATGCTCGCATCTCCGGGCGCCTGACGAGACGAGGGAACCCACTCCGGGCCCATTCACCGGTTCGGCCAACTGGAACTGCACGCCCAAGCGACAGAGGGACACATCTCCTTCTGCAGTAATCGGGAACATCTTGCTCCCCGAAGGGTTGGTTCTGGACTTGCGGGGAGAGAACTTTTCAACTACATCCCTGCTCGGCTCTCTCTGCCGGGACTTTCTGTTGCCTTTAGTCGCCTCACCATCGCCCCTGCCCCTCAGGCTCCACCTCCAGGAGCCCGGGCGCCGCCGCCGCCTCCACTCTGCCCCTCGACCCCTCTTGCCGGAGCCGATGCGCGTTAGCCCTCTCCGAAGCGGGAGTGCCTCGCCTCCCTCGCGACTCTCCCTGCGGGAGTCCCCGGACTCGCTCTCTTACAACGCTTAAGACCACATTGGCCGGGCTGGCCTGTGCCCTTGCGAAGTCCACTCAACCTTCTACCTCCACATTGCCTCTGGATGCTCTGGCCTCCTGAGCAGCAGGAACTTCGCTGCCGCTTAATTCTTTAGATAATCGTGTGTCCGCTATTGATTATTTGTTGTTATTGCATCACCAAGGTTGTGAGAATGTACATAATATGTGTTGTTTTAATCTTTCTGATAATTCCCATTTGATTCATATGAAAGTGCGTGAACTGCAAGATGTTGTATCTAATCTGAAGTATGACGTTTACTACCCCACTGGTGGTCAGCCCTCTGAGCTGGCTACCGGGGATGGTTGAGTGCTATTGTACAGCTCTGCATTGGCTTGATTGTGTGCCTCATTGTCGGATCTTGTTTCATTCAATGTATATCTAATATTGCCTATAACATGTGTAAGAAACCCCTTGACTTTTCCCTTTACATCGCAGTTCACAATAAGTCCTAATGTTGCACAAGCAACTCGGCCAGCTTGGGCTAAACGGGCGGAGGAGACGAAGGCCCCCCTAAATCGCCTCTAACATTTCGCCTCCCTTCTAAATGTAAAAAAAAAGGGAGGGAGATGTAGGGATGCAACTGCTGACCCAGCAGCAGTCAGTAGAGCGCCGGGCACACCGGCGCGCTCTTGCGGCCTTCTTGGTCGCGACCGCCCCCCCACCCTCATCCCCCCGATGAGGTCTCAGGTCATGAACTACATGGCTGCCAACCACCGGGTGTCCTGACAAAGGGACAATGGCTCTTGGCTCCCCAGGTGAGAGATTAGGCCCAGACGCCGATGTCTCCTCTCCTCAAGACGTAGTGGTGCCAGGTGAGATCATGCATCACATGATGATCTCTCAGTCCCCCTCGCTTTCTCCGCTCTCCCGGAATTCCCTGCTCCGCTCTTCTACACTGCGCTTAGAATCATAATAAAAGGTGCCAGGAACCAGCATACGGGAGAGTCGCCTGGAACATGGAAACCCGCGCTCCCGTTGCTGGCGCTCTCCACCAGATGAAATCACCGCATCTCGTCTCGTTCTTACGCTGACCTCGCGGCACGACTACAGTTATTGCCAGAGGTTGCCATGAGTCAGATGTGACTTGAAATCACATATGATGGCAGAAATTCAATCCTTACTCTCCTCCCCATTTTCACAGCAAGGTGGCCACTTGCCAGCCACCTCACCAGAATGAAATGCTGCCACCTGCCTGCTTCTAATGTGGCTCTCCCACCTACTTGTCTCGTTCACACAGAGGGTGGTTGTGACTCCTTCCTCACTTGCAGTGGCATACTGCCCATAGGGACATGGGTTAACCTATGTCCCTGGGCACACGCCTCTTGGTCATGTGGGAGGGGGGCGCCGGGCACAAGCCAGGTCCCCACACCAGGCCTCTCCTGCAGTGTGGCAACCCAGCCGGCACCTGGCAGCCCCCCTGGGCCAGGACACTGTTCGCAGCACCCAAGGCCAGGCCTAATCACATGACCAGGAGGCCTCTCTCTCGCTGGGGGAACACACCAGCATCCAAGGCCGAGCCCAGCTGTGGGGCTGGGAGACCTCTCCCCCACCAGGTATTTGCTGTGGTACCCTGCTCCCCCGCAACCCTGCAGACTGGTTTCTGCCCTCCCCAGGGCCTGCAAGGAGGCAGGGGGACTCAGACAGGTGCCGTGGCAACAGGCCAGCCGAGGGGCTGGTCTGCCGCTGCGGTGCTCGTCCAAACCACCCCTGAGTCACGCCTCCAGGCACGGGGGCACAGAGGGGGTGTTGGGGCACCCAAAGGAGGTGTTGTTTCCAGGTTCCACTTCCCCCAAATACACCTCTGCTCACCTGTCCACCTACAGCTTTGCTGTCTCCATGACAGAAGCAGGCAGCAGGAGCTTTTGCTTCTTCTCCCACATGTCTCCAGTGCTGCCACTGCCATAATGGCCAAGAAGATAGAGTGGGCAGTAGATTCCACACTTGTATACTCCTGACAGATGATCATCCAGCCTCTGTTAAAAAACCTCCCAAGAAGGAAACTCCACCACATTCCAAGACAGTGTATTCCATTGTCAAATAGCCCTTACTGTCAGGAAGTTCTTCCTGAAATTTAGGTAGAATTTCTTTCCCTGCACCTTGAATTCATTACTCCTTGTCTTAGTCTCTGAAGCTTGCTTCCTCTTCGGGGATGGGGCAGTATAGAAATCTAAGAAATAAATAAATAAACATGATATCCCTTCAAATATTTAAACATGGCTATCTGTCAAGCCCCAGATCTGAGTGATTTCAATCAAAAGCCTTTATGACAGCATGGCCTTAGAAGAAGCCAGTTCTAAAGACTGTCTTCTCAAACATCCCTGTTATGCCCACCAAGGTGCTCCCTTCCCTTCATCTCCCAGGCCAAGTTGCTAACGCCCTTTTGAAGGCCGCTGTTTCCTTATCTACTACAGTCAGTAGCGTACATAAACAAAATTGCGCCCAGAGCAAGAACTAAAACAGCGCCCCCTGGGTTCCCCCAAATTTGCTCCCTGCCCCCAAATTGTGCCCCCTCTCCTTGCTCCCAGCCTCTCCTGTGGCGCGGCGCCCGGCAGCTCCCTCTGCGCCAGGGCTGCGCTCGCCGGCTTTGGGCCTGCCAGGCTCCACACTGCAGGAGAGGCCGGGCATGTCCCGGCACAGAGGGAACTTCCAGGTACCAGCCATGGCCTGGGCATGGAGGGAGTTGCCAGGTGCCACATTGCAGGAGAGGCTGGGAGGGTGCAAGTTTCCAGCTGGCACCTGGCACCCCCCCCACATAACTAGATGGAATGCACCTAGGGACATTTGACCCCACATGTCCCTCTGACAGGAACACATCTGCCTATAGTCCAGTTCAATTCCGAGTCCACAAACCTTTTTGATAGGTAAGTACAGGGGTGCAGTTGCCCATCCCTTCCTTCTGGAGGAGGGGAGCCCCCATCACCAGATCTGAGGCGTCGACATGCACAACTAATGGTTTGGATGGGTCAGCATGTTCCAGGACTGGTTCTGAGTTGAATGTGGTTTTCAACCTATCAAAAACTCCTTGACATTCCTCAGTCCAAGGCAAGGGGGCTCCCGGCTTGAACACTTTTGATGCCCTGTCTTTCATATGTATCAAATTGGTGATGGGGAGGGCAATGTGAGCAAAGTCGCTAATAACATCTTCGTAAAAGTGGGCAAATCCCAGAAGTTGCTTTTGGGTGCTTGGGTGCACTGGCCATTGCAGGACATCCCGGACCTTGCTGGGGTCCATCTCCACCCCACCTTCGAAATGCGGTAGCCTAGAAAATCCAGTTGTGGTTTGTGGCACTCGCACTTTTTGAGTTTGACAAACAGTTCATTTTTTAACAGGCATTGGAGCATCTCCCGGTCTAGGGAGATGTGCTCCTCCAATGTCTTTGTGTAAATCAGGACATCGTCCAAATACACCACCACCCCTTTGAACAACAGGTCATGCATTACTTCATTAATCAAGTTCATAAAAACACTGGGAGCTCCACTGAGCCCAAAGGGTACTTGGTACTCAAACTGACCAAAACGGGTGTTAAATGCTGTGAGGTTTCCCTGGGCTCTGGCGATGCGCATGCTGTAGTATGCTTTGCGTAAGTTCAGTTTGGTGAATATCCATCCCTGTCTCAGGCATCCCAATAGGTCAGGGGCAATACATCAAAGGCAATGGGTATGTATTGTACATCGAGACCACATTGAGGTAGTCTGTGCATAAGTGGAGGGAGCCATCCATTTTCTTACAAAAGATCACAGGGGCTGCGTGGGAACAGGAAGTGGGTCTGATGAAGCCTTGAGCCAGGTCTTTGTTAAAGAATTTGCATTGGATATCCATCTTTTTGGGGTTCATGGCATACAAGCACCCCTTTGGTAGCTTTGCCCCTGGCACTTGCTCAATCTTACAGTCAGTCTTGAGATGGGGCAGCAGCTTGTTGTATTCCCCCTCCTCAAACACTTTGCCCAAGTCCCAATGGGGGCGGGGAATACTCACCACCTCCCAGTCGCTTTTGATACAGCCAAGGCTTGAATCGTCCCCCCTCACAGCCTTTTTCCCAGGCAACACCGGATCCTGCTTTATGTGCTAATACCTGACTCTGTGATTTCAATCAAAAGCCTTTATTGACAGATGCCAGCATGGCCTTAAAAGAAGACTTACTTCTCAAACACCCCTTTTATGCCTACCAAGGTGCCACCTTCCCTTCATCCCCCAGAGATATCAAAGCAAGGCTTTACAG
Organism: Sphaerodactylus townsendi; assembly: GCF_021028975.2. Lineage (NCBI taxonomy): Eukaryota > Metazoa > Chordata > Lepidosauria > Squamata > Sphaerodactylidae > Sphaerodactylus > Sphaerodactylus townsendi. Next base: position 69,402,078 of record NC_059431.1, read on the forward strand.
AACAGGAATATGAAAGCCTTTAGTTCTCAAGACCATAGGAGGGGCTATCAGCCCAACTGGCCCTTGGCACAATCTACATTACAAAGCACAAAGGCAGCTAGAGACCGAAAGTAGAGAAAACCTATTACCATGACAGAAACCAGGACCCCGTTTGATGTCAGGTGTGCTGCCTGACACTATCATGTCACCCCTTGACCTTCTCTTCTCCAGACTAAACACGCCTAGCTCCCTAAACCACTCCTTATAGGTCATGGAATCCAGACCATTTACCATTTTGGTTGCCCTCCTCTGGATCTGTTGCAGCTTTTCAATATCCTTCTTGAATTGTGGTGCCCAGAACTGGACACAGTATTCCAGGTGAGGTCTGACCAATCTAGAATATAGAGTGGTATTATTACATCTTGCAAACTAGACACTACACGGCTATCGATACAGCCCAGAATTGCATTGGCTTTCTTGGCTGCTGCATCACACTACTTACTCATGTTCAGTTTGTGATCTACTAAGATTCCCAGATCCCTTTTATATGTACTGTTGTCAAGCAGGTGTCACCCATCTTATATCTGTGCATTTCATTTTTTTCTGCCTGAGTGTAGTATCTTACATTTATCTCAGTTGAATTTCAATTTGTTAGTTTTGGCTCAGCTCTCTAATCTGTCCAGGTCATTTTAAATTTTGATCCTATCCTATGGATATTAGCTACCCCTCTAATATGGTGTTATCTGCAAATTTGCTTAGCATGCCCTCTATTCTGTCATCCAAGTCACTGATAAAAATATTGAATAGCACTGAGCTCAGGACAGAATCCTGCAGCACCCCGCTGTTCCTGTTGCCCTGTTGCCTCTGGTGTCACACCCTTACCAGCTGATGGAGTGCAGGCAGTGCATTCCATTGTTTCTCCCCATGCCCTCCTTCTCCTTGTGTATCCACCTGCATTGGAAGAACAGTTGTCTGAGTTTGTGCAGCCAGCTGTTCTCTGTTTTAGATTTTTTAAAGGATTTTCCTGCAAAACCTTGGTGTCCTCCCAGATCTCCCAGAATTACAATTGATCTGTAGACTTCATAAATCACTTTTTAATTATTTAGTTATTTATTTCAAACATTTATTCCCCTTTGGAAGATAGACTGCATGGCATTACAGCTTACCAAATTCCCTCCCCTTCCTAAAACCCACTCTCCCAATCTCTAGGTATTTCTGAATTCAGAGTTGGCAACCCTACCTCTACAACCCAGGTCTTTAGAACTGCATGCTTTGTGTCTACATGGCCTCAATTAGCAGATTTATTTATTATTACATCATACTTATAACCCGCCCTCCCCTGAAGGGCTCAGGGAAGCATACAACAACAGAATAAAACAACATCGATATATAAAAACAATTCACTAAAACAGTTCCAATAACTTAGATAAAAATCAGATGACAACGAAACCCACCCCCCTTCCCTCTGCACCCATGCATGGTTGAGGCAATAGTTGGGATACTTATGACCTCTTTAGCTAACCAAGTGGGAAGGCTCGATTAAACAAGGCTGTTTTGCAGGCCCTGCGAAATTCTTGTAGATCCCACAAGGCCCTAACCTCCTTAGGCAGCCCATTCCTCCAAACAGGGGCCAAGGCCATGAAAGCTAAGTGCCTTGTGGAGGCCAGTTGGATGTTCTTGTGGCCGGGGACCTCTAGCAGATACTTCTCCGAGGAGTAGAGAGCCCTAGGGGGGCAATATGGAGAGATGCAGCCCCTCAGATATGCAGGTCCAAGACCACTCACGGCCTTAAAGGCTAAAACCAAAACCTTGAACATGAGCCGGAACTCGATTGGCAGCCAGTGAAGAGGGTACAGGACTAGTGTAATCTGGTCCTGGATGGATGCTCCAGTAAGGAGCCTAGCTGCTGCAAGCTGAACAAGTTTAAGTTTCTGGATCACAGTCAAAGGCAGGTCAACGTAGAGCGAGTTACAGTAATCCAGTCTGGAGGTGACCGTTGCATGGATCACTGTGGCTAGATGAGAGCGGGAAAGGTATATGGCCAGTTGCTGTGCCTGATGCAGATGGTAGAAAGTCACTTGGGCCATCTGGGTAACCTGGGCCTCCAGTGATAACGCCGGGTCCAGGATCACTCCCAAACTATGGATAGTCAATGCTAGATACAAGACCTTGCCGTCCAGTGTAGGCAGGCAAAAGTCCACTGGTCTCTCCCTTCAGCCCAACCACAGGACTTCCATCTTTGCTGGATTCAGCTTCAGCCAACTCGCTCTCAACCAACCAGCGACAACCTCTAAACAACACTGGAGAGCTCCAGGGGCCAAAGACGGGTGACCCTCCATCATGAACACAAGCTGGGTATCATCAGCATATTAGTGGCACCACAGCCAGAAACTACAGACCATCCCAGACCATCCCTGCCAGGGGGTGCATGTAGATGTTGAAAAGCATTGCAGAGAGGATCGCCCCTTGCGGCATCCCACAATTTATGGGATAACGCCTGGAGTTCTCTCCCCCTGATGTCACCTGCAGTCCCCGGTCTCAGAGAAAGGAGGTCAGCCAACACAAGGCCAACTCCCGCACTCCAATATTGGCAAACCAGTGGACCAAAAGGTTGTGATCTACCACATCAAACACTGCGGTGAGATGAAACAACACCAGCAGCACTGAACCGCCTCTGTCCAGGTGAAGCCAGAGTTCGTCCACAATAGCAACCAGCACCGTCTCGGTTCCATGGCCAGCATAGAGATATTGACAAAATGCATGAAATCCTGTGAGTTGTTAAAAAGACAGAGCTTATGTCTAAAAACAATTTAACAACCTATAAGGCTAAGAGAAACAGGATGTAACTCGAAGAGAAAGGATGAAGGGAAGAGTTAAGAAATTCAGACTTGAATAAGGACAGATCTTGACCGTAATTTAAACTGATTTATAAAATTCCAGCCTCCACACAGATGCCCTGCAGTGTGGGAGTGATTTTGGCATGTTCCAAACCTCTAATGCATAGAAAACTACACATTAATTATGTGAGTCATTATTTATTTATTCAAAACTTGTGTGTGCTGGCAAGAATGGCACTGGACAGCTCATCCAGAGAGTGTCTTATCTTTGCCCCCTTCCCCATAGTGGCTGCAGGTACAGTATGAAGACAGATGTTCCAACTGCAGCACCCCAAAGTCCCCCCTTTAACCTTGATCAAAAAAGGTTTATTTTTGATTTGGTTTAAAGGGAAAAGCCCCATATAGCCCACAAGTCATGTGGCTGTCCCTTTGAATTTGGAGGTGTTCTGCCCTCCATGTGGGAGAAAATTCTTCTGTGGAAGCAGGCTAAGTGCCTTACAATAAGCATAACCCAGCAACACATATGTATGGCTTAAAAACTGGTTAACAAGCTAAGAATAGTAAACAAAGAAAAATGTCCTATTAAGTAAGCATGACTGATTAAGTAATAATATCAGGTGGAGGCCACCATAATTTTCATTTAAAAAAACATACCAGTAGTTTGAAAGGAATATTATATACAACTCAAACTTATATTTTATTTGGTTGAACCTTGCCTTTTTCAAACCATGGGAAATCTGACTTTAGTCTATTAGCTACTGTGGTGTATTTTTCTTTTGACTCTTTTCTAGGTACTGTACAGAATCCTCTGTGTCCAATAGAGTAACACAGCCAGATGTGAAAAGAAGGGTGGTATTAAAGGCTGATGGGTGACCCCTGGAGAGCTAAGCTAGGAGTTACCTAACAGCAGTGCCAGTCATCATCCTTCCCAATTTGTGATGTAATGGCCCAGGTACTTAGATAGCCTTGAAGGAGCTCTAGTATCAGAGGTGGGATCCAGCAGATTCTCACAGGTTCCCGAGAGTAGGTTACTAATTATTTGTGTGTGCCAAGAGGGGGTTACTAATTGGTGATTTTGCCACATGATTTTTGCCTTAGTTACACCCCTCCTCCGCTCCTCAGCAGTAGCGCGCAGAACTTGAAGCAGTCTAGCAGGAGGTGCACCGGTGTGCGTGGCAGCCTCCACCTGCGTGCATTCGTTTCCCGCCCAAGGACCGGCGCAGCAGCTGCGTCCTTGCCACAGCCCCGCCCAGCAATGCCCTGCCCCTGGAATGCCTGGCCATGCCCCCATCATGCCCCACCCAGCCCCATTGGCGCTACGCCACTGTTTGAATCCCACCACCATGGAAACCTGTTACTACAATTTTTGGATCCCACCACTGTACAGTATTATTTCAACAGTAGAGTCCCAATAGAAAGCTTGCTGCTCTCCTTTATGAAGCCAGGTCCTTGTTGATCTGAGGCTCTTACCTCATACACCGACCAACCCCAAGTACAGGAAAATCCTGTGATGCTATACTTTTACTGAACATATTCCCACCTTTTGGATATGCTAAGGAAAATTCTAATCTTGCTTCTTGCCTCCTCTTAAAGGTTTGTAGTTTTGGTTCTCTGAAGATAACTGTGTGCCATGGGTTACATCTGAACTTGTGCCTTATTGGGAAGCTCTCTACCTGTCCAGCACTTTCACCAGACACTACAATCCTTATCTACTTTATGTGTGCAGCAATAATCATCAACTATGATGGTGCCAGATGCTTCAGATATGACTTAGATATTTGGGCACTTCTGGGATTGGTGCCATAGTTGGAGTTTACTGCACAGAAAAGTGGCTAACACACTGATTAAAAGGGTGAAACGATAAAAAGTAAATGTTTATTAGTTAGGAAGGAGGGAAAGATGGCAAGCTGATATCTTGCTAACTAGGAAGAGTCTCTGCAACTGCCTTCCAAAAAGAAGCAGGATATTAGATCTGAAACTATCAGTCTGAGGACTGACAAGAGGTGACACAAAAGGATGGAGAGGATACTAACTGTACAGCCCTCTCTGGCTGGCCACTTGCCTGTTCCCTGCTGGGTCTTCATCTCAGTTTCTTTGCATATTAGACATTGCTACATCCAACACTCCTTCTCAACGCCTAGTGTGCAAAGTCCACAAGATTCATGTTCTTACATAGATTTTCAAACTTCTCTCCAGGTAAGGGCTTCGTGAACGCATCTGCAACTATTTCTTCTTCAGGACAGTACTGCAAGTCAACAAGTCCATCTTCATGTAGGTTTCTCACAAGATGTTTCACATCCATATGGTTGGCTCAAATGCTGAATTATTTCATCACAGTTCTCTTTGCTTTCAGAGCATAGGATCAGATCATCCACATAAGTCAGAAGGTGAGTCCATCTATTGTCTCTGTATCTTGAGTACAGGCAAGGTTTTGCTTTGTCTTGTTCAAATCCTTCCTTGGTAAGCACTGATGAAGTTTTTGGTTTCAATGATGGGCTGCCTGTTTTAATCCAGAAATGCTCTTCTTTAGTTTGCCCTTTTGTTGTTCAAATCCTGGTGGTTATAATCCCTGCGATAGTCGAATGGCTGAAATCAATGAATATTGAGGCAGATGCATCTTATTTTGAAAGAGCCCATAGAGTATTCAGAAAAATGGGCAATAGACCAGCTGACATATTGATAAGATGTGATTCTGAATCTCGAAAAGAGAACATAATACAACAATTAAGAGCGATTCCTGAGCTGAAATATGAAGAAAAAGCAGTGATAGTCAGGAATGACCTATCTCCTGAAACTCTGGAAATTAAGAAATCATTAATACCATATGCCAATGAAATGTTTAAAGTTGGAAAAGAAGTAAAATGGATCCAACCTATAGCTTTCCTGCATTATGATCAAGACCAGAAGTTTATTGCAAAAACACCACGGCAAGCTGAAAAACTTTTATTAAAACTTGGTGTTCCACTGCCTAATAATGCAATCCAAGATGACAGCTCATCTTCAGAGGATGACTCTCCAATGGAAGGAACTGCTGAAGAAAACCTAAGAAGGTCCAAACGTCCACGGAAACAGAAATAGAGAAAAGGCTCTTTTCTGGCATGCAACTATTAAATGTTCTAACTAATTTTTCCCTCTGTATATTAACACTGTAAAACTAATACTTTTGACTTAAAATATTAACAGAGCCGAATAAGTAGACTTAGTGTGTGAATGTTTATTAACAGCTAAACCATAACACCAGCTGGTATTTTGACTTCTACAGGTTTTGCATGAAAGCACAGAACCGAAACGATAAGATGAGCCAGGAATATACAACATTATGTGAATGACAAAAGAAATATGGTGATATGAAGTAATTGTAACTTAACTTTAAAGGAAAAAATATATATCTGGGTATAATATAGCATACTTATTAAAATTAAAAGCTGGGGAGATGGGGAAGCGGCCGTAGAAGACACGAACCTCCAACATGGGAAGAGAAGCGATTCTCTTATTTACCGGATGGAGAAGGGGGGAAGGGAGGTGGAAAAAGGGAAATGGGACAGGGAATGAACTGAAAAATAAAATAAAGATGCAAGCAGGAGAAAAGGGATTACATGGAAAAAATATGATGGGAAATAAAATGAAAATAATTTCAATGAATGTTAATGGGTTAAATTCAGGCTTCAAGAGATATAAAGTAGCTAGATTTATAAAGAATGAACAACCAGATTTGATCTGTCTTCAAGAAACACACAAAAAAAGGGCGGATAGAAATGTTTTGATAAACATTCCAGGCTGGAAGGTTGTTGGGGAAGCACGAGCCACAGTAAAAAAGAATGGGGTAACTATTTTAGTAAAAGAATCTTTTGACTTCAAGTTACAAGAAATGACCACTGACACAGAGGGGAGAATGATGGTAATAAAAGCGAAGATTCAAGGTAATCAGGTAACATTGATGAATGTATATACACCTAATAGGAAACAGAAAAAATATTTAGAAAAACAATTTAAAAAACTTCAGAGGATTTTTTGTGGAGACACATTGATAATGGGAGATTGCAACATGGACCTTAGAGAACATGAGATGCTGAAAAAATGGAATATAGTAGAAGGTTATAAGGAATTGAATAAATCATGCCAGCCAACTTATTTCTCTAACAGACATAAAAAATACACATATATAGATTATGTAATGTTAAAGAACATGAACAACCTACAGCTTATAGACATAGAAACACATAAAGAATGGATTTCAGATCACACACCGCTGGTGGCTAGATTCAGAGTGGCAGGTGAAGAAAAACAATATAAATGGAGCTGAAATAATATGATTTGGAAGGGGGGGGAAGAAAAAAAAGAGCTATTAGATAAGATAAAACTCTATTTTTTAGAAAATAAACACTCAGTAACAGAAAATATTCTCTGGGATGCCTCGAAGGCTGTAGTAAGAGGTTATTGCCTGGCTAGAGCGGCTAGATGGAAAAAGGAAATAAACAAAGAAAGAACAAAAATAGTAGAAGAGTTAAAACAAAATAGATTTAAGCTCCATGCTAAATATGATGTAAGAATAAAGAATGAAATAAGACAATTACAAAATAAGCTAGACGAAATAGAGAAGATGGAACTATGGAAAAAAGAGATATGGGTAAAAAATCAGTTTCAAAGGAATAATATACACTCAGTTAGAAGGTTAGCAAATTATTTGAAGAAAAGAAAGGAGAAACAAAAGGTTAGAAAGTTAAAAGATGATAGGAATCAAATAATAACAGAAAATAAATTAATTAGAAAAAAGTTTGAGGAGTTTTATCAAAAATTATTTGATTATGAAAGAAATATACAATTTGAGGAAAAAATGAATAAAATAATTTCTCAAGAAGACAGGAGAGCTATAGAAGATACTATACCACAAGAGGAAATATTAAAGGTTATTAGAGAATTAAAAAACAATAAATCCCCCGGAACAGATGGGTTTACAGCGGAATACTACAAAGAAATGGCGGAAATTTTAGTTCCAGAACTTCAACATTTGTTTAACACGATAATAGCAGGTCAGAGGGCCCCAGATACATGGAGGGAGACGGAGATAGTGACAATCCTGAAGCCAGGGAAAAACGCAACTCTTGTAGAATCTTATAGGCCAATAAGTTTATTAAATCAAGACTATAAGATATTTGCAAAAATATTATCAAATAGAATCAGAAATATACTTCCAAAAATAATAGAGCAAGACCAATATGGGTTTGTAAAAGGAAGAGATATACGTCATCCAATAAGAAACGTATTAAATGTGTTAGAGCATGGAAAGAAACATAAATATGCTATGATAAAATTAGACGTATATAAAGCATTTGATACAGTAAGTCATGAGTTTCTTTTCCAAACATTACATAATTATGGGTTTGGAGAAAGATTTATAGAAGTATTAAAAGAAGTATATAGAAACGCTAATGCTAAGATAAGAGTAAATGAAGGACTATCAGGAATAGTAAATATTAGAAGAGGAGTAAAACAGGGCTGCCCGCTGTCTCCGTCTCTGTTTGTAATGGCAATGGAGTTCCTAGCTAATAGAATTAGAAATAAAGGAAGAATAAAAGGATATAAAATAAATAAGGAAGAAATTAGAATAAACATGTTTGCAGATGATGTATTATTGATAACAACTAATCCTGAGGATACAATGAAAGAGTTAAAAATAATTTTGGAAGATTTCAAGAAATATTCAGGGTTAACAGTAAACATGGATAAAACAGAAATATTAGGAGTATATTTCTATATTAGGAATATAGAAAAGAAACAGTTTAATAAAGAGATATTAAAGAAGAAAATTAAATATTTAGGAATTATAATTTCTACCAGAAAAGATAGGATGTATAAATATAATTATGAAAATAGATGAAAAAAATACAAAATCAGATAAAAAGTTGGGAAGCTAAAAACCTATCTATAACGGGGAAAGTAAAAGCAGTAAAGATGTGTTTGCTACTCAAAATCTCTTATTTAATTAGAACACTACCAATGGAAATTAACAAAAAACAATTTGAGGAGTGGGATAGGAAAATAAAAGCATGGATATTTAATAAAAAATGCTAGAGTGATGAATAAAATAGTATATATTTTAGAATAAAATTTAGAATAAAAGGTGATTGCATAATAACTCAATGGTTAAAACTCCATGAAATATCACAAGGTGTAGGGGTGAGCCCGCGAACCCAGCAGAACCGTAGAAAGAGCGCCTGGCATGCCGGTGCCGGCTATGGCCTTCTGGGCACACAAGCTCCCCCACCCCCCAGTCCCCCGTGAGTCACAGGTCATGAGATGCCTGACTCACGGTCACCAGATGTCCCAGACAAAGGGACAAAGGGGCTCTTGCCCTCCAGGTGTGGATTAGACCCAGACGTGGATGCTTCCTCCTGCACATATAGCAGCCCTATGAGATCATGCATCACATGATGATCTCCCCGCTTCTCCGGGCCTCCTGCCTCCCGTCCGCCCATCGCGTTGCCCCCCCTCTTGTAAACCCTAATAAAAGCGAGAACCCGAAGCCTAGCACACAAGGCAGAGTTGCCAGGATCACGGGATCCCGCGCTTCCTGCCTCTGGCTCTCTCCACCAGATGAAATCTCCGCGTCTCGTCTCTTCATTGGGGCCTCGTGGGCAAGACTACAAGCTGGTGCCAAAACCCGGGAATCCTCGAACCTCCACCCTGCTTACCATCGCCTGGGAAAGGGCTTCTCGGTACCGATCGTCTGCTGGATCGGGCGCATCCAGGGACTCCACCCCCTCGGTAATCCCACCATCCGGGCTGGATTGGCGCATCCAGGGATTCGCGTTCTAGGACACTCTCTCACTTGATCTAACCACCGGTGGCATGGGCGCTTTGTAAAAGCATCGGGTTTTGACAAGCACGTTAGCTGAACTGAAAGCGCCAGCGAAACGCCGGCAGGGTTCTCTGTAAAGAGAGGGGAGCTGCGCCAATTGGTTGAGGAGATTGATAGGCAATGTCCATGGTACCCAGAAAGGGGGACATTCAATCTTAAGGACTGGGAAAACATCGGGTGCACTCTGCACAGTAGAGAGCTCTCGCGCGCCGATGTCACTGCTACTGGCTGCGGAGACAATGTTATGTCGCCATCAGCCTGCAGTGTCCACGGTGCTCCTTTGCCATGGGATCTCCCTCCTTTTGATCTTTTCACCTACAGTTTCAAGCCCTCCGAACTTTCTCTATCCACTCGCTAGCAGGACGCTTCGTCCTTCTCCCCGCTTCACTTGCTCCCTCTCCCGCTTTCAAACTCTCTCCCGCCAGGTTTCAGCGGCCCTGCCGCCTCCTCCTTTTGCTCCTCCTTCTGCTCCGCTTCCCTCCCGCTTCCTCGAAGCTTCACCACACCTCCTCACAATGCCACATAATGGCGCGAGTTTCAAAACTCTGGCAGAGCGTATTTACCACGATCTGCGGAGGAAGGAAACCCTGACGGAAGATGAAGCCGACCTCCTCGCCATGTGCCCCGTCCCACTTCACCGACCATGTGGGGGAAGATGGCATCACCTGTAGCGAAAGCTGTCGCAGCATCGCCCCATAGATTACAACGTACTCACCGAACCCCCGCGAAGGCAAAGCTTATAGCCACTGATTTGCAGCGGGAGTGAAATGCCGACAGAAGAAAAACGCCAACATTCTGGCACCATGCCCAGTCCATCTCGCTAACCAAGAGGACTGGGCTTAACCTTGAGACCTCCGCAAAATGCCCCATAGCCAATCTACATGGCAGGGAGGCCTGGGAAGGAAGATACCCGCAAGAATGGCCTTAAGCCTAGAGTCCTTCATATAAAGAAGAAGCCCCCTTGGCCCCTCCAGCCGCAAGGTTTAAGCCAGATCTTCATAGTCTCTGAGCATATGCGTAAAAGCTCCCAAGCTCAATGCTCCCAGTACCAGGAAAATCGTCAGTACCCCAGGGAGAGCAGGGATCACAGCCTGCAAAGGGACCGCCCTGCGGGACCCAGAGAGTAAGCTCCCCAAATTCAGCTGTAACCATCTTCGCAAAATCCCACACGTGCGTGCCTCTGAAGACCAGAATGAGCCAGTTCGGAATCAAGCTCATAGAGAACAAAGGCCTGCACAATCCCCCCATCGACTCTCACCTAAACCCCTTTCTTTCACAGCAAAAGGAGAGCCGTTGGCTCCGCCCCCTCCAGGAAAGGGGGGGAAGGGAAGCCCGGATGTTTCCAGCTCATGTTATTTCCTCCTAGATATGCCTCCAGTTGTATGTTCAATAAAAATGATCCAGCTTGGAAACACCTCCTACAGGATTAGGACAGAAGACTAACCCCAATTCCTTTTCAGCCCTGCTTATATTGACTGAATTGCCTTGTTTTATATATGCTTATGTATGCTTATGTATATTCTGTGTGTCTTGCCCCCTCTAAAGAGACCCCTAAAGTTTTCCCTTCATGAGAGGGGCTCTTCCATTGCTTCTAAGCTGTATTCTTGTGCTTGAATCTAAAGTTTTCCTCCTTTTGATTATGTGTGCCTATGCCTTGAAAGGTTTCACCCATTATGGTATCAGCCTTTAAAGGGACACAGTGCTCCCTGGGATGCCAGTGGAATCTGCTTCAAACCACCTCCATCTTAGTTTTAACCCTCAAGCTTCTTCTTGCTGCTTTTCCTTGAGAACCTTTTCCTTCGTCTATCTGAGCCTACACTGCCACATTGGCGTGGCGCAAGTTTATATGTGAAGCCAGAATTATTTCCATGCTCCCACATTTTCTGCTGAGTGCCACCTGGCTAGTCACAGTGCCAGAGGGGTCTCTCAGCCCCACCTATCTCACACAGTCTCCACTGTGAGGATAGGAAGTGAATTCCAACCAGCTAGGATCTCCTTACAGGAGGGCAAGGTAAGGTTAACTTCCAAGCCCTCCCCCCTCCCTTTTCTTTTTCATTGCCTTTTGCACTCTCTCTCCCTCTCTGCCGCCCCCTGGCTGAAGTTTGAAGTTGCAGCCAGGAACATTCCTGATAGGTTAACCTTTGGAACTCTCCGCTGTTTCCAGCCACCTGATTGTTATCGGAACATGCCTTCTCTCACAGCCTTGCTCTTGAGAGTCACTGAACTTGCAATGCTAAAGACTATCAGTAGCTCTCCCTACGCTCTTGAGAAATCCATGGACTCTAACACCATTGCTCTGCAGCTTTGGTAGTCAGCAAGAGCCATGCATTGGACAATTATGCAGCCACGGGCTGCCTCCCTTCCGTACATCATCCAGCTTATGTATCGTTTAGCAATGTTTATTGTTTACTGTAACCCAACTGATCGTTGAAGTTATTGCATGCCTTGATTTTAGAAGTTATGTTATTTGTTGTTGTTACATCCCGCTTCATCTTTCCGCTGGGACTCTCTGCTGTCTCAGCCGCCTTACCATCATCTTGCTCTCAGGCTCCGCCCCTGGGATTTCCAGGCGCCGCCACCGCTTCTGCCCTTCGGACCCTTCTCGCCTGAGCAACGCGGGCAAGCTGCTCTTCCCGAGGCAGAGTAGGAGCTCGTGACTTCTCCTGTGGGAAACCCAGGCTTGTTTCCTGTAACGCCAAGACTGTCGTAGTCGCTCTGGCTCGGGCGCTCTTTGGCGTAAGTCCATCAACCCCACCTCGACGGGTTCTGGATGCTCTGGCCTCCGGGCAGCAAGAGCTTCGGCTGTTTTAATCTTTAAACAACGCGTCAGCTATTGATTGCTTATTGTTGTTAGTTCATATGAAGGTGCTGCGGAGTTGCAAGATGCTATAATTTTTGTTAAATTCTGCATTGGTTTGATTGTATGCCTTGTTGCTGAAGCCTTTTCTATGTAATGTATTCCCAGCCTTGCTTATACGAGTAAGAGACCCTTTGACTTTCCCCTACGTCGCAACCAGGTCCTCATGTTGCACAAACAGCTCAGCCAGCTTGAGCAAGTTCCTGGGGAGGCAAGCATCCCCCTAAATTGCCCCAACTGATTCGGCTTCCTTCCTAAAACATAGAAAACAGGGAGATGTAGGGGTGAGCCCGTGAACCCAGCAGAACTGTAGAAAGAGCGCCTGGCATGCCGGTGCCGGCTACGGCCTTCTGGGCGCACAAGCTCCCCCACCCCCCAGTCCCCCGTGAGTCACAGGTCATGAGATGCCTGACTCATGGTCACCAGATGTCCCAGACAAAGGGACAAAGGGGCTCTTGCCCTCCAGGTGTGGATTAGACCCAGATGTGGATGCTTCCTCCTGCACATAGCAGCCCTATGAGATCATGCATCACATGATGATCTCCCGCTCTCCCGCTCTCCTGCCTCCCGGTCCGCCCACGTTGCCCCCCCTCTTGTAAACCCTAATAAAAGGAGCCCGAGCCTAGCACAAGGCAGAGTTGCCAGGATCACGGGATCCCGCGCTTCCTGCCTCTGGCTCTCTCCACCAGATGAAATCTCCGCGTCTCGTCTCTTCATCGGGGCCTCGTGGGCAAGACTACAACAAGGGAAAATTATAGGATCAGTATATAAGTATATGGTAGAGGATAAAGAATTTATGATAAGAACTTTAAATCAAAAATGGGAGAAAGAAAATATTTTAGATGAAGAAAAAATAGAAAGAATCATGGAGAGTATGAAGAAGTTAAAGATTGAAAAATATGTGGAACTAGAAAGAAAGATTATACTTAAATGGTACAGAACCCCAATACAACTAGCCTACATGATTAAAGGATTAAGCCCAAAATGTTGGCATTGTGGAGAAAAAGGAGCATATTACACTCATATGTGGATAGAATGTAAAATGGTGAAAAAGTTTTGGGAAAATATATTGAAATATGTAGAACAGTTAGTAAAAGTAAAAATTGATATAAACAATGATTTATTAATTGTGGGGATAATGGATGATAAAAGAGTGAATAGAAGTTTGGAACCAATGTATAAAATAATGATTAGAGCAGCACACGCAGTGTTGGCGTTGGGCTGGAAAGATAATAAAATGGCGTTGGGCTGGAAAGATAATAAGATAATAAAAAATGGACAGTTTCAAAATGGATGGAATACATATGAGAACAAATACAGTTAGAGATCTACTGACAAAAATACTGACAAAAAATAAACTATGGGAAGAAAAGATGGAAGATATTATGAAATTATGGACAGTGTTTGAAACATGGATGGAAGAAGCCGGATTTAACAAAGAACTATGGAATAAGAGAATAAGAAGAATGAATCTCCTGCTGCTTGCATAAAATAATCAATAGAAAAGGGGGGAGGGGGGAAAGGAAAAATGTATAGATGAAATGAAGATATTGATTGTAACAAATGTATGAATATTCTATACAATAAAAAATTTATATGTATATATAAATCCTGGTGGTTGTTCCATGTAGATTTCTTCCTTTATTTCTCTATGTAAAAAGGCAGTTCTTTACATCTAGGTCAGTGATGGCGAACCTTTTGAGACCGAGTGCCTGGGGCAGAGCAAGGGAAAACTGCGTCTAGGGCACATGTGCACCCTGCGCCCCTGCTTGCCCCCACCCTGCCTTGGAACACCCAAAACATCCCCGTCACACCCCTGGAATGCCCTCGCCACACCCCCGCAGGGTCACACACCCAGTGCATTGCGCACCCCTCGCCCCCTTGACACTATGTCACTGCTGTGCCCAAACTGGAGCGATGACACGCATGCCCACAAAGAGGGCTCTGAGTGCCACCTCTGGCACCCATGCCATAGGTTTGCCACCACTGGTCTAGGTGCTCAACTTGCATCTTTCTTGCAGCTGTGATGCTCAAGAGTAGTGAGTTTGACTATTGGTGAAAGGATTTCATTGCAGTCTTCTCCAAATTTTTGAGTATACCCTTTTGCAACCAATCTTGCCTTGTATCTTTCCACTTTCCCTTCTGCATGATGCTTGGTCTTGAAGAACCACTTGCATCATACTGCATTCTTTCCAGGTGATAGTTCTGTAAGTGTCCATGGGTTTTTTAAGTTAATGCTTCATTCTCTTATTCTGTGGCTTTCCTCAACCTCTCCGCTTCTCTAGCAGGCATCTTCACAATTTACTCCCATATGTAGGACTCTGGAACCATTGCTGCCTTCACAAGACAAGTATATCTCAAAGGTAGTATGCCCATGTTTGTTCTGCTGAACACATGAGGTTTGCAACCTTTGCTGGTTGAGTAGGCTCTGCAGATGTTCCATGTGTTCTGTCCATAATGTTTTCATACTTAGGTGCTTCATGAGTGCTATCCATTACATTCAGATAGACTTCATCTAACTGTTGCACTTGATTTTGCTCCACTGAGATGAAATCACTGAAATCTGCTTTCATCAACATAAATTGCATCACAAATCTTTAATTCATCAGTCTTAGGGTTAAGGATTCTGTGTCCCCTGCACTGCTGAGCATGTCCTATGAAAATACCTTCTTAGGTTCTGAGATCAATCTTCAAATGCTTTTCCTTAGAAATGTAAGCAATTTTTTTTGATCCAAACACTCTCAAATGGCTCACATAAGGTTTCTGCTCAAACCAACATTCATAAAGCATCTTATCAGCTCTCTTAGTTGGCAGTTTGTTTTGCAAATAAGTTGCTGTATTAATGGCCTCTGCCCAATATTTATCTGGTAGTTTGGCCTCAAACAACATACATCTGGCCATTTCAGTAAGGGATTTATTCTTTCTTCCAGCCTGGGAGTTCATTTCTAGGCACTTGATGTTCAATCCCATATTCAGTCAATAATGCTTTCATTTCATTTGAGGAATATTCTCCCCCCATTGTCTGAGCATAAGGCCACTGAGGTCCTTTGGAATCTGTTTTTGACTAATGCAAGGTAAGCTTTAAATTTACTCAGAACTTTGTTTTTATGTCTGAGGAAATACATCAAAGTATATTTTGAAAAGTCAGCTACAAATGTGAGGTAATATTTGCTACCTGATAGTGTCTCTGTTATTAAAAGTCCACTTACCTTTTATGAATAAGCTCCAGAGGGTAGTTTGCTTTCCCCTTGCTGGGTTGCTTTGCAGAGCTTGGTCATACACCCTTAACTTTAAGAAACATTTCATAACCTTTTTCATGCTGAGAGCAGTTACCAATTTGCATATTCTTTAGTTAGATTCTGGCTCTCAAGTTGTTTTGTTGCTTCAAATGATCTATGGCCCAGTGTCTGTGCCACAAATTTAAACAATGTCTGTTATTACACTTCTGAACAAGACTCAGTTTCTCTGTTTGTAAATGCAGAAAATACAGCTCATTTTGCTTAGTTCCTTGGGTCACTAATTCTGAGTCACCAAACATTAAATATGCATCATCAAAGGAAACAGAGAAGCTTTTTTCTTTAAAGCACTTGTAGAGATCAAATTATTTGCAAGTGAGGGTACATAAAGGCACTCTGTAGTAGTAATTTATTTCACAGATCCTCCTGCAAGAGCACACTTTATGGTCAGCATTCCAATCCCCTCTGTTTTCGTCATCTCATCATTTGCAATGTAGAATGACTCTTTCTTAATCTCATCCAAAAACTCAAACAAGCTTTTATCTCCACAAAGGTGTTTACTAGTTCCACTGTCTAAAATCTAAGTATTTGGCTTTATTTCTCCAGATTTCACCACAAAAGACTTCTTAGATAATGTCTGTTTGCCTGCACTCTCAGTACTGCTGGTGTGAGAAGAACCATGCTGATGATTTTAATGCTCATTGTTATAAAACCCAAATGGCACCCTCGCTGTCAAACTTCAGTGCAGTCTGAGCACTGACTTGTGAAATCACCCATTTTATTACATGCATGAAAGATTTCTTGTCTTGATCAGAAAGATTTCTTGTTGCGTATAGCTAATGCTTGTAAATTATTTGTGCTTTGAATAAACTTTCTGCATGTACATTCGTCTCTCAGTTTATTAATTACTTCTGCTAAAGTTAAATTTTCTTTACTCTTAATTATAGTCCACAAGTTTTCATAGCTTTTTGGCACTGAAATTAACTAAGATAGGATAAGATTTATTGTTGGGGTCAATTGACCCATAAAACATACATACAGCAGAAAACAGTATTCGGTCAACAATAACAAACACATCCATAAATTAAAGGAAAAAAAGGGGTAAGGTTCCTTAGGAGAGAAATGTTACAACAGGGGAACAGCTGCTTGATATCTCTGGTTTTAATTCTGAAAATTTCTGCCAGAAATTTTGCAACCTCTAACGTGATCCTAAAGTTTTTCCTCTTCTAACAAAAAATGTATGTGGGATTGTTCTATATTGCCTCTAAATTTGGACAATATAAGACGGAATCCTCTGTTGATGCTTACAATGATAAACTTGTGGTAAGATTTTGATATCCTGAGAGTTACAAGACCATAGTCTGAGATGATAAGGAACACCTGTGAGCCTACCATGAAGGTTTTCAAATGGAAATAGATTTAGCCTTGCTTTTGTGAACAATCATCAATAGTGAAAAACTGTCAGTGTTTTCAAGTAGTTAGCAAAACAGAATGGAACCAGTGGTGCACTGCTAATCAGTAGGAGGACCTTATATCTCCAGGGTTTATTAATCAGGAGGAACCTTGGTATCTCCAAGTTGTAATATATTTCATTATCTCTGTAGGAGGGACTCTTGGTACTCAGGATGCGGGATTGCTTATCAGTTCTCAGCATGGCCAATTGGCCATGCTGGCAGGGGCTGATGGGAATTGTAGTCCATAACATATGGAGTGCCAAAGGTTTGCCACCACAGGCCTAAATGGTGTCCAGGAGCATGACCACCTCCCTGCCCCCCAGATCCCTGCCCCTGGTGCCCCACTTACGAAAGCCAGCAGGGTTAGGGTTAGGGCAGCTCGAATGGGCACCACAGCGGCAGGCTTGCTCCTGGGTTGCTGGGCCAGCCTATGCCACAGCACCCTCCTGGGCCACCTGCCACAGTATCCTGCACCCTGCTCTCCCTTCAGGCCAGCTTCTGCCCTCCCACTGCAGTGGGTGGCCCAGGTGGGCACCATGGCCACGTGCCACTGAGTTCTGCTCCCTGCCGACCTGCTTCTGCCCTCCCCAGGGCCTGAGGAGGGCAGGAACCGGGATGCAGGTAGGATAGGGCACTACAGTCACCCACCGCCTGTCCAGCTCCCTTGCCTCCCTGCAGGTCAGTTTCTGCCTTCCCCATGACCTCAGGAGGGCAGCAGCCAGCCTGTAGGGAGGCCGGGAGTGGGCGGGGCTTGGAAGCATGTGGCTTGGACATGCACCATTCTGTCATATGGGGAGAGTGATAAAACAGCATGCGCCTGGGGACATGGGATACCCCATTAGCAGCGCACCACTGAATGGAACCACATACATTATATGAAAACAAGTCAGGGACCAAACAGTATTGGTACCAGAGATCAGTTGTAGTAATAGTCCATAATCTCTGCTCTTGAGATTGTGATGTCATACTGTTCTGCCCCCCAAGTGAATCTGTTTTTGGTGCCCTGTACTTGGCTAGGACAGAGTGGGGGAGACACAAGCCAGGTTCAACAGTTCAACAATAGGTTTATTACTTAGAAGAATCAACACCCTAACTCCTCCCTTGGGTCTATCTAAATCAGAGTATTTGCTTGTCTTGAGTGGATTTGGAGCTGTAGATTGTGTCTTCTCTTGGCTGCTTTCAAGAAAGTCCACTGTGTCTTGCTTCCTTTTAGTTCTTTCAGTCTTTCTCTGGTTCAAATTGCTGTTAACCTTAACTTGTGCTCTATGAACCACCATATATGTCATGAATAATCCAGTCTCCAACTACCCTTGGCACCTCGCTCTGACTGACTGGCTAGAACTGAAACAGGGGATTGCTGGGTAAAAAAGAAAGACTGCCTATTGGGAAATGTCTTAAAGGGACAGGGGCTAACTAAAATACCCTCCCTTACAAGACTTAACAATGATCTAAAACCATGCTAACTATGGGGAAACTGGAGCTTAACAGGGAAATAACAAAAGCCTCTGTGGGGGCATGACAGTACTCCAGAAGAGCTAAAAGAAGAAGAAGAAGAAAGACCTATTGAGGCAGTTTTTCTTGCTGCCAGTTTCATCCAGTTACTGTAACAATATTCTGACCTAAGTTGGTTAGTAAACCTTTGCCCCATGAGAAGATCTTTATTTTGAGCCAAAGGTTTAATGCTGCAGACCATGCTCTATAAGTCAAAGGGTGCTCACCCATTTCTAATAGGAGAACTGCATTTGAAACACAGTAGGGTACCTTGAGGATTGCTTTTATAAATCTAGCTTGAAATTTATCCACCTCCTGAGAGGCTCCACCAATCCATGCTGCTGCAGCATATACCAGTTTGAGCCCCACCTTTGAATTAAAGATTTTTATAGCAGGAGGAGCATAATGCCCCTCTCCCGGGTGGGTGGAGTAAAAGGGTAGAATGGATAATAGACCAATTTAACACATATAGAATTAAGTCATAATTTTCCTAAACCTTTCCAGCTAACTTCATCTGATCAGTTAACTTCAGCATTTCATAGATATGCTGATTTAGATCACCTCTGGCAAATGTTTAACAAGTAGCTGATAATGCAAAAAAATTGTTGCTCAAGGTTTCCTTCCTAAGAGTTTTTCTATGTCCAAACCTCAGCTGCTGTTTCAAAAGTGTCTGCCTCAGTCAATAATTGATCTGATAAAGTTGAAACAATAATACCTGTGGCTTTTTGAGTTCAGTTTGTTCCAGTTTTCATGTCACTGTTCTGGTTTCGGTGTAGAGAAAAAGCTCCATAATTTTTCTGCTGTAGGATTGCTTTAATGGTCAATTTCCATACTGAAAAATTTGCATCTGTTAGTGGTTCTATATGAATACCAGTCCTCTCTCCACAGGAGGCAGTCATCTTCACACATTTTACTTTGTTCCCTTGCTATCTGAGCTTGGGGCAAAAGTTTCCTTTGCCTTTTAATCAGTGCAATGAAATCCTGGGACCATAACCAAAATGTTGGAGTTTACTGCACAGAGAAATTATTAACACACTGATTAAAAGGCTAAAAGATAAATGTTTATTAGAAACTACATTAAGGATAGGAAAGAAGGAAAGATAGCATGCTGGTATCTTGCTAGCTAGGAGGAGTCTCTGCAACAGACTTCCAAAAAGATGCAGGATATTAGACTTGAGAGTACCAGTCTAAGGACAGACAAGAGGTGACATAAAAGGACAGAGGGGTCACTAACTTTACAGCCCTTTCTAGCTGACCACTTGCTCACTCCCTGCTGGGTCTTAGTCTCAGTTCCTTTGCACATTAGACATTGCTGCTTCCAACAGCCATTACATGTATCAAAATACAATTCATACTCCTTTGAAAACAACTGATTAACAACATGCCCAGAGAGACTGACCTCTTGGTTGTGCCCATTTGTTTGGGCCCAGGTGGTTTTTATCTTTCATTGTTTGGTTTTATTGAACCTGCTACTATGAATTGTGAATTGTGACAGTAGAAGTAAATGTTACATCACATCTCATCCTCAGCCAGCCTATCTACTTAACTTTCAACTTCTGTGTTTTCTGGGTGATGAAGAGAGGCTAGAATTGCTCAATGCCTACTTTGTCTCGGTCTTCTGTTGCAAGGAAAACAGTGCTCAACTAGGCATGAACACCAATAACAATTATCAGCAAATTTTGAGTTCTGTTTTTTTTTAACCTGGAAATTTTCAGTAAAGCTGAATAAAGCCAATATCCATTAGCTTTATTTCACTGTTACTGAAAATATTCAGGTAAAAAAAACCACCCTGAACCAATTTTTTTCAATTTTCCCTAGTGGTGGTGGTGGTGGTGATGGAGAGAAATGCCCCTGCCAGTGTTTCCAAGCGAAAGCATTGGCAGATCCTCCAAATCTCTGCTTTGTTCAGCGTGGCATGAAGAATCAGGTTGTCCTCCTAACCATGCTTTCCAAGCTCTGAAGGACTTGGAAAGCACAGGTAGAAGACAAATTTCTCTTTCCTCCACCCCACCACTGGCTCTCATGTTCTCCAGGCCCGATTGTGAAGGTATTTTTCCCTTCCCTGGGCATAAAGGAGGGGTCATTGTGGGAGACAAGGTGTGACTATGAATTTCCTACTTGTGCAGGGGGTTGGATTAGATGACGTTTGGGGTACTTTTGCCTCTATGTTTCTGTGTTTCTCACAGATGAACTTGTACTATACTAAAGAGCTAATCATCTCCTCATTGGGTTTCACATAATTTCCATATTTTTTCTTGTTTCTTCCATTAATTCTTCATTCTCTCTTTATTTTCATTTTCATGCTAAATTAATACACACATTCAGTTAGATGCCTGTTTCTGAGATCTGGCTGTGTGCGTGTTGTAGCAACCAAGATAGTGCACGAAGAGCTCTCATTAAAACAAACAAGCAAGCAAACAAACAAACAAAATAATTATTAGAATTGGCTATTTGGCAGGGAGGGAGAAGGTCAATGACTGAGAAAAATCCATTCTCTGATAGAACCACTAGCCCCTATAACTTCTTTTTGAAGAGGGATTCTGTGCAACCTCATCAAGGAGCAATTCCTGCTTTCACAAACATATACCTGCCTGTTGTAAACCAAATGGAAGAATCTGAAGTAAAACCTGGTCATTCCACAGTGCTGTAAACCAACTACTTCACAATTCTTTTTCAGATATGCCATTTCAATAATCACAGGTCTCCTGGCACCTTACCTGGTCTGTTCCTCAGACACTCATCCCTGGGGACCCTCCACAGCCCTTAAGAAACATCATCAAAGGCAGAGACTAACATGTCATTTTAGGCAAAACCATAGTGATAGATCTGTTCAAGCAATGCATCATAAAACCGGTATCACACATCACAATATTTCTCCCACTTCTATGGGTCGCACTTTGAGGAAGTGATACATCTAATTTAGAGAGATGAGCAAACAAATCCAACATTAATTCAGACAAACAATGAAAAACTATGTCTGTAACTCTGAGATGAGGAAGAGTATTTGAATGTAATATAAGTACTGCAATAGCACCAAGAAAAAAAATAAGAGGAATGAAGTAGAATGAAACAAGATGGTTCTGCTTAATAGCCACTGAAATCAATGACAGGTAAGCAGCAGGACTGCGATTGTAGCGTCAATAAACCCTAATTGATAATTGCTGCTGCTGTGGTATAATAGAGATGAGAATGAGCTATGGATCAGGAAATCTCTGCTTCAAATTTTGCCTCAGTGTTCAGCATGCCAGTGTGTTCCAGCCTTAGCTGTCTAACTGATAAATACTTTCCTCACTCAAAGGCAGTGTCATAAGGATCACAATAAGTGTGTGGAAAGTGCTTTGGGTGCTAGAAAGTGCTGTGCAAATTATGATGGCAATGTGACTATTTAGTGGCTGGGATGATTTTTTTTTTCAGGTAAGGCCACTGATTTCTAGATAGCTTCTGCTGTATAGTGAGAAGTTTGCTAAATGTTAGGAGATTGTGTTTTTCACACTTTCTCTCTTCAACTTGAACTATTATCAAGTGCAATGCAAGTGTTAAGCAGTATTAACTCCCAATGGTAATCATGAACATGCAAAGCAGTAAATATTTATCCTTTCAGCTACCCCCCCCCCTCCATGGCTTAACAGAAGTATACAAATACAGTGCTTTCCTCATATATACTTAATTTTACAGATCAGACCTGCTGCAGTTTCTGACTAACGTACCTTATTTGTTCAGAAAGATTTTATGGTGCTCATAAAATCTCAATTACAGTTTTAAAATAACTGGGAGTTTTTTTGAAACATGATGCTGCCATCTCGGTTCCCAGAGGATATATTAAATTCAAGCAGCAATAACAAATCATTTAAGCAATAAATAAATAACCTGAGACCAAGAGTTGTTAAGAGTTAATAGTCTCCCATACACTCAATAGAGGCTGAGACATCACTCCATTAAAGTGACCCCTGGGGCCATGGGCCAAATTGCACCCAGTTGCTTTGTGGAAGGCATTCATCCCTCACACATTCATTTCCTTCTTTATGTTGTCTCTTTTCATCAGAGAAGGCCCTCTGCAGTCCTTGGGTCCAGAGAACAATTACGGTACAGTCTCAGAGAAAAGAAAGAAAACTGGGGTCATAAATATGTTAAATGGGTGTGTAGGTTTAAGTGGCTTTGTAAAATAAACACGAAGAGACCCTCAGACTAATTAATGAATATGAAGCAGCATGATAGGAATGTTTTAAGGGGAAATTCAAAGACTCTCCCTTCCCACATTGCTAAATCTTTAGAAGGTAGAGTCTATCCACACACACACACACACACGTCATGATGTCTTTCTCATACTGTCTTCAAATATATTCCGATGGGATGATCATAAACTGTCACATGTATTTCCTTAGAACAATTTTCACAAGAAGTGTGGTTTCTGAAATTGCTCACCTGGTAATACAATGCAAATTCAGTTTGATTTTTTAAAGATACACTAGTGGGAGGGGGGGGTTTGTAGCAGGATTCAAGCTTGTGGAGTATACTGGACAGGTGTCCAGGGGATAAGGGAAGATTCCACTGGGATGCAAATATATTCTTCTGATGGAGTTAATTTCGAAGGGTCATTTCAGAGGCAAGATAGAAAATTTTAGTTCAAGATGTAATAGAACTGAGGGAGGGTGAATGTTACAAGTTTGTCCCAGCCTCCGAGAAATTATGTTAAAGATGTAGCATAATTTCTCAGTCATGTGTGGACATACAGATAGCTAGTTTACATAGGACACAAATACAATTCTAAAGAATGAAACTCATAAGGTCAGAAGAAATAATGAAGGGCACAATTATATTGGAAGTCAAAATACTGTCATTCAGAAATAGAATTTGTCCCCTTAATATGAAAATAATCATGTGCACTAAAGGAAAAAATCTTTACCACACTTACTATAGAGGAAGCCATATTGAGCTCAGTAGGTTTTTCATCTGAGAGGTGCCAGATTATGAGGGAAAAGATAGACAATCCTTAGTGAAATCCACCGGACCAATTCCTTACTTCCCTCAACTAGTCTGCGTAAATCACTCCCATGCTCTGTTCCTACAGTGTCCACTGCAAATTAATTATTCCAGTGTGGATTAAATTGGAGAAACATTTACTTATAGATGTCTTCCCCTTGGTTCTCATAATAGTTCTGAGAGATAGATGAACACTTTGCCAGTGCTGGGTTTGCCAACAGTGATTTCCCATGCAAGGAATATACGCTGAGATATGTGGTAGATTACCCAGGATGATAGCAACCATAGTGGCTATTTCTTCACAAAACAAACTCCCCTTGGCCAATGAAGTCCCTACAACAGTCTGCTCCTCTCCACTCTACGCCAAAATCAACATTCATAGGAGTATTATCTTGATCTGAGCTAGGACCTATCCTACTGTCCGCACTTTAACTCCAGAAATAAATATTTGGGCATTATTTTAATTCTCTCATTCTGCACCTTCACAGAGGAGAAACCCATTAGGACTCAGCATTTCTTCTAGGGTGGAAAAAGGGGTGTAACCCTCCCTTAGCAAGCCCTCCTCTCTAGCGACGCCAGTATCCAGGTGGAATTACAGCTCATCTAGAATTCTCCAGAATACAGAGATCAGTTCCCCTGGGAAAAAATTGATGCTGTGAAGGGTAGACTCTTCCCTCAGACAGTAGACACCCTGCAGCAGCTGGGATTCTTGCCTGCAGTAGGAGAATGTGAAGAACTTAAGGGAGTGGCTGAGATTGTGGGAGAAGAGAAGGCCAGTCAGGCAGCTATAAGAGAGTTTCAACCAGGGAATAAGGCAGAGGTGAATGTAAGCAGAATCAACAGAACAATGCAAAGCTGAAGGTCAGATTGATGATGGGTATGGACCAAATGTTAATGGCCTTGATGGTATTCCCACCATTTAATTTGGATTTCAAAATTTTCCTAACCCTCTGCTTGTATTCTCTGCTGACCACAGTCTTCACTTGCCCGTGCTTGATGCAAAAAACAGCTGCAAAATGACCAGGTATTTATAAGCTTCCTTTTGGTTGCACTTGACTAGTTGACCATCAGGCATTTCTATGCTATCATGCTCAATTATCTTGCTGCTCTTTTTCGCCAAAGTGGCACTTTTTTCCAGGCCAAACTCCACCAAAATGTCTGTGCTGAATATTCAGACTGTGTTCACTCATGACTGGATTTCTGTGTCTGATTTCCCATAGAGTTTCAAATCGTCCATGTATGGCAAATGTGAGATTTTTTCTGAGTCTTTGTCCATTTGATATCACAACTTTGTTTCCTTTGAAATCACTGTTAGTGGGATCATGGTGATAAACAGTAAGGATGATAGTGAATCACCTTGGAAAATTTGTCTCTTAATGTTGACTGCTCCACAGTTTTTATTTCCAACTGTCTGTTCCCTTCTCCACTGTCTTGTCGCTTTTTCAGTGAATACTCATATATTTTTGCTGTCACCAATTGTTTCCAAGCATTTCATGATACAACTATGGGGCAGTGAGTTGGATGCCTTCTTGTAACCAATCCAGACCATATGGAAATTCATTTTTTAATTCTTGCAGTTCTGTTATTATTTGGTCTATTAGGAGTTCAATATTTGTACCCCTGCTCCTCCTTTTGTTTTCTTTTTGTTCCACTGACAGGATGTCATTCACTTCCAAGTAGTCCATAATGTTATCTGCTAGTATGCTGGTAAGTCGGTTGAACATTGTACGTAAGCATTTTGTACCCTGTATTTCCCAGGTGGTGTTCTTTTGGATATTTTTGAATTGTATGACTTCCCAGTTGTTATCCATTCATCAATTTCATCATTTTGCATGGTTTCACTGAACTGCTTGGCCACTGTCTGGTGTAAACTGGTCAGGTATTTGAGCTAGAAACCATGCAGTTGTTAATGACCAGGTGATGTCCAATTTTTCACTTTCTTGACTCGATTATTATCATATCAGTTATTATTTCCAGTTCTTGCATTTGTTTTTTGCCAACACCTTTCTCAAAATCTTTTATCCGTGGTGCCTTCTTGTTGTAATCTGTGGTATATTTGCCTGGGACATGGGGTAACCCATGTACCAGGGGGCAACTAATCTGGTCACGTGGGGGACGCAAAATCGGCCCCCACAGATGTTTTCTTCACACTGTGGCTGCTGTGCAGGGAAAAGGGGCTTGCCATGGTGTAGCCAGTTTCTCTTCCCTGCTCAGCAGCCCCAGTGCAAGAGAAACTCACTCTGCGGGTGCAAGGAACCGGGAGAGAAGCCTGCTGGCTTCTCTTCCAGCCCCTCTTGTGCCACCGGTGCAGGGACGGGGAGAAAAGCCAGCTGGCTTCTTTTCCTGCCACTCTCCCGCCGCCAGTGCAGGAATGGGGAGCCTGCTGGCTTCTCTTCCCATCCCTGCACTGGTGACATGAGAACTCGCGCCTTGGATGAAAGGGACAGGGAGAAAAGCCAGCCAACTTCTCTTCCCGCCCCTCTCGCGCTGCTGGTCTAGGGATGGGGAGCCGTCCAGCTTCTCTTTCCATCCCTGCATCAGCGGCACGAGAGAAACTTGCACCGTGGGTGCTGCTGGGCAGGGAAGAGGTGCTGGCTGCAATGCAGCCAGCTTCTCTTCCATGCCCAGAAGTCCTGGCAGAAAGAATCCCTCAGCCCTGCCAGCTCGGTTAAGTGCGGGGTAAGGGGTGGGGCAAGGCTCTGCAACTCACAGGGCGTCATGCCATACTGCACAGGGGCACCCGGAGGGGGTTTTATCCAGGTGCCATATTGCTCCCATATGCCTCTGATTGTAATCCTTCTCATTTTCCCATAGATCTTTCCAAAACCGAAGTGTTGCACTGTTCTCTGTTTTTTGCTTTCAATATTGCATTGACGCTTTGGTAGAAGTGCCTTTGGTGTAATCAAAATTGCTGATTTTGTCTGTACTGGATAAAGCTTGCTTCATATATTTTAATTTTTCCCATTGGGGCTATTATTTTGTGTTTGGTGGTCTCCAACGCTTCTTCAGTTTTTCTGTTACATTGAGTTCTCGGGCGCAGTCCTAGATTACGACTATGTTCAGTTTTAAGTATCGGGTTTTTGATCCAATTTTGGGAACAATATATGACTGAATAAATTAAATAAAAATAAAAGTTAGTGTTGTGGTTCAAGCAAGGGCAAGGGTTAAGGTAAAACCCCAAAACCAAAAATTGACCATTGCCCAGACTGTGCCCTAGAACTCAACATAACACTGAGGCAGGTCCGAGACTCTGCTCTTTCATAAACCCTAACCCTAACTTATTATTGTTATTTAAATGATTCAGTCATAAATTATTCCCAAGAATGTGACAAAAGATAAATTAAATTAAAAATAATTTAAAAGGGTGAGGGTTAAGGCAAGGACAGGGGCTCAGGCTTGCCTCAGTGTAACATTGAGTTCTAGGGTGCAGTCTGAGAATAGGGCAACAGTCAGTTTTAGGTTTCGATTATTTGTTACAATTTTAGGAACAATTTATGACAGAATAAATTAAATAAAAATAAAAAGTTAGGGTTAGGGTTAAGGCAAGGGCAGGGGCTCAGGGCTGCCTTAGTGTTACGTTGAGTTCTAGGACGCAGTCCAATAATATCACAATCATTAGTTTTAGGTTTCAGGTTGTTGTTACGAATTTGGGGACAACTTATGACAGAACTAGCGGGGCCTGGCCACGCGTTGCTGTGGCTTATTGTGGTGAAATGGGAAAGGAACAGTAGCAGCAAATCAATTGCAGAGGCCAGCAGTATGTGCTCATGCAAACACGCAGCCTGATACTGTGCGATGTCATTGATGTGTGTGCCCGCATTCCTTGGGGGTGGGGGAATGGAAAGGCACCACTCCCACACATCTAGTCTGGCTGGTCATGATCCTTTACCTGGGAGTAAGTTTGGTTGGTGGCAATGGGTGTCGCTTCTGAGGAAACCCTCCGAGGGGCACGACGCAGCCATTCAAAGTATGTCACGGTTGCTGTACCAAGCTTACTCCTGAGTAATGCGTGCCTGGTTTTCTTAACTGTAACCGCAGTATTCAGGGAATCTAGCGTGCCTGGCCCCTCCCTCCCGTCCCTTGCATGTCGCCTCTCACTCTCTTCTCACCCTCACTTCTCTTCCCTTGCATGCCACCCCTCCCCCTCCTTCCCTTTCCCTCAGCTAGGGTGGGTGGGTCATATCAAGATGCTGGGCCCCCTGCCTCCCCTCCCTTGCATGCCACCCCTCACTCTCTCCCCTCTCTCACTTCTTTTCCCTTGCATGCATCCCCTCAGTCCCTTTCCTCTCCCTCCTTCTCTTCCCTTGCATGCCACCTCTCCCTCTCCCTCCCTCCCCTCTCCCTCATGTGTATGTGTGTGCATGTGTTTCACTTCCACTCGAGTTATTGCCTATGTACTGTTTTCACTGCTCATCTCTGGCCATCTGAGTGAACATTCTAAACTGCACGAACATTCTAAGGGTGACAGTTACACATAGGCAGCTGCATGTCATTCACCATGGAGTGCCAGGAAAAAGGTGTTTTACCTGGGCCAGGTGTGAAATTTCAGGAATGTGAACATCTAAAAACACTCTCACCTGGATGACTATAGTGGCTGGGAATTTTTACAGGAATTGGCCCAGCAGTTACTGAGTTATACTATCATGAACAAAAACACTGTTAGCTTTATATATATATATATTAATTTAATTATATATAATATATAATTAAATAAAAAATAAAAAGTTAGGGCTGACACATTCAATATTGTGTTGACACTTTGGTAGAAGTGCCTTTGGTCTAATCAAAAGTGCTGATTTTGTCTATACTGAATAATGCTTGCCTCATATCTTTCAATGTTTCTCACTGTGGCTATTATTTTGTGTTTGGTGGTCTCCAACACTTCTTTAGTTTTTTTGTTACATTGAGTTATCGGGTGCAGTCCTAGAATAGGACAATGGTCAGTTTTAGGTATCGGGTTTTTGTTACAATTTTGAGAACAATTTGTGACTGAATAAATTAAATAAAAATAATGAATTAGGATTAGGGTTAAGGCAACGGTAGGGGCTCAGGCTTGCCTTAGTGTTACATTGAGTGCTAGGGGGCAGTCCGAGAATAGGGCAATGGTCAGTTTTAGGTTTCGGGCTTTTGTTCCAATTTTGGGAACAATTTATGACTGAATAAATTAAATAAAAATAAAAAATTTGGGTTGCAGTTCAAGCAAGGGCAAGGGTAACACCCCAAAACCAGAAATTGACCATTGCCCTTTTCTCAGACTGTGACCTACAACTCAATGTATCACTAAGGGAAGCCCGAACTCCTGTACATGCCTCAACCATAACCCTAACTTCCTATTTTTATTTAATTTTTTCAGTCATAAATTGCTCTCAAAATTGTTCTAAAAACCAGAAACTTTAAACTGACCATAGCTTTATTCCCAGACTGTGCCCTAGAACTCAACGTAACACTAAGGCAAGCCTGAGTTCCTACCGTTGCCTTAACCCTAACCCTAATTCATTATTTTTATTTAATTTATTCAGTCATAAATATTCCCAAGATGGTACAATAAAATAAAATAAAATAAAAATAATAAATTAGGGTTAAGGTTAAGGCAAAGACTGGGGGTCAGGCTTGTCTCAGTGTACCGTTGAGATCTAGGGTGCAATCCGAGAATAGAGCAACGGTCAGTTTCAGATTTTGGGTTTTTGTTACAATTTTGGGAACAATTTATGATGGAATAAATTAAATAAAAACAATGAATTAGGGTTAGGGTTAAAGCAACGGTAGGGGTTCATGGTTGCCTTAGTGTTAAGTTGAGTTCTATGGCAAAGTCCGAGAATAGGGCAATGGTCAGTTTTAGGTTTCAGTCTTTTGTTCCAATTTTGGGAACAATTTATGACTGAATAAATGAAATAAAAATAATGAATTAGGGTTAGGATTAAGCCAAAGAATGGGGCTCAGGCTTGTCTCAGTATAATGTTGAGTTCTTGGGCGCAGTCCAAGAATAGAGCAACAGTCAGTTTTAGGTTTCGGGTTTTTGTTACAATTTTGGGAACAATTTGTGACTGAATAAATTAAATAAAAATAATGAATTAGGGTTAGGGTTAAGGCAACGGTAGGGGCTCAGGCTTGTCTCAGTGTAATGTTGAGTTCCAGGGTGCAGTCCAAGAATAGGGCAACGGTCAGTTTTAGGTTTCAGGTTTTTGTTACAAATTTTAGAACAATTTGTGACTGAATAAATTAAATAAAAATAAAAAATTCAGGCTGCGGTTCAACCAAGGGCAAGGATTAAGGTAAAACCCCGAAACCAAAAATTGACCATTGCCCTTTTCATGGACTGCGACCTAGAACTCAATGTAATACTAAGGGAAGCCCGAGCCCCTGCACTTGCCTGAACCCTAACCCTAACTTCCTATTTTTATTTAATTTTTTCAGTCATAAATTGCTCTCAAAATTGTTCTAAAAACCCGAAACTAGAAACTGACCATAGCCTTATTCCGAGACTGTGGCCTAGAACTCAACCCATCACTAAGGCAGGCCCAAGACCCTGCTCTTTCCGAAACCCTAACTTATTATTTTTATTTAATTTATTCATTCATTTATATTCCCAAGATTGTACCAAAAATAAATTAGATAAAAATAATAAATTAGGGTTAGGGTTAAGGCAAGGTCAGGGGATCAGGCTTGCCTTAGTGTTATGTTGAGTTCTAGGGTGCATTCTGAGAATAGGGCTATGGTCAGTTTTAGGTTTTGGGGTTTTGTTAAAGTTTTGGGAACAATTTATGACTGAATAAATTAAATAAAAAATAAAGAATTAGGGTTAGGGTTAAGGCAATGGTAGGGGTTCATGCTTGCCTTAGTGTTATGCTGAGTTCTGGAGCACAGTCTGAGAATAGAGCTGTGGTCAGTTTTATGTTTCGTGTTTTTGTTATAATTTTGGGAACAATTTATTACCGAATAAATTAAATAAAAATAAAAAGTTAGGGTTGCGGTTCAACCAAGGGCCAAGGTTTAAGGTAAAACCCCAAAACCAGAAATTGATGATTGCCCTTTTCACAGACTGCAACCTTGAACTCAATGTAACACTAAGGGAAGCCCGAGCCCCTGTACTTGCCTGAACCCTAACCCTTACTTACTATTTTTATTTAATTTTTTCAGTCATAAATTGCTCCCAACATTGTTCTAAAAACCCAAAACCTGAAACTGACTGTAGCCTTAATCCCAGACTGCGCCTTTGAATTGAACGTAACACTAAGGAAGCCTGAGTCCCTACCGTTGTGTTAACCCTAACCCTAATTCATTATTTTTATTTAGTTTATTCAATCATAAATATTTCCAAGATTGTAACAAAAATAAATTAAATAAAAATAATAAATTAGGTTTAGGGTTAAGGCTATGGCAGGGGATCAGGCCTGCCTTAGAGTTACGTTGAGTTCCAGGGCGTAGTCCGTGAATAGGGCTATGGTCAGTTTTAGGTTTCAGGTTTTTGTTACAATTTTGGGAACAATTTATGACTGAACAATTTAAATAAAAATAATAAATTAGGGTTAGGGTTAGGGTTAGGGTTAAGGCAAAGGCTGGAGCTCAGGCTTGTATCAGTGTCATAAATATTTCCAAGATTGTAACAAAAATAAATTAAATGAAAATAAAAATTATGGTGGGTCAGGAGTAGGGAACCTGCGGCTCTCCAGATGTTCAGGAACTGCAATTTCCATCAGCCTCTGTCAGCATGGCCAATTGGCCATGCTGGTAGGGGCTGATGGGAATTGTAGTTCCTGAACATCTGGAGAGCCGCAGGTTCCCTACCCCTGGTTTGGGTTAAGGCAACGGTAGGGGCTCAGGCTTGCCTTAGTGTTACGTTGAGTTCTAGGGCTCAGTCTGAGAGTAGGGCTATGGTCATTTTTAGGTTTCGGTTTTTTTACAATTTTGGGAACAATTTATGACTGAATAAATTAAATAAAAATAAAAAGTTAGGGTTGCGGTTCAAGCAAGGACAAACGTTAAGGTAAAACCCCGAAACCAGAAATTGACCATTGCCCTTTTCACAGATGTATAACTCAATGTAACACTAAGGGAAGCCTGAGCCCCTGCCCTTGCCTTAACCCTAACTCTAACTTATTATTTTTATTTAATTTATTCCGTCATAAATTGTTCCCAAAATTGTAACAAAAACCCAAAACCTGAAACTGACCACAGTTCTTGGACTGTGCCCTAGAACTCAAGGTAATGCTAAGGCAAGCCTGAGCCCCTTCTCTTGCCTTAACCCTAACCCTAATTTATTATTTTTATTTAATTTATTTTTTGTTAATATTTTAACTCCATTGTTAATATTTTAACTCCAAGCACTTCATGGTCTAGGACTCATAGTGGAGATGAAAGACATGTAGACATGTCCCAACCAATTAAAGGACAGATTGCAACAAAGTCTCCAGAAAACCATTAATTCCCAATCAATTAAAAAGGTAAAGGACAGATTAAATTGTGGATGGGCTGAATGTTTGAGAGAGAGAGAAATAATGTAATGCCTGCACTAAGAAGTTTTAAATGTACTTGTTCCTTTGTGGACAAATGACATATGTAGATGTCCTATCCAAGAGTTGCAATGCCATCTTTGGATAGATGGATAGATGTCCTATCCAAGAGTTGCAATGCCATCTTTGACAAACCTGGGGTTTCTTATGCAACTAAAACCAAACAGTTCATTCTGATGGTATACTATATAATATAAACATATTTTCATAAAAGATAAAACAGAATTCAGAATTCAGAAAGCAAGAACACAGTTGAAGATGACCCAAAGAAATTTTATACAATGGCATTTTCAATATAGCAATAGAATCTGTAATAAGTAGTTTGGAAGGTTTGTATTCTTGCAGATTTCAAGCAACCCATATATGCTCAGGGGTCTCTCCTTTCTTTCTTAAGATTATCAAAATAGTAAATCACAC
This sequence comes from Sphaerodactylus townsendi, assembly GCF_021028975.2. Taxonomy (NCBI): domain Eukaryota; kingdom Metazoa; phylum Chordata; class Lepidosauria; order Squamata; family Sphaerodactylidae; genus Sphaerodactylus; species Sphaerodactylus townsendi. Next base: position 69,434,698 of record NC_059431.1, read on the forward strand.
TTTGCGGGGGGGGGGGGGACCACACTCCTCAACTAACTTTAATAAACCAAGAAATGTTTCATACAGCATTTGTAAAACTATAATCTGGTTTACTTAGTGCAGATATATATATATATATATATATATATATATATATATATATATATATATATATATATATATATATATATATATATCAGAGTTTCAGAAGACCAAATAATCTGTATCAAAGCAGAGAAGTTGTCCATATTCTCTGTATTTCTACCAGGACTTATTTTTGCTAAGTATTATTTTACATTAAAAATAATGAGCCTCAATTCCTCATTCATTTTTCTGCATTTGCAAATACTGTATTTCTTGTGACTGCAACACACTTCTGCTCAAAGATGTTAATATGTTAATGTTAATAAAGTTTTGTGATAATGGAGAAAGTCATTATCACAAAAGGTCAAAATGTTTTTAGAACTATTGCCCATCCTAAGGCAAAAGACACACACAGGAGAATGACTGCAAGTTTATGCTTGATAGACCATCTTGTTTTTTTGCTGAAAAAGATCCAGCTGTCAAACTGAAAGAAAAATAGACTCCTTCTACAATACTTTTCTAAGCTTTTGAATTATCTGTAGTAGTTGCCTTTTCATTGAACTGTGAGACAACTTAATTTGAAATTACTCTTTCTCGCTATCCTAAGCCCTTGACACATTTTATTACCCTACCAAATGATTATAGGTATCTGTTAATTTGTTGGAGAGCTTAGTAAACATCTCCTACAAGGAGTCCAGCCCCCCCCCCCCCAAGACCTAGCAGTTAGCAATGAAGAGGAAGCTGGCTGTATTCTTTCATTTATTTATTTAGCACTTACCCAGTGCCACTTCTGTATCTAGCCTAGAAAGAAATATTTTAAGCAAACCGTAAAACTGGGCCTGACCTTTTCACAGTCACATCATAAATCATTGTTAAAGCAGGGGTGAAAATTCTGAAAGAGGTCAGAGGTGGGAGAGAGGTCATCCCAGAGAAGGGACAGCGTGAAAAACCACAATGGGAGGAGTCTAGTGGAATATAAAGGATACAGAAAAGGGAATTTTCTAACAGTGGCTGAGCCAGCTGTAGCACAACTAAAGCATCAACAAACCTTCAGCTCTTCAATAATGAAGGCTCTTCAAAACCAAGCTACCTCTGGGATTCTTGTGTCATCTTCCAAAACTGTCGTATTCCAAAGCAAGTCACTTGCGCTCTTTCTTTCTTTCTTTCTTTCTTTCTTTCTTTCTTTCTTTCTTTCTTTCTTTCTTTCTTTCTTTCTTTCTTTCTTTCTTTCTTTCTTTCTTTCTTTCTTTCTTTCCAGGAATAGCTCCACTCCGTGATTCACACTCTTTCACATTTTTCCTAACTACATATTATTCTCCCACTGCTGTTAACTCTAGTAAAGAGTTTAATTTTCCACAGGAGAAAAGCTTAACTATTTTGAAATTGATGAATTTATTAGTCATTCAGACATACTTTCAGATCCCCAGAAGAACACTGATTTACACTCTAATTATGAAGACAAATAGTGAGAGTGTATTAAGCAGTTTCCTCATTTTCAATGGGTCAGTGCCAGGATGAGTTGCCTATTTAGAGGCATGCCTTCCTTAAGAGCACAGAAAGAAACACCCCTTCAAAATGTTACAAGTTCATTGAATATTCTGGACTTCAAGGCCAACAAGAGGCTTGTGAAAGCCTGGATGTTCCATGATGATAGATTTCTTTTCTTGTTTCTATTGTGTATTGGAGTAAAATTTCTATTGTGTATTGGATTAATTTGTTGGTTTGTGGCCTTGGTCTAGTGCTTCTTTGTGATAGAAACAACATAATGCTACTTCTTTGGAGCAACCTTTTTGAGAATCAGATATGTAGGTGCTTCAAGAAGCTGCTAAAATGAAGTCACTAACAATGGGCTATAACCGTGGAGGAGAACCTATGGCACTCCAGATGTTCATAGACTACAATTGTAGTCTGATGGGAATTGTAGTCCATGAACATCTGGAGTGCCATAGGTTCACCACCACTGGGCCATAATATTATTTTGCATTTGCAAAACATTTAATGGACCTATCAACCTTTCAGCTCTGAAAAGAGCTCCTGGCCTGTGATGCTAATAAATCAGTGCTTAGGATGTGGTCCAACACATGGCATCCTGAACTGTGAAGTGGCACTGACCTTTGAGGTATATTACTTCAACACATTAGGCAAATACATTGGTGTACCTGTGCGAGAGCATCCTAAATCCTAAACAGAGCTGCACCCTTCAAAGCTTGTTGACATCAATAGATTTAGAAGAGTGTAACTCAGCTTACAGTTATATATTTTTTTTGAGGCTTTTATACCGCCCCATCCCCGAAGGGCTCTGGGTCGTGTACAACAAATAAAAGCTACAATACAGAATAATTAAAACATTAAAAGGCAGCAACTATTAAACAATAATTATCAGAGAAATAAAGATATAAATGGCGTCCATCATCCTAATTTTAAGATTCCCTCCCCACCCCACCCACCCCGAGGGAGGCATGGCGGCCTCGGTAGATGACAGATGACCCAGATGTCAGGGTCAAACGAGGGCCAAACAGGGAGGGGGGCACCATATCAGCAGTCAGTTCCTCCAAAGGCCCGGCGGAACAGCTCCATCTTACAGGCCCTGCGGAACTCACCAAGGTCCCGCAGGGCCCGGACAGCTGGAGGAAGAGCGTTCCACCAGGCCGGGGCCAGAGCCATAAAGGCCCTGGCCCGCGTGGAGGCTAGCCGCATCATTGAAGGGCCAGGGACCACCAGTAAATTGGCCTCAGTCGAACGGAGAGGCCGTACAGGGACATATGGGGTGATGTGGTCTCGAAGATACGATGGGATATACTGTATGTTTCCCAAATATTGTAAAGAGGAGTGAACTTCCTCTGTCAACCATATATTCATATATAATCTCAAGCAGCTCCAGTCGCCAGACCATATAAGGATATGTAACAATAAGCAAAGAAACCTTTATCTTTGAGTTTTTATTACAGTCTCATGTGACATACTGCATTCTTGAGTTCCAAAAGTAATGTTCTGTGTGATGATAGGACGATTCTGATCTGGAAAAGAACACACACCAGACACCCTGTGCCCTTTGATCTAGGAGCATGCTAATCTAGGTTGCAACTGTTATTTTAGCTTGATTTCTGCTTCTAAATTGGAAAGGAAAGTGAAAGAAATTTGTCACAATGAAGGCATTAAAGCAAGAAGGAGTTTTAAAGGAATTCTCTGTTAATGAACTACTGATATCAGATCAATTCAAAACCATTCAGGGATTGCAGTTCTTTCTCATTTTGGAAGGCTTTTAGGGGAATAGTGTTTTACCCTTCATGCAGCTGTTTTGGGATGTGCTCTGTTTTATTGTTATCACTGTCTGAATTTATTATATTCTTACATAGATTTTGGATTGTGTTAGCTATCGAGTGTTAGGTATCAGAATAAGGAGATATAAATTTCAAAGATTACATATATTGAATGCTTAGTACTCTTAGCTAATCCGATGCTAAGCTCTCTGAGAGAGCTTAGCTTAGCTCTCTCAGCCTCTGAAAAATTTGTATAAGGCAGGTATTCGCAAAGCATGACTAGAAGGAGGATGTAATCTTGGGCATAATTTTCCAGAAATTGAACCTGTTTTGACACACCTGAAATACTGCAATGATCAGATACAAGGAGCACTCTATCTCAATGGCATGATTGCCATCTAATGATAAGAACATCATTGGGGTTTGGCAAAATGTACCTCCCACAACTTGCTGTAATATTAAACATAGAAACACAAAGTTAAAAGCCCCTCAAGGATAATCTAGTCCAATCACTTGCACAACATAGAAAATTCACAATACCTCCTCCCCATTCCCCCAGTGATCCCTATTCTATGCCTACATGAAGGCAAAAAACCTCCATGACCCATAGCCTATCTAGCCTGGAGTATAATTCCTCCCTGACCTCAAAATGGCAAACAGCATTATTTGGGTATGTAAGAAAGATCGCTAGAGCTTTGCACTAACTCATCCCTTCCTGTCCTTCCTCTTAATATCTAAGTTCACAGAATTGAACTTAGTATGTATTGTTGTCAGAAAGCCATCTAGCCTCTGCTTAGAAACCTCCAAAGAAGGAGAGCCCTCCACCTCCTGAGGAAGCCTGTTCCACTGGGGAACTGCCCTGTCAGGAAACTAGCAGAAAACTTTTTAAATTCCATTTCAACTTGTTGGTTCTGGTTCCATTATCTGGGACAACAGAAAACAACTCCACTTCATCCTCCTTATAACAGCCCTTCAAATACCTGAAGATGGCTATCATATCAATTCTCCACTGGGAAATGATTATAAATGTCTGAATGTTTAGCTGAACATTCTTTTGATTTAATTTCAACCCATTCTGTTGCCCTGTGCCCTGACCTTCTGGGGCAACAGAAAACAACTCTGTTCCACCCTCCATATGACAACTCTCCAAATACTTGAAGCTGGCTATCATATCACTTCTCAATTTTCTGCTCTCTACACTAAACAAATCTAGCTTCTTCAACATTTCCTCATAGGACTTGGTCTCCAGACCCCGCACCATCTTCACTGGCCTCCTCTTGACACATTTTAGCTTGTCAATGTCCTTCTTAAACTGAGGTGTCAGAAACTGGACACAGTACTCAAGTGAGATGTAACCACAGCAAAGTGATACCAGCACCTCACATGTACTGGACACTTTGCTTCTGTCAATGCAGCTCCTTCTGTCAATGCATTTGCCTTTTTAGTTACTGCATTATACTGCTGACTCATGTTCTGGGTATGGTCTGCTAAGATTCCTTGATTCCTTTTGCAAGTACAACTGCCAATACAAGTCTCCCCATCCTATAATTATGCATTTGATTGTCCCTTCCTAAATGCAGAACTTTTATTTCTGTTGAAATTTGTTTTGTTAGCTTTAGCCTGGTTTTCTAGTCTGTCAAGATCATCCTGTACCTTGACTCTTTCAACTGCATTTGCTACCTCTCTCAATTTAGTATCATCTGTAGGTTTAATGCAAAGACAAATTTTCTCCATCCTAAATTATGTATTTGATTTCTCTGCCTAAATGCTGAACTGCACATTTATCTCAGTTAAACATCTTTTCATTTGTTTTAGCCCTGTTGTTCAGCATGTCAAGATCATCCTCAATCTCAACTGTCTTCTACTATATTTGCTATTTGGTATCATCTGCAAATTTTATGAGTACTCTATTCTTTCATCCAAGTTATTTATAAAGATATTGAACAATACAAGACCCAGGAAAGTTCCTGACACACTCCACTTGTCATTTCCCTCCAAGATAATAGGAAACCATTTACAAGCATTCTTTGAGAGTGATCTTTCAGTTACAAATCCACCTAACAGTGGTAGGATCCAAATCACAAGAATATCATGTGCAGTCTTATCAAAAGCCTTACTGAAATCACGATAAACTATGGTCGATTATCTACTTCAAAAATGAAAGTAGATACAAAGCAGTTTGGTAAGATTCAGGAGCTTTTGAGCACGGTTTTCATTGTTCGAATTTGGATTCACACACCCCCCAACTTCCCCACTGCTCCAGATTGCCCACGCGTTTTTCGAAAAGGTCTACTTTCTTCCAGGTTCTAAAGTAACACGTGCTTGGGGGGGGGGGGGCAGAAACAGGATGAATGCATGTTCGAAGTGGGGAGTTCTGCAGGTGAAGTGGGGAGTTCTGCAGGAAACCTGGATATTTGGAGTGACGAGCACACATCTAATCGTGAGTGGGGAATCGACCATATGTTCACAAATTCCCCCTGATCCAACAAATGGGTATAGCTATGGAAAATGGCTCATGGGTCAAAAACTGAAAGTGTGCCTCCCAGCCTCTGCTGCCCCAGCATGGCCTCCACATGGGGGCAGTAGAGTCTAGGTGGAGGGAGCCACCCTAGTGTTAACAGGAAGGAAGGAAGGAAGGAAGGAAGGAAGGAAGGAAGGAAGGAAGGAAGGAAGGAAGGAAGGAAGGAAGGAAGGAAGGAAGGAAGGAAGGAAGGAAGGAAGGAAGGAAGGGTCCAAGTCATTTATAAAGATGTTCAACATTAGAACATGTTTCAACTACATATAGAGATCCCATAGGAGTTCAATGTGTCTTAGTACAGACTGCCCCTTCTACCACTCCCCACACTGCTACAGGTTAATCAGACTCACGAGCATTGTTCTAATTTTAAAAAATCAGAGATGCAGATGAACATTTCCCAGAGGAGAACAATACAGACTGATATACAGTGTGTGTGTGTTTTCCTGAAGGGGAAAAAGGAATAAATCAAATCCAACTATTTTAAACACGATATATGTATTTATGTTTAGTAGTTGTCTTTCATAAATCACTTCAGTTTTTATGATGCACATTCCTGTATCAAAGGTAACCTTCAAGCTAACTCTCATTTAGATGAGCACATTGTGTGTGTGTATGTGTGTGCGTGTGTGCGTGCGTGCGTGCGTGTGTGTGTGTGTGCAGGAAAATACAGTAAAAGGCATAGGAAAAGCATCATTCTCCTTATTCCCCAGACAAAGATAAGTTTGCCAATCCAGACAAAGACTGGTGGTTCTGACAGCAATGAATGCATCCCTGAAAATTACCTATTGAAATTAAATGGGTGATAGGAGGATCAGAATTTGAATTGGTCACTGAGTGGAAAGCAGACAGACTATAGCAGAGTTTTCACTAGTCAAGAAGAGTTTGATAAGTACATCACTGCCATTCTATGTTATCTACCCAGTGTCTCAGATGAGGCCTCATCTATGGAAGAGCCTCTGTTAGGCAGGATCAGCACCTATTTTCATTCTTGGACACCAACCTGTAAAAAATAGAACAATGAGGGAAAGGGTTATTGCCACAGTTGAATGTCTCCCTAGTTTTTGCCATAATAAAATGGATTCTATTTCAATAATTTAATATATTCTATTGATGTACTTGGGGAAGAAGTGGCATGGTATAGCCCAGGGGTCGGCAACCTTTACCACCCAAAGAGCCATTTGGACCCATTTTCCATGGCCCTGAAGTTCTACTGAGCCGGAGAGCCGGCTCCACTCACCTTTCCTTCCAGCACTGGAAGGCAGAGGTGCCGGGCAGGGAAAACCCCTTGGCCCGACGGAGTAGGCAGCCACCTGCTCTGTGGAGCAGAGGGGGGATGACGGCTGCTCTGGAGGGCCATGCCCACACTACCCTCCGACCTCCAGGGGTCGGAGAGTAGCATGGGCGTGTTCCTCCAGTCCTCCAGAGCAGCGCTGGAAGGAGAGGTGAGTGGAGGGGACATGAAAAGTGGCACCCTCACGCAAGGAGACACCTCTGGTTCAGCCCCTCCACTCACCTTTCCTTCCAGCGCTGCTCTGGAGGGCTGGAGGGACACGCCCACGCTACCCTCCGACCTCCAGGCCACACGGAGCCACAGTAAAAGGCTGAAAGAGCCGCATGCGGCTCCAGAGCCGCAGGTTGCAGACCCCTGGTATAGCCTGATCTTGTCAGATCTTGGAAGCTAAAAAGGAAGACCACTAAGGAAAGCTCTGCAGTGAAAGACAGTGGCAAAACATCTCTGCCTTGAAACCCCCTTGCTGGGGTTGTTGCGCACGCGCACGCGCACACCCGCACACCCGCACACACGCACACACACACACACACACACACACACGGTTATGTACTCAATTATGGAAAGAACTTTGGTTGCCCTGGAAAAGAGAGTGGATTTTTTAAAAAAGCTAATCAATACATTTGAATATTATAAATTTCAGATTAATATGGTTCTTTGCAGGAGAACTCTTGGTATGGCTTATGAGGATTGGTGGGAGGAACTAAAATTAAGGATAGTCAGGGACTGGGGGTTATATGTACAAGCCCACTTACTTTTCTATCATAATTCAAGCTCTGCCAAAGATTTCAGTACAATATATCAAAAGTAAGACTGTTATGGATGCACTTCTATGAATCCATACCAAAGGTTGCTAATGTTTTTGGATCCCAGCAGTGAAGGTGAATCTTTTTCTCTGAAGCCTGGAAGGAAGAGGGGAAACACAATTTTCTCTCTGGACAGTTTTGGCCATCTCATGAGAAAAGTCCTTGGAATTCACCTGGGTGAGGCAAATAAGAACCATTCTGAGGAAAGGAATATGAGAGAAGGCATTACATTATGAACGCTTCTGCTTAGATTTCACACTTTTTGAGATAGTATGGAAAATGCACATTGCAAAACACATGTCATTCTGGAAAATGGGGAACTTTTCATGATTCTAACAATTTTACCTGCAGACATTTAGTGGCCAGAATGTCAGACTTGAATCTGGGAGAGCCAGATTTGAATCTCAGCTTGGCATGGAAGCTCGCTGGGTGACCTCAGGTCTCAGACAAACATTTTCAGCCTAATCTATCTCACAAGGTTCTTGGGAGGACATAATGGGAGATAGCAGAACTATGCAAACTTCTTCGAGTCCCCTTTGGAGAGAAAACAGCATGTTTGTGTTATGAATAATTGAGTGCACCAAAAATTAATACCTGAAAAGGGAATCAACTGAACCACTTTAGCCAAGGGTAATCATACACCTAATTGTGACCACACTGAATTTTAAATCACAATGTCATACAAGGGGGAGAAAGTTAAGATGAGCATTAGAAAAACTAAAGATGTGAATCTATCCATGTAACATATAAACTGAGTAAGATTATAGCAAAATCTTAAGAGAATAAATCAAGATATAAAGTTATCTGATCCTCTTAAACTTTTAAAATAATGAAAAAATATATTTAAACTTGGCAACTGGGAAAACTCATTTTTTCATAAAACCACAGAGCACAGAAAGCCTAAGAAAAAGGGGCAGGAACTTTGTATAAGGTTATCTTACATATCCTGCATTGCTGCTAATGAACTGCAACATGAGTAATGCACATTTTCCAGTTCTAAGCATATTTTATACAATATTTTAACAACAGCTGTTGCTTTCACAGAACTTTAACCTTGCTGCACAAATGCATGACAAGGAAAATACTCTGTTGTCTTGGATACAGCCTTCACACAGGGTCCTTTTCTCAGTTGCTTGGTGTCAGCTTTCAGCCTCAGAGACATTCCAGTCTTATGGCCAGGATCAGGGCCGCTGCACAGACTTACTTACAGGCTGTGATTAAGGCTAAGCCCTGGAGCCTAGGCAGTTACAGTCCTTGGACATGGACAGCTTCGCTCACCACACCTGATGAGAGAATGGCAAAATTAACTCCAAGAGGGAAATGTATTAATCAGACTTTCCAGCACTAGATTTCTGTCTTGCCAGGTGTTCAAGTCTTGCTAAATTTGGACCAGTTTATTGTCCTTGCTGAGGAGAGTGGTATTTCAGCTGACACTTGGAAGGCTGTTTGCAGTATTATGTGGCAAATGCCTGTTGGAAAAGAGCTCGGGAAATTTTTACTTTCTTTAGAAGTAAGATATTATTTTAGGATTTGTTTTTGAAAATAGTGTTTGTAGGTACTTTATTGATTTTGTGTGAGTATTTGCAAAGAAATGTTGAAGGCTGATCTGCTCAGTTCTATGTAATGCATCACACTGGCATGAAGGCCATGGTTAAAGAAATGGGAGGAGATCATGGAAGCCTCCGTACTACTGTGTCACTTGAAGGAAAACCCAGACGTGATCTAGGATAGCTCTACGAAATGCCAGAAACTTTGTAGTTTCCGAGTTTTCCCTAGAAGTGACATAGCAATGCGAGAGGATACTGATGTTTTTTATCTTTAATTTTTCTCCCCCTATGTGTCAGAGTAGTGATGGACAACAGGAGTTGGGAACTGTCCCACTGGGGAAATGGTAAGCCTATGCACGACCAACTTGCTTATGAAAAGTGAGGTCTTAACCTTAAATGTACTTACAGGCAGACATCTTCCTTTGAAATCAAGGAGATGTATATCCAGGGGATCGGAGGGAGCAGTGGGTGTCTAGTGTCAACAAGACCACAAGCTTGAATCTATTAACGATTAAAATGAAAAAAAAAAACCCACTGTTTTTAGGCCTGCAGATACAGTTAGATTTGTTCTAAAGAGTTCTGTGCTACACCATAACATTAAGCAGAACAAATTCTTCAGACTGTGATTAGCATCTTGGTGTCTATACCCTTTCCCACTAAAAGATCTAAGTGCCATCAGTAGTGCTTTGGCAGAGGACAGTACTGTGCTTCTACAGTAGAGAATAATCCCTTGGTGTTTGGGACAGACAGAGTGTTAGAGGGGGCTTGGGAAGGGTGGTGCCAGGCCCTGCTTGGCCAACGTGGTGTAGTGGTTAAGAGCAGGTGGATTCTAATCTGGAGAACCGGGTTTGATTCCCCACTCCTCCACCTGAGTGGCAGAGGCTTAGATGGTGAACCAGATGTGTTTCTACACTCCTACATTCCTGCTGGGTGATGTTGGGCTAGTCACAGTTCTTTGGAACTCTCTCAGCCCCACCTGCCTCACAAGGTGTCTGTTGTGCAAAGAGGAAGGGAAAGGAGCTTGTAAGCCACCTTGAATCTCCTTACAGGAGAGAATAGTGGGATATAAATCCAAACTCCTCCTCCTCCTCTTCCTCCTCTTCTTCATTGCTGCCCTGCTGGACCTGGCTTGGTTTTGAGGTGGGGGGAGGGTTGAAGGGCGCTTTAGAGGGCTGGTGCCGGGGCCAGCTTAGTGTTTGGAGCAGGGGGGGAGGGTTGGAGGGAGCTTGGGAGAACCAGGCTTGGTGTTGGGGGTGGGGGGAGGGTTGGAGGGGGAGGAAATGGTGGTGGATGAATTCACAATTCTACTTCTAATTCACAATTATATCAAAGCATAGCCACTGGAATCTTTTTTAAATTTTATACCAGATTCATTTGTTTCTTGAGTAAAATTATGATTTATATTCTGTCTAATATGTATATGTTTATTTAGCATAAAATATAGAATATGGGTAGACAACCCCTAGACAAAATGTGGCCATCTCAACGTTGATTTTCATGTTTATAAAGCACTCCAGTTCCCCACAAGGATGGCCAACAGATGCAGTCTGAGAGTTCCACACTTTGAGCTCATTTCCTAGGCATGTTGGGCCTCATTTGAATATGAACTGCTGCATGATGGGAGAGGAAGCTGAAGGCTTCTCTGCCTACACATAGCCACTTGTCCCAATCTGAAATGGTCCCAGGGATCTGTTTATACTCCATTGATAAAAGTTGAGGAAATCTACATTTGCCAAGCATCTCCTTGGAACTGCATCAGATCAGGAAAATAGTGGAGGGGTTGGGGGTAGGCTCTTCCGGCATATTAGTCTCAATTTAAGCAGGGCCTGTGCACACGCCTGGGATTTAAATTCTCAGCATGGAACTTCCAGTGCATTTTTGACTGAAAATCATGCAGCAGTAAAAGGAGTTTGTAAGCTATGGACCTTTGTTTCCAGAAGAAATTTGCTATTACAGTGATGTCAGTTCTTCATCCTTTCTAGGATGTTTCTAGATGGGAATTTGGATGCCTCAGTATGCTGATTTTGTTCACTACCCACACATTCCAGAAAGTACTTAATGCCAATTGCAAGCTGCAATATAGACCTTTATAGGTGGAGGACTAGGGAATTGTGCAGGATGAAAACAACTGAATTTTGCTCTGCATACTTAACGTTTTAAATCTTTTCTGAGGGTACTTTTTCACACTTTTTGTTTAGAACTAAAACAAGTAAACAGAAGCTGTCTGGACAGGAACATGTCTGTCTGATCGTAGCCTTAAGACAGGGGTCTTCAAACTATGGCCCTCCAGGTGTTCATGAACTACAATTCCCATCAGCCCCTGCCAGCATGGCCAAGTGGTAGGGCTCATGGGAATTGTAGTCTATGAACATCTGGAGGGCCATAGTTTGAAGACCCCTGCCTTAAGAGGTCGAATGGCTTGTAGCAAAATCAGATCTGAAACCATTTCAAAGCAAATTGTGACAGCTGTCATAATTTGTAGTTTAGATAATGTGAACATCTCTGCTCTTGGATTATCCCATCACACTGTTCTCAAGAAAAGATATGTTAATCTCTCTGACCCTGGAGAAATTCCAAATAATGGAATTGTACGCTCTACTCAGTTTTCCTATCATTGCAGTAGAACATGATCCTTCACTTTCTGCTCTGAACAGCATTGTGCCATATCTTATCTTAGAGATAAGAGGTTTTGGGCATCTAATATTTCATGATAAGTGAGGAGAATACAGACTTTTAGTCTTAAAAAAACACGTTAGTCTACATTTCATTTGCACCTATATTTCCATAGTGAAGTGTCAAACTTATTAAATTTGGGGATACAGAGATAAACACTGTTCAGTTCCATTGAAATAGCATGTGCTGGAATTTGTTTGGTTATTTCCTATGCAGAGACTCAAACCATCTTTCTTTTTAAAAATTATTCGTTTTTCTAAAAGCTATTGGCTCTCATGATGCTTGAGACACATCCTGGGGATGCTTGAATTGTAAATGTAGCAACCACACCATAACATAATTCTGAGTATCTGTGCCACTGAAGTTGTGGATTGTCAACAATGTTCAGAATGAACTACTGCAATTTGATATTGATAAGGTCCTTTCAGCACATTTTTCAATAACAGAGTAACATGTTGCAACTTGAAGCTATATACGACAATGATTTCAAATACCAAACTTAAATGATTTCAAATACCAAACATAAACTTATGTTCCTAAAATCAATGCATGAGCTCATCATCTGTAACTTTTCTACACCTTTTAACAGCCACCACTGAACACATGAACATACATATGAAGCTGCTTTATACTGAATTAGACTATTGGTCAATCAATACTGTCTAGGCATAGTAGCAGTGGCCCTTCAGGATATACAGCAAAGGTCTTTCATATCACCTACTATTGATCCTTTCAAATGGACATGCTAGGAGTTGAATCTGGAATCTTCTGAATCCTAAGCAGAGCCACAACCTTTCCACAATTCCATTCTGTTGACATCAAAAAAGGAGCAAGATGCTCGAAGAAATCCGGAAAGAACTAAACTCTTGTAAGGTAAAAGATGGCAGGGCTTGGGCTCCAGTGGCGTAGCAAGAGGAGGCACCCGGGGGTGGGGGCGGCTACAGCCCTGGGTGCCACCTCCTGGGGTCATGTGGGAATGCATTGGAGAGCTGCCACTACTGCAGCTGCACCCCATCCCTGAAATCCCTGTGGCACTTGGGTCATGGGCACAGTTCAATGCTGGCCAGTGGGTTTTGCCCCACCCCCAAACTCTACAGAGAGTTTGGGAACAACACAGCCATAGCTCACCCAGGTCCAGCTTTAAACTATGGAGGTGGAGCTTGGGGCAGAGCCAACAGTATAAAGCTAGAGCCGATCAGCCCAGCTGTTCAGTTTGATCCTGGCCTCAGTGAGGCTTGGGTTGAGCTTTACGCAGTAGGCTCAAAGCCTGCAGTTTAAAGCTGGACCCAGACAAGTTGAAGCCAGCATCAAATGGGCCCACGTCACTTCTGAGCTGGCTTCACGCCAGGCTGGCCCCACTCCTGAGCTCCTTGTGGAATTTAGGAGGTGGGGTGAAATCCACTAGCCTATGTTCAACTGTACCGCTATCCCAACTCCATTGGGAATTTGGGGGTGGGACACAATGCAAGGAGGCAGTGCTGCCCAGGGTGAGCACCTGTTGGTCTTGGCTTGTTCCTACAGGGCAGTGATCCACCAAGGACTTTACTGATAAGAGGGCCACCCTGTCCCTAAAATTTTGGGACAATTGCCAGCTTTGACTATAAAAGCTTTAAAGGCTGCCCTATATATACCTAAGATTCTGGACATTCTCCCACCAGTTTTTATGGGAGTGTAGAGTTTTGAAACCAGGATTCTTTAGCCAAGCTGCAATGTTGTAGCCACTATACCATTCTACACTGGTCTTCCCATTATGCTATATTATGTTATACTGCCTCTCCATGTTCCAGGTGTATTCCAGTTCTGGTTTCAGTCCTATCTTGAATGGCAGTTTATAATTATACCATACTAGCAAAATTTCTCTCTTAAGAATAAAATGGGGGTGAAGAGGACAATGTAAGCCACTTTGGATTCATATTGGAGGAAAAGGCAGGGTACAAACAAACAAGAATTAAATTGCCTGCATTTTCTATCACCACCACCACCACCACCACTACCATCATAACATCTGGTCACCTTATATTAGCTCTCAGGTAACTTTGAGCCATTAGAAGTTGAGCCTTTATTGTATGGTCAACAGACCTTTAATAATTAAAACAGAACAGCAGATATTATAAGCTTGCTTAACAGTTATTTTGCCAGCTGGGACCATGCCTTAATGACTTCACTAAAAACACTACCACTTTGTCTATGGTATGTACATTTCCTCATCAAGTAGAAATACCAAAGATAAAGTGAAGATAACATCAGGATAATAGTTCCAGATGCTGTTGCACTAATACAATTTTTTAAATGTAAATTCCTGTTTTTTCCCTTCAGGCTATTAGCTTAAGCTGACCAGCCGTCCCGCTTTTGGCGGGACATTCACGCCTTGAAAGAACTTGTCCCGAGTGCCGCGGGTTTTCCCCAATGTCCCGGGTTTTGGAAGGCTGCTGCACTGCCTTCTGGGGCGCAAGGCAGTGCGGCAGCCTCCCACGCGGCCGCAGGAGCACACTTCCTTCTGGGGTGCTGCCATTTCCCGCCCTGTCACAGGGTGGGAAACGGCAGCGCCCCAGAAGGCTGTGCGCTCCTGCAGCCGCATGCGCATGCAGCCGCAGGGGCATGGCCTTCTGGGGCGCTGCCATTTCCCGCCCTGTGACAGGGTGGAAAACGGCAGCGCCCCAGAAGGCAGTGCGCTCCTGCGGCTGCGTGAGTGTGTGTGTGTGTGCGCGGGCGCACGGGGGGTCGCCCACCCGTCCTGGTTCACGAAGGTGACCATCTGGTCACCTTATATTAGCTCTCAGGTATCTTTGAGCTGTTGACAGACTCTTGCTGTGTCTTGATAGCAAAACTTACTTAATAGATGATTAGCTCACCTTTTCTCTTGAGAACCCTGATGTTACTCTTTCTTTTCTACCAAGGCTTTGCTAGGATACAGCAGGCCCACTTCACTACTTGAGCAAAAAAGAACCACCAGACATTCAGCTATTCCGAAACAATATGCCATACATTTGAAATTTAGGTTGTTTTCTGATCTTTTCCCAAAAGTGTTTTGAATAACAATCTAGTTTTTAGTTCTAAGTGCATGTTTTGTAATTGCAGAATGCATTGTAGCCCCTGCCCTGAACTATTTGAACATACAAATGATCTTCTGTCCTGGACACACTGGGCAAGATTTGAAGCCCCACCCATAGTCATGAGTCCTGTAGTTATACAGCCTGGAATGCTGTTGCCAACATAAAGAAACTTGAAAAAAAAGTCATAAAATTGGGAAAAACAGAATAGGCTACCATTAGAATTATCAAATGTATTAAAGAATTTTAGTACAATAAAATCAAATCTAACAGTAACAAACCCATTTAAAAATAAGTGTCAAGTGCTTGCCAACCATTTTAGTGCCTGTGCAAACCTTGTCCAGAAATCTGAGAGCAGACTGGGGAACAGATTTACTTCTTACTGAGACATCTAGGAAAAGAGTGCCAGCAAGCCTGTTTTCCTTAGTAGCAGCGAGAGACTGGAGCCTGCTTTAAATGTCATTGTTAGCAAAGCCAAGAGCTTGCCTATGTGTTTGGGCTTCACCATTCTCATTTAAATGGTTGCTCAATTTGTGCTCTGGGGAGCATTTTGCCTTCCCAGAATGATATTGAAATGAGGTGTTGCTTTACTAAACAAAGGACAAAAATTTAAAAAAGAAACCTCCAATATCTCCTGGTGACCTTATAAATATGGCCATGGCCTACAGGCAGAATATGCCTTGTCTTTTGTGGAGAAGTCTCTGTATGTTGGAGTAGCAGAATCCAGGCAATGAAACCCCCCAGATTATAGAGTTCCCATATTGTCACATCCCTATAATACTGGGCAAATAGCATGTAGTACACACTCTTGTCCCTGCCTCCTCAGCTTTTTTCCTGGCTCGGTGCAGGGATAGTGCATTTCCTTGCAAATCACATTTTCCTGACCTGCATTTGTGCTGTCACCATGAGGTGTTGCCGTGGGTGTTTCCACATCTATGAAATTTGCATGGGAATTAGCATGGGGAAGTTGTATTTTGACTGCATGCATCAATGTGCTGTACCCTTTATTTCCCCTTCATGTGACCTTGCTTGTGGGGGAGGGGGGGTACAAAACTTATTAAACATATTTCAGATAAACATAACATTTATATATTTTTTTGTCAGTCAAGTATTTATTGTTTGAGCCATTGGCTATAACAATACAGAGATACATGCAGTTAAAACAGTAACTTAGTTAAAACAATAATTTTAAATCTTTAAAAACAATAACTTAGGCTCTTTAGTTATTAAAATTTCATAAAATTATTAGTATCTCCTGCGAAATCTCCTCTAAATTAAAATGCCCCATCAAATACGTCAGATGTTTTTGCAGCTTCTTCAGCTAGTCTAAGTTAATCTCCAGTACTTTGGAACATCAGTTCAAACAGCGCTTTAAATACTTTTAACTCAGAATTTCCTTAGCTGCCAGGGCAAAGCAGAGCCATCTTGTAAGAAACATAGGAATCAATATCAGATAATAAGAACATCAGTTTCTCATCATCGGACAAAAAAGCTGTCCTAGGTAGTATTGGCTCCAAAAACCTTTTCCTTATTTCAGAATATAAAGGACAGGAGAGTATGTAATGAAAGAGATCCTCAGGCTCTTGTTTTCCACAGATACAAAAGCGCTGAGAAAATGGTACTCATGTGTATCTACCACTAAGCACTGCTGAAGGCATTGATTGAAATCTATTAGAAGTATAAGCTATTCTTAGGTTTCTTGTTAGTGTAGTGGTCAGATATGTAGCTCTAATATGATCTCTTTTAAATAGTTTATACCATGGAGCAGTTTTTGACATTTATATATTGATATATTGATACATTAATTCATTGATGTTATTGCCACTGGGAAACAATAGATTCTATAGTATGGAAGAAGAAGGCAGCAAAAAAAACACGTCCTCTGGATGCCACAATAATTGGACTTTTTCTGCTGGGGAACTGCATTGATCACAAACAACCATAGGGAAACCCAGCAAGGATTTGAGGCAGGGATGGTGAAAACTCCGAAGTAGATTTCAGAAAATAAGTATTTATGTGGTATTTATGTAGTGATCGATTGATGGTTGCTAGTTGAACAAAAGGTTTCAAGTTGGGATTGCTGGGATCCCCCCGCCCACCCATTAGCCAATACTTTTTTTAGGTGCCAGGATAAAACACCTCTTTTCCCCTACACTTTTAACTAAGGGTTTTATCTTATTAACTATCTTATTAACTAGGGTCCGGCCTCCCTGCAGACCAGCTCCCTGGGGAGGGCAGGACCTGGCAGAGGGCGACCCAGGCAAGCAGGCTGGCCCTTGGAGGGCAGGAGCCAGCCTGACACTGCGGCGCCAACCTGAGCCGCCAACCTGAACCACCCGCTGCCCCCCTCCCCAGCCTCCCTGCAGTCTTGCAAAGGTAAGTGGGGTGCAGGAGAGCAGGGGACACAGGGCACCTGGAGCAGGTGTTGCCCTGGACGCCATTTCCCCCTGGAACAGCTGATATATTAATCCTGAGTTAAATGTTCAGGCAGGGAAATTCTTAGACTCAGTATTATTACAAGTTGTTGGAAGATATTTGAGATGTTAGGGATGCAATGCCATACACACTGGTTTAGAACCAGTTGCATCTGAATGAATAGGATTTATTTCTGGGTAAGTCAGAGTTAGACTTCAAGGCTTTAGTTCTATTCATAGTAAAGTTTCCTAGAAGCCAGTGAAACCGCACTGAAACCAACATAAAGTATATGTTACTACCATATATCTTACTTCAGCTGAATATATGAACCAGTTGCATTCATTCAGATGCACATGCCATTTCTACTGACAGCCCAGTCCGGGGTGTGTGTGAATCCCCCTCCGAATGCAATGTCAGGAAATGTTTTGCCTTGGGCACTTACCCAGCGGTGATGGAAGAATGTTTTGCCTGGGGCACTTACCCAGCGGTGGGAAGAATCAGCACCCGTCGGTTGTGAGAAACAGAGGCCCTTTCCACACAGGCTGAAATCAACTATTTTGGCCTGGTAATGCACTGTTTTGGAGGGGAGCCTTTGCACAGGTGCTGCTGCCAAATCGATGCAGTGTTGAAAACAGCGTTTTCAAACCTCAAAGGAGCTAGGGTTTTTTGCAAATGCCGGATTCCATTCGGTGCTGAGCGAACGGCACCAGGTGGAAGCCAGCGTTTTCCCCCTGGCCCTCTCAAACATCACTTACCTCCTGTCACCTTCTGTCACGTTGTGAAGGCCAGGAGACACGCCTCCTGGCCTCCGACTCCAGCGTCGTTGCTCTGGCCGGGGGGGGGGGGCGTGTCCCCTGGCCTCCACAATGCAATGGCAGATGACAAGAAGTAAGCAACATTTGGGGGCAGCGCAGCCTGTGCAAAGGCTGTGCCGCGGGCGGTGCACCCAGTAAGACCCTCCGTGCAAACAGTCCCATGGGGGTGCATCGGCATATACTATGCCGATGCACCCCCGCTAGCTGGCCATGCGGAAAAGGCCTGAGGCGCCTGACTGTGGCACCCAACTCTCTGTCAGCGCTTCCCCACTGCCCTGAGCTGCGTTGGCATGTTGGGAGCATGGCAGGGGTGTTCCCAGGGGTTGAGTCCACCTTAGTCAGCTTCCAGTGCTGGTTTATCCCCCGTGTGCTGGTGGAGCAGAGCTTGGACATACACTGCAATTTTCAGGGCACATCTCCACTTTTCCCTATGGGGAGTTTCAGATAAGTTTCTCTTTTGTCGACTTTTTGGGCTTCGCACACTGTAGGAAAGTGCTTTGGAATTGGCAGCATGGCACCAGAGCAGCACTGTCCCTGCCCGCCAGCTCAGTCTGGATTGGGCTGCCTGGATAATTCTTGCAAGCTAAAGTATGTATGATCTAGCTTTTTGTGTTTGCCTTCAAGGATTCAAGATGGGGAAGAAAAATGAACACGATCCTCCTACGTCATGCACATTTTGTTTCCCTCTGTCCATCCTCTTCCATAATCCTGACTCTTGCAGCATGATCAATTCAGTGTGATATTACATTAATCTGTTTAGTGCAGTTTTGTTTTGGGCCCTTTCAAAGTTCTCTTTTGCACTGGAAGCCTCATTCAGCTGAAAGTCATGACCTCAGGAAAGGCCCAAGGAGCAGCCTCTGCACCAGTTCTGCTAGAAGTAAATTTTTTGGCAAAGGGAAGATGGGTAGACTGGTTCCTATAATGGGAGGAAGAAAAACAGATGCCAGGAAGGATTGAAACAATGGAGGGCATTAGGAATAGATCATGTTATTCATGTCTAAAATTTCAAAGAACTCTTGGAAAGAGATTTTTCTGAAAAAACACAGAAAAGGCCCACTTGAATCAAGATAATGTTCACCCATCTCTATTTCCCTATGAGTGCATGTAAACAATAAGACCAGTTGGAATCATGTTAAGAATCTGCTATGGAACTGAACATGTTTTACCTACTGAACCTGGGCCAAACCAAAGTAAAAACTAAACTGATTGTTTTAACTAAAACTGTTTTGAATCTGTTCTTATGAGTTAATTATCATGAATTAATCATGGTTAAAGCCCAACTGCAACCCTATTTACTCACAAGTAAGTCCCACTGAGTTCAATTGGCCTTACTCCCTGGTAAGCATTCTTTAAGACTGCAGTCATAAAGAATTTTATATGGTTTTTCCCAGCATAAAAACCTCAACAGATTCATTTCATTCACATGTGGAGATGAGAAAGAGAGAGGAAGGAGAAGCAGGAATCAAATGTGCCTGGTTTGAATTAGTTTACCACGTGCTAAGTCGTGGTTTGGAGGACTGTATCATTATTATGAGCTGTTTGCTTTGTCTTGCAAAACTGAGGAAATTACATAAAGAAAAGGTGGATTATATTAACACATACCAACAAGGCCTGAAAAGAATGACTTCAGGTGTTTGGCCTTCAGTAAATTAATCAGTCCTGCTGGATTATTAATTTTTCCTCTTAAAATGCACCTGTAACTATGCACACTGCAAATTCTAGCATAAGAAACACCACAAATTTTAACAGACATTCTTTATGTTTATAGTCAATGGATGCCATTTTGTGACTACAAGAAACTTTGAGCATTACAAAAGAAAATATCTCTGTAGACTTTGAAATTCAATATTAATAATGTAAGCAAATTAGTATTGCCTGCTGATTATATTTATAGTCACAATCTATTATTATTCCAGAAATGTGGTGGAGGCTTGAAGAAGAAATTTAGGATTCCTTGGCAAGGCTGGCAGACAGTCCAATCCAGATTGGGGCCCCCCGAAATGGGTGTAGGAGGAGGTACGGTCTTGCATTGACGCATATGCCCTCCTGGCTGGCATGAGTGGCACTTATGCTGGCCAGGAGGGCAAACAGGGAGTTGGGTGGGTGCCACAGACCCACCATTTCCAGATTTGCATCAGCCTAACTTGTAGGCTGGTGCAAATGGGAATGTCCTGTGGTTTATATTAGTTGGCTCCCCCTGGGCTTTCGCCACTGGGATGCCAGGGAGGACGGATTTATGCCACCCTTTTGGGTGGGAAACTTTGTTTTCCCCTATGGAGGGCTTTCAGGCAACTGGGGAGACTTTTTGTTTTTTCTGCCTTCCTGTGCTGCCTGAAATCCCTCTGGGGGTGGCAGGACAGTACAGGAGGAGCACCATCCCCACCTGCCTAAGGATCTGGATTGTGCAGTAAGCTGCACAGCAGGAACCTGGGGACTGTGGCAGTTTGTGAACTGGCCTGGACTTCTGTTTGTAAATGAGTCTACAAGATGAATATGAAGTCTCTGGTCTGCAGACCATTCATCAGGAAATTGCCAAATACTAACAACTCACATTGTTCATATAAGCCAGCTGGCTAGATATCTGAGAACCAAGTGGAGAAAAAACATTTGCTCCCTTATGGGTATGAAAAAGGCAGCCATTAAGAGAGATGAAGAGATTTGATTTCTGCTTTTCCTAAATCTACCTTAACAATCACTTAGAGCCAATAAGGACTGACCACAGGAGACCTGGCTCACCATAACCAACCACATATCATTATACTAAACTGCTTCTAAGGGAGTGATAAAATAATTTTTTTTCCAATCCATCACTGGCTTGATTTTGAACTGGCACAACAGCTCCCTGTGCTGAACAAATACAACAGTGCCACTCTTGGATCAAGCACAGTAGAGGTCAGCAATGTGTCTCTTCAGATGATTTCACATGGCTGTCTAGACTGGATCAAGTGACTCTGTGTGAATGAGGGGGTGTTGTTCTACTTAAAAAAAATAATAACCTGGCCTAGTCAGCAACTATAGCTAAAAGTACAGTAAAAAAAATCCTGCTTCTCAAAACCAACTCTATTTGCTAAATAACAGCTTCCCCACCCTTAAGTTTTTCATATGGGGTTTCAGAAAGCTCAAGCAAGAATAGTTGCAAATGTGATTGTTCAATGAGGTTATTCTGTATTGTTAAGGGTATGTTTTGGGGAGTTACTATGGTTTGGATCTCATCTAAAATTTCATGCATTCAAAGACATCTCTGCATGAAAGTGTGACTTCACTGCCTGCCCCTCCAAAATGTTGCTCCTGGGGGACAGAGACTCTCAAGAGCAGCTTGAATGGAGAATTAAAAGGCTGCCTTGGATCTTTTGGTGGGATCCAACCTTCTATCTAGGGTCAAGAATGGGTGCTTCTTCAGCTTTTGTGTCAGGACAAGAGACAACATGTCTGATAAATGTGTCCAAGTTCTCTCTATGAGGTTATTCTTTTGAAGTATAATCAATGTTCAAAAGTAAGGGATATACATGTTGCTTTATGGAGTTGTCTTCTTCTGACTTCCGGGAATACACAGGCCATTTGCCCACTAGGAAATTAAAGCTGGGTACAACCAGGTTTCAAAAGAAACGGCACTTTCTCATCACAGTTTCATCCTCCCTGCTGCAGCGTGTGTGTGATGAGGACATCTATGTCTATCACAGTTTCACACAGTGCAGCACTCCCCACGATTGCGTGATTGAATACGCAATCAACTCAACAGCTCTTTCTTCCTTGTCCTGATTGGCTGTTGTGCTGTGTTGGGGCTGGAATTTTTTAAAACTTTTTTTGCACAGCTACGTCACCATGCACATGCGTGGATGGAACGGTAGCTGTTTTTCGCGCTAAACTATGTTTACGTGTGACTTCAGCACTCTTTGCCCACGCAGCTGCACTGGCACGAAAGTCTAATTTTAGTTAACAGTTGGCACAGAAATCACGTTCCACGCAGCCACGTTTCAATGTAGCCTCCACCGGCAGGAAACAAAAAAATCACTGTGCTCTGATTGGCTGGAAGGCTCCACATCACTGCCAACGGTGGGAAAACAAACCTATATTCAAGCCCCGAACCTCCCCACAAATCTGGATTCAGCATGTGTGTTTTTTAAAGGTGCACTTTCATGCAGGTTCTTAAAAACAAGTGATAAGGGAGAGCAGGAGCACCAGAACTGGGATGAATCCGTGTTCGGCAGTTGAGCGGTGGGGAATTCTTGCTGAAACCTGGATATTTCACATATCACATGATTAATTGACCGTGGAGATTCAACTACAGATAACTAAATCCAAAGCATTCATCTTCTGTAGGCTGAGATCATTGCAGAGAGCTAGTTCTTTTTTTTTCCTGGCTGTTTGACTTTATTCAGGGCATTCAAAAGCTGCAATGTTTTATCCCTGGCTGAAATCAGAAATTAACTGAAAGCATACATATTCATGATAGCACATAGCTCCAATGTAAGATTTCCAGATTCCAGAAAAGGACTCTTAAACTTTTTAAAATGCAAATCTCATGCCTGATACACATCTCAGATTATATAATGATGCTTGATTCAGTCATTTTTTGGCTATCTTCCAACCTAAACTTCTAAAATGTTGGAAGAAGCCTTAGCTCACCTAAGTATTCCTGCCAGGTGGGGAGGATCAATGGCTGCCACATGTGTGGCTTTTACAGCAACTGTCATGGTTGAGTGTCCCAAAAACCTAAAAACATACATTTAATGCATATTAGTGAAGGGGAAAACAAGATATACCCTATTAGAAACTATTCGTACTCAGAGTAGTTGTATTTTTCTTATGCCTCTTTCTGCATAGTGCAGTGCAAACATATGAATCCACATTTTAAATGATAATCATAAGACAAATATGTAGGGCAGCAAAAGCAATTTTGTTGATTGTACAGCTATCACTACAGACATTGCATCAAATATTCCATCTCAAAATGTAAGCTGTTGGAGGAGACCGATAGATTTGTAAACCTGCCATATGAAACCATGAGGTCATCTATTCCTTCACAATTCTAGTTTGCTGTGGCCCAGACCACCCACACAATTTGCCTGTTCTTTCATTTCGCAGTCAGAGAGAAACATTCTTATACAGTTTCTTGAATGAGAAACAGAATTGCATATATTATTATGCAAAGAATTGAGCATTTTGGATGACAATTTTATGAGGATTATTTGTTGTGTGACTCTACTGAAATTCCATTCAAATACAGTTTAAAAGTGTGAGGGAGAGAGGAGGGAGAGATGAAGACATAGATCTGTTCCACACAGCTGAAATAAGATTTCCTGAGGTGGGGGGGAGCATCCTGGGAGGGCACAGCCTTTTTCCCAAGACATCCTTAGGAATTAGGGTGTCTTATTTCTGCTCAAGACATCTTTTTTTAAAAAAAATGCTTCAAAGTGCACCTTTGCCCTAAGCCACCTGCAAGATTTCTCCTGCCTAGCTGTATGGAATGCAGAGTTGAGGAGGCATCTTATGTTTCCTGCCTGACCATTTTGCTCTCTGGTCAGTTTCACTGGTGATTTCCTCATTGGCGATTAATCCTGGGATAGTCACCTGAAATATCCAGATTCCCTCGAGATCACCTCACAGCTGAACCATGGAACATAGATCAGTCCCATTTCTGGCACTCCTTCCCCTCCTTATCACAGGATTTTCCTAGACCTGCTTGTATATGCACCTTTTTGAAAAAACACTCCAATGGGAGCTAATAGGAGATGGGCGTTACACATTTGAGGGTCCATAACTTTAGCCCCCATGAACCAAACTTCACCAAATATGGGTGGCATCATCAGGAGAGTCTCCTAAAGATACTCTGAAATTTTGGTGCTGCTATCTTAACAATTGCACCCCTGACAGCAGGTACCCCGCCAAGGGGCATGGCTAGATGTCTTCACTAGAAACATGCTGAAGTGAGGATGTTGGAACCTGGATGAAAAGGCGCCAATTCTTTTGAAACTTGGTTGTATCTAGATTAAATTTTCAGTGGAAATTTGGCCACTCTCAGTTTGTGAAATCCCTATGTTAAGAATGGGATGACCCAGAAAGGGATGGAGTCTGAAAGAAGCAGAAAGCTGCAGAACTTAAGAGGTTGGAGCAAGCAAGGCTACCAGGCTGGGACCTGGATATGTTGTTATAAGCTCTTAACACCTTGGCAGTTTCCGCACGGAGGCGGAAGTGGCTGGGTCGGCGCTAAGCTACGCACGATCCGGACGACGCTGGGACCGGGCCCTCGCGATGGACAGTCTCTAGAAAGAGCCGACGATGACGCCATTATAGATGCCATCACCCCGGCTGACCCAGCATGTCCCCGGGCCTCCGGCACGTCGCCGAGCTCCAGCGTCGCAGGGCAGGGGGGGGTGTCCCCAGGCCTCAGTGATGCGCCGGAGGCCCGGGGACAAGGTAAGTGCAGGGAGGGAGTGGGGGGGGAGGTGCCTTGAAGCTGCTGCCGTTCGCACGGCAGCGGCTTCAAGCCGGCATTCCCGGGAAAATGCGCTTCCCAGCGCACTCCGGAAACGCCGGCTTGGCGCCGGTTGGGCGGCGCGAGGGCGGCGCGGCTGTGATGCAGCTGTGCCCCCTGTGCAAATGGTGGCCTGGGGACAACGTTTTTGCCGTCCCCAGGCTGCCATATTCCGCCTGTGCGAAAACGGCCCTTGTTTAAGGTAACTGCAATGTTGTTGGAAACTAGTGGGAAGGGAGTTGTTTACTTTTGCTATATTGTAAATGTTAGAATTTATTGTTTCAGGACTTTTTGTGTATGTAATTGGTGAAAGCTCTTTTGGGGACACTCATCATCTCGAATCCAGTTCACCAAGTCACTGGAATCTTCATGAGCCAACCACCAGCAGGAAGAAATGGACTTGGCATGATCAGACTGTAATTAGAAGGACTTGGAATGAAACTTGAACAGGACCTTGAAGTGTTATGTTAAATGTTAATGTTTGATAAGTGTAATATGTTAAGGAAAAGTCCATTTTGTTTAAAATTTAGTTGTTGCAGACTCCTTCCAAGTTCTGCCCCACAGAACCCACAAGCAGAGGTTACACTTGTGCCCAACATTTTGTGTGCAGTTGAAGGGATTCTACCTGCTGCCATTTGCTGAAGATTGCCCCAGGATTTGCTCTGCAGGTTCTGATCCTGGGTGCCTTTACAGCCCCAAAACTACATAGTTATACTCAGTTGGTTCTGCCGATTCCAGTCTATGGAGGGCAGGTCAACCCAACACTTTTCAATGGGCAGCAGATCCATCCTCCAAGCTAAGATTCTCTTACGTGTGCTTGCATAACTACAAAGATAGCTCATCGAAAAATGGGGGGGGGGGGGGGGGAAACTATATAATGCTAAGCACCTGTAGCTGCAGTTGCCAAATTCATCTGTCACTCTTCTTTTTTCCATCCCTCTCTGTGGTGTGTTGTTCCCATGATCAACGACGGAGAGAATCTATGATTGTATCATGCCCCCAATGTGTCACTCAAGCCACATTCATTGTGCAAATTCAAAGCTGCTCAAAGCACTTGAGTGACACCATGCACAATATAAATTGTGTGCAGACTGAACCTCAGCTGAAGCAACAGCACAGCTCTTTCATGTGCCCACCGGGCAAGCTTCTTCAACTGGAGGAACAGTCAGGAGAGCTTCTCCTATAATCCTGTGTAGGAACATTTGGGAGAAGTGGCCTATACCTTTCAGAAGTCAACTCCATGATATGGAGGCTTGCATTGCAACATATCCTGTCAAGCATTAACTGAGATAAGAAAGATGCCAACCATGGAGAAAACACAGTCTACTTCGCTCTATTTGCTTTTCTTCTGTGCAAAGATATCTAGTAACATAAAGGCACATGCCAACAGTCTGGCCATGTGCAGACTGCTGGACAGCTTTGGGCCTGCTGGGTCTTGGTTGGTTCTCTCCTTCTCTGCTGTCACTTGGTGGCTATGGGTATGTGCACAGTTCATGTTTCTGCTGTGTCTGCAGCACCAGTCCCTTGAAGGTATACTCTGCAATTTGGCAACCCCACATCAGAAAGAGCTATATTTCTGGCTGAAGTTATGCTCTGTAGTAGATATGTAGAAAACTTAATTTCCTGCTTGCTTGATGGGGATGGAGAAAAAGAGGAAAAATAAATTGTTTTTCTGTAAATTTAATTTTTCTTTTTTTATGTTAACATCTGTCATAACGATTGTTAGAATGAATCTATTTTGTGGCTTTTCCCCATAACAACAGCTGGTGAGTCACAGGTGCTAGTAAAGGAAACCTTGGCTCTACCAAAACATACTGCGAAGCTCTTTGTTATGTTAACACTGTGTTTGGAAAGCACTTAATTTGCTCTTTGGAAAATATTCTTTATGGATAAGGTGCTGTGTAAACAGCTGCTTCAGAACTGACTTGCATGAACTTAGTTTTTTTACAGTGAATGTAAGCAGTAACATGACATTGAGAAAACAGTTGAGTAATTAGTTTTTGTGGTTTTTAAGCCACCCTATTCAGAAATAAAACCTAACAGGCTACATCTAAGAAAGACTGGTGTTTAGAATGAGATTATTTCATCAAATAGACCAGCCCTGGGACTCAAAACATGACATTATACTAGCTTCCCAATGTTATTCCTGGATATGGGAACTTAAATACTCTGTGGATGTGGTAGCATTGTCAGATGTAATTAATTTTTCTGATTAGAGTGATCACCTTTTTTCCCCCAACAAAGTTCATGTATTTTTGGCAGCTGAAACCCCAGTGTCACTTACTGCATGGTCAGACTCAAGAGGTTTTCATTTGCTCTGTTTACCACATCAGCCTTTTCCAGAAATTACAACTGAGCATATAAGGAGCCTACCCATGGGAGCAATCTCTACCCATGATGCTATGGCCCCACCATGCAGTTATGAGCCCTGAGGTAATCTTTCCATATATAATGGGCCAGTTTTACTTCAATCTAAAAATCTGTTAATTTCAATGGGTTTAGATTGGAGCAACTCTTCTTATGATTGCACTATTGTATTGAGCATTTTTCTCTAGTAAGGAGCAAAAATACATTCATGTTTAGACAAGTAATGTAGCAAACCCTGCACTTTCATACCATAAATAGCACAGACAACACTTGAAAAATAGGCAGAGGTGGTGGTAGTGGTGGTAGGGTAGGATTGAGGGGAAATGGAGATGGTAGAAGCTATGGGAAAGTTGAGGGACAACAAGAAAAGAGGAATAAGGAGTCAGTGATGAGATTTCCTCTCCCCCACAAGTCATTGCAGATTCTCCTTGGCATTTTCCCCACAGCCAAAACATCTGGAGGAAAACCGGGATCATACATACTGGGATGTGTCCATCTTGGTTCCTCCCTCCACACAGCAGCCCATCAACACGCTCAGACCAGGAGGAAGAACTCCAGGTGATTATGCACAGCCCCCAATTTACTTTCATTTTCATCGCTGGTGATGCCACGCATGCATGAACTGTCCCATTTTTCTGGTATTCTGATTGGCTTCAGCTGGCGAGGTGGGGAAAATAAACCAGCCTGTCTCCCGCGGTATTTGCATGGGCATGGGATCAGTGCATGCTTTTTCAAAAGAATTGCCAATTTTATCGTTTTTTGAAAAGCGCAAGATAAGGCAAATCTCGTGGGGTGGGCCCAATTTAGGCCCGGAAGTTATGCATAATTCATGGCCAAACTAGAATGGTTCATTTCCTTATCCCAGGATATATTGGCTGTGGAGAAAACGCACTTGTGTCCTTTTTATAATGATCAAAAGATCTGAATCATATGGATGGTTTCTACACCCTAACAGTATGTAAATGGAACTCGTGGTGAAATGGAACTCGAGCAGTAACTGAATAACAAACATCTAGCAACTCAACACTTCTCCAAATCAATTCTATGTTCCAGCTAGCATATTTCATTTCATATTGTAAGAAGGAAGTTATACCCCGATGAATAGGATGGAGAGGTTTTGATGCACTGATTTAACAAATCGGATTCTTTTCAAGCTTCAAGGCAATCATTCACAGCTCACAGTGACCCAACAGCTTGTAAGTGCTTGCTGAGATTATCATGGTGTCAATTTCATATGTCATAGTCCATATCAAAAACCTAGACTCTTTCCCAAACACCCTGTTGTTCTTTGTGTGTGTATGTGTGTGTATCAGTACAATATCAGAAGCATACAAACCTCACAATGAAAACATTCAAAAGGATAAAATACTTGAATGGGTAGGCCTAGGAGAACAGACCAACTTAATATTAATTCTCACTCACTGTCCAAGCAGCACGATAGTCTCTCAGTACATCAAAACTGTTGTTTCAGAGTATGCACCTTTTGTGTCCAGATTATCCCAGTCACCCAACTCAAAAAGGGAAAGATGAAGAAGGAATTAATACAGCCATCTGGAATGCATAATACAGAAGGATCTGCATTGCATTACATGGTCTGGAAAGTGGCTGGTAGAATTCCAGAGACCTAAGATAGACTTCAAAGTCTGGCTGCACATCAGTGAAACTGTTGAGCAACTCGATGTATAAAATGGGTGTCGATGAATGAATTTATTACATTTTTATCAGTTGCACTCATGTGGGAAAACACAACCACAGACTGGTTTCTCCATTAATTTCATGCTGATGGCTTTGTGTTTCTTTTAAAACCTGTATAATGTATTTGCTAAGACTTTTGTCATCTCATTTCCAAAGGTATTATCCCAGGCATCGTTATGCAGTTGCATGTCAAGTCATATGCAATAAAATTTACTAAAACAAATGGCAAAATTATGGATTTTAAAGTCTATCCCTTTTTTGAAATCATGCTGCAAGGAGCTAAGATTCCAGCTGAGGCACGTGAAAGATCACTTATTTCAACAGGTTTAGACTGGAGTAATTCTGTATAAGATTGTATTATAAATATGGTACAACAGAGAAAACACTGGGTTTGGATGTACAGTCCCCAAGACAAGATCACATATCCAGCTACACATTGGGGGATCTTAAGCTAAACATGTGTGATCTATTAAATGAGCATTAAGAAACGAATGTGATGGTCCTCCTCCCTTCCCCCCTGCTGCCTTTTCATTTTACTTCAGTGAGATTGCACTATTTCCTTTCCCACTGAAAGATCTCAGTGGGGTCAATAGTGCTTTGGCAGAAGAGAAAGAGTACCATGCTTCCACAATAGAAATATTCCTGTGGTAGAAAATACTCCACAGTAGAAAATAGTGGCCCTTTCCCCACTCACTGTTTGCTGCGTGCTACTCTCGCAGAGTAGCGCGGGGTCCAACTGCACTCCCCACTACAGGGGCGGCTACAATGCAGCCGCCCCGACTCTGCTGCTCTTGCGCCCCCTCAGCACGGTCATTCTGGCGCTGCTCAAAATGGCACCTTTTGATGACCCCGCGCAGGGCGCGGGGCAGTGGAGAGGCCCTTTGCGCTAAAAAGGTCCTGGACCAGATGAAACGGACGTCATTTTAAAAGTGGGGAAACGGCCAGTGTTTGAGGCAAGGGGAGTGTTGGAGGGGTTTTTGGAGGACTGTTGCCAGGCCCGGCTTGGCCACTGCTGCCCTGCTGAACCTGACTTGGTGTTTGGGGTGGAGGGAGAGTTGGAGGGGGAGGAATTGGTGGTGGATGAATTCACAATTCTACTTATAACTTATGGTGGAGAGCATGTTCCACCAGGCCAGGGCCAGAGTCAAAAAAAGCTCTGGCTCTAGTCAAGGACAGCCAGACACTTTTTGGGCCAGGGACCTCTAGCAGTTATTCTCAGAGTACAATACTCTCTGGAGGGCATATCTTGCAGATATGATGGTCCCAGCCTGTTGAGGGCTTTAAATTCTGTGCCCTATTAAACATGGTAGTTTAATAAAAGATCATTTATATTACCTCAAATGACTATTGGCGAAACAGAGACATTCTTTCCATTTAAAAAATGGCTGCTGGAGCAGGAGCAGGAGCAGACTTTTCAAATTCTGCAGAGAACTCTCCTCCTCGCCCTTAAAATGGTGATGAAGTCCCTCCTTGGCTGGGGAGAAAGGTGTCACTTCATGCCACGCTTCCCCAGTGCCACACTCCCAGCCTCAGGGTAGCCCAGAAGACTGTTTCCTGGGCAAGCCGTGCTATGTGAAGTGGCCTCCACAGCCATTAGTGGAGCTTGTAACCCCTTTTTCTCTGTGCGCCAACCTGCAGGAGCTGTCTTGTGGCACTGAAAAGACTCTCAAGCTTCTCACTAAGACTGAAGGGAAAGAGAGTGAGGTACAGAAAATCAAGTGAGGAGGAAAGAATGAAAACAGCACAAAGGAGAAGACAGCAAGTTTGGAAAAAGCAAATGGAGCCTATGGCTAATGTCTCTCCCTGTCTGCCTCAATCATCAACAAAGTCGTGCAAGTGGGGTTTTTTACTTCTTATTTTTAAGTTTGAATTGGGGGGGGGGGGTGAGGAGCAGAACTAGGTAAGCACTAGGAGCCAAGCAGAACATTCTACAACAAAGAAGGTCAAGGATGTGGCAGATGGATATCCATTTCTACTTTTATTTTTCTATGGAAAAAGGT
This sequence comes from Sphaerodactylus townsendi, assembly GCF_021028975.2. NCBI lineage: Eukaryota > Metazoa > Chordata > Lepidosauria > Squamata > Sphaerodactylidae > Sphaerodactylus > Sphaerodactylus townsendi. The sequence continues at coordinate 69,465,670 of NC_059431.1, forward strand.
GTAGAATGTTTTATTTATCCCTTGGAACATTTAACTTCTTCTATAACAATCTAAGCCAAAACAGAGCCTCATGATATGCCTATCTATCAACATGCACTGGAAAACAGGATCTCATTTTTAATCTGTTCTATGTTTGAAAGCAATTTCCAGCCCAACATTCAACATGAGATCATGAGTGTAATATTTAACAGCCCCCCCCCCCAAAGGGAGTGTTCCTCATGTTCATAATTGTCTGTTGAAGAAAGATGCAATACTTTTTGGAGCCACCCTTCGTCTTGTGCATGAGTGTGTAACCCACTAGGATGCCAAGTTTTTCTGTCAGAATTAGGGATGATGAAAAGCCATAGACATTTTGCCACACAAACACTGATTTAGCATGCAGCCCTCAAGGGACTGATTCAGAAAGGAAGCTCCAGAATGAGTCTTCTGATCTAATGCCCAGGCTGCAGTCAAGTCTTTTTGCTTTTCACATTTCCTTTCCATGAAAAGAAAATCTTTACAGTATGCATTTTTAAACATAAAAGAAATCAGAAGTGGTTAATTATAGGTGTATGGGAAAAGAGAGGCAGCAAATATATAGATAAGGCATATGAGACATGTTAAGAAAGCCTCCTTTTCCATAGCTGCATTCCAGAATCATTAACCATCATAAAGCAAGTCTGGACATCTTTTAAAGTTTTCTTGCACTTTGAATGCCTTCTTCCCATATATTTTTTTTTACAAATTTTACAGCTAGTTTTATCATAAACCTCATTTCTGAGAAAATGGTAGGTGAGCAAGATAACCCTACTTTTCACTTCATATGCCTATCTAGAAATTTGTCCATCTATTAGAATTCCTGTTCCCAAGTGCAGGCACTGATTCTTCCTATCTCTCTCCCCCAAATTAAGACACTTCAGTAGCAACCCCAAACAGGAAGTCCTATGTTATTTAATGGGGTTTATTCCCAAGAAAATGTTCTTAGGTTTGCAGCCTCATTATTATTCACTGGATGATATCCAGCTTAGACTCTTTTTTTAAAGTGGTGCTGGAAAAGAAAAGCTTAAGCTTTCCCCTGCACACACCTGAAGTGAAAATTACAGTCTTAAAAAGCATAAAATCATACCCCAGACAGGCAGTTAAGAACAATAAATGCCCTCTGAACTGAAAAAGGCCATGTGAACTCTCTAGACATACATGAGAAGTCATCCAAACTTCTTTTGGAAGGCTATTTCAGAGTAGAGGGGACATCACATAGAAGGGACAAGTCCCCCCGGAAGCCATTTGACAAACTGATTGGACCATCAGAAGAAGTTTATCAGCGGATCTAAACTGCTGAAGGGACAAATATCAGGAGAGATGATCTCACAAGTAAATTGAGGTGAATTAACATCTGAGCTAGGTCTGAAACAGTGGAGAAAATAATATCAATACATTGCAATGATCATGTATTTACAAAAATATCTATCATTCAGAATAAGCTGTGAATGGAACGGAAACTTTAAAGTAGACTTAGAAGTTCTTATTGAGAGGCCTTGGGAAGTCTTGTTTTGTTCTGCATCTGTGACATAATTTTGGATAACTCCATAGCCCTGAGCATTTCCTCTGTTCATGTAATCTCTCCCATGTTCTCACACATCACTAATTCACTTTGACCTACCCAGACATATTTGTTTATTTGTTTTCCCACTGTTGTATTCTTTTGTCTATATTTAAAAGAACTGCTGCCAATCACTGGCAAAACAGTATTACTGGTACATGTGTGATGCATGCAAAAGCAAGTCTTACTGTCTTTCCCATACATCTGCTTTAACATTCACGATTGATTGTCATAATGGGGTTCACAAAACTTGCTGAATCTAATTCATGTTAAACAGCAGTTTTCAGCTTTGGGGGCTCTATTATAATACCTACACCAATTAAAAACAAAAACAACAACTTTGGAATGATTCTGTACATGTGCCTCTATTTAACAATTGCCAATATTCCTACATACTTTCTGGAAGCAAGTTTGTTTAGATGTATCTGTTATTGCTTAAAAAGGCAAGCATGTGTTAAAACATTAAAAACTTGTCAGCCTAGAGAGCTTGCAAGGGTCTGAAGAAACATAGGGACAGTAGCAAATGATCGAGGAGATGTTATAATCTAGAGTTGAAAGATAACAATATTTCACTCTGTAGAAAGCTCTGAAGTCTGAGCATAAATGACCTAGGTCAGGGGTAGGGGACCTGCGGCTCTCCAGATGTTCAGGAACTACAATTCCCATCAGCCTCTGTCAGCATGGCCAATTGGCCATGCTGGTAGGGGCTGATGGGAATTGTAGTTCCTGAACATCTGGAGAGCAGCAGGTTCCCTACCCCTGACCTAGGTGATTCAACTGACTGAGACTCAGGCCTTGATATTTGTATGATCAGAGTGGGTATGAATAAAGCGGGCACCTGGTAATAGAGCTGTACAAGTGGGAATACACAAGAAACTTGCAGGGTAGTGGTATTAGTCCCATTTTTGTTTCCTCATCTCTCCCATTCCTCTCTGCCTCTCCATCATACCACCCCATCTCTAACTCTTACTTTCTGCCACCCTGCCCCAGTTCTCTTTCTCTTTCAGCCACCCTACCCCAACTCTTCTTTCTGCCAACCTATCCAAGCTCTCTCTTTTGTCGATTCCCCACTGCCGATTAATCACGTGATACTCACATGAAATATCGAGGTTTCAGGAAGAACTCCCCACTGCCTGATCGACAAACAGGGATTCATCCCAGTTCTGACGCTTCCTCTCCCCCTAATCGCGTGTTTTTTCAGAACCTTTTTCAAAAACACACACCAGATCCAGATCAGTGGGGAAGATCAGGTTTTCAATTTAGATTTAATTTCCCACCGTTGGCAATAATGAGGAGCGTCAAAGCCAATCAGAGCGCAGTGGGCTGTGCGTGATTCGCGTGCAGCCCTTTTTGTGTGTGTGTGTGCCGGAAGAGGCAACGTGGCATTGTTTAAACATGGGCACGACAAGCAGAAGCTTTTTATACGTGGGCATAAGGAGCAGACATTGTTGAAACATGGACATGAGTAGCAAATCAAAAGAAAGCGGCATAGGTGTAGAGTTTGTGCGCCTGCACCTACGTGCTTACATATTCTCGCGCCAAAAAAAAGTTCCTGCTCCAACACTGCACGACAGCCAATCAGGATACACCCGCCGAGCCACTGGCTTGTTCGTGGAGAGTGTAACATTGTTTGAATCCATGATAGGCTTCAATGTCTTCATTAGAAACATGCTGCAGTGGGGAGGGTGCCAACTCAACCACTCTCTCCACCCCAGCTCTTTCTCTTCCTTTTCACTTCCTGACTGCAACATCTTCCTTCTCATTTTTATGCCCCAGGCAAGCACTCTTTCTGTGCCTGCCCCAAGCACTCCCTTTCTGGCCCCTGCCCACGGTTCTCCTTTTGCCCCCATCCCAGTTATTTCTTTCCCTTTCTGCCCCTACCCAAACTGTCTCTTTTGCCATTCTCCCCCTGCCCCAGCCCTGTTCTTGGCAGCTTGTCTGAACTGCTTTGTGTGGGCATGCCAATGCTTCCTCAAAAGTTCAGCTATGTAAAATGGCATCCAGGCCAAGCTCAGTGGCTCACACTGAGCACTGCCCCACTCCATCTCAATTGTGCCCCACTCCCAAACTCACAGTGGAGTTTGGGGCAGGGGCAGAGCTGAATGCTAGCCAGTGGGCTTGCCCCACCCCCAAACTCCACATGGAATTCAGGAGCGGAACAGGCCCATTTGATGCTGGGCCCAACTCTCCCCAATTCAACCTGCAATTTAAAGCTCAACCCGAGCCCTACTCAACCCAGCATTGAACTGAGCAGGTGGACTGACTGGCTCCAGAGTCATACTGCTCCTCCGCCCCCAAGCTCCACTTCCAGTTCCCACCAGGATGAGTGAGGCTTGAATCAAGCCTGCAGTTTAAAGCTGGAGCTGGGCAAGCTGAACCTAGCATCAAAAGGGTGAACTGAGCCCAGCTTCAAATAGCCCTGCCCTGTTCCTGAACTCCACGTGGGGTTCAGGGGCAGGGCAAGCCCCACTGGCAACATTCAACTGCACCCCTGCCCTGAACTCCACAGGGAGTTTTTTGGGAGTGGGACAGGCCTTGTCTACCCAATGGGATGACCCGCACAGGCTCTTAAAATTTTGGGGGACCAAGTTTGTCCTAAACTGTAAGCACCCCCCCCCCTTCCAAGATGTTATTAGGGTAGCCAGGCTTTGGACTTGCTGCTGTGAGGTAAGTTTTGAGGTGATCAAAAACAGCACATTGATCACTGAAGCAGGAGTTGTATGTTAATAACAAAGAAGATTTATTTATTTACAGGTTGGTTTTAAAGAGCACATCAGTAATAGAAAGCCCTTAAAAAATTAAACAACAGCCAAAAAAAAGTGGCAATGAACCCAATTACCTGGAAGCAGGGGCAGGCAAAAGAGTGACCAGGATCAAACCAAACAGTGGGGTCTCCTCTTGTGGGCACAGAGCAATGTGGGGAGACCTCTTTGTGGAGTGGACAACCTCAAGGTAAGCATTGCATGCACAAGGGGCCAATGTCTCTTTCAGTTGGCTGTTCTTCTGGTTGCCCTGGTATCATATTAAAGCAATACTTTTGCAACCGGTTGCTCCTGAGCCCCCTACATATCAAGGAAATCTGTAGACTATTAAAAGGTTTCTCACTTGCTTCTACTGCCAAGATCTCAGAGCCTGGTGAGGACACAAAAGAGCATAGAAAATCTATGAATGGTTTATATTTACAGTAAGTTGGAACAGGCATTCTTGAATACACAATGTTCAAGCAGGTGCTTTCCTCCTGGATTGCTAACAAGAAAGAAAGAAAGAAAGAAAGAAAGAAAGAAAGAAAGAAAGAAAGAAAGAAAGAAAGAAAGAAAGAAAGAAAGAAAGAAAGAATTGGGAATAATCTACACTGTTTATTTGTCTGAAACTTCAACACGCATGTATCTGGTCTTTTCTCAGTATGTTATACCCACTGTTTTTCAGCATATTACTGGATAGATAATATTAGCCAGGAGAAGGCCATGCATGTTCAGAAAGACTGCCTCTGGGGAAAGTTGACACTTCCAAAAACACTCAGTGTTATTCGAAAGACTCACTTTCAAGAAGCATTCAACTTGTATTTTATGGACACCTTGCCTACTGGCTTTGTAGTGGTTAGGAGGTTTTAAAAAGGCTGAGGCAGTGTGAGAAAGATCTCTTCCCTTCCCTCTGTGACACTGATAACAAGCTGAATAAATTCCAGGCCATGCTGGCCATGTTTAATGAGCACGTATTTTATACAAACACACTCAAAAGACCTTACCCATCTCTAATTAAACCAGAAGAGAAGCATTTGTCCTAATTGGGCAGCATAGCTGAAGAATTAATTGTGAGTCTGCTTAGAATTGCAGTCTTATGGCTCAGTTCACAGAGCAATGCATCCAATTCTCCACAGCACACAGAATGTTCTGGTAGGTTCCTGTGCAATTTTTTATTTTTCATAAAAACATAACAAGAATATAAAATGAGTTGAATAAACAAAAAAGAATAATCACTAAGAAGAAACTTAATTACAATTCTAAATATAAATATGAAGAAAGAGCCAGTATAGTTATATAAATTATGTCTCTTAGGGCATATTATATTAAACTAAAGTTCAATCACAATTGTTATTCTAAATACTTTTCTCAATGTGCAGTTCTGAAGACTTTTTAAATAAAACACTCAGTGGCGACTTATACAAGTGTATCTGAACTTTAGCAGACATTAATAATGCTATATTATTACCATTATGTTGTACTGCATTTTCAGAAAATGCCTCTATGTCGCTATAATGATGGATCTTTACCCAATTTCGTTACGGACATTTTCCAAGGCTTTATTTATAAATATAAATAGCAATTGTTGCTTCTGACTGAAGCAACAAAAAACATTGAATAAAAATTCATGCTCTTTCAGCTGCAAAGTCTAAAAGGAATTTACTGGCACAACTGGTACATTCAGGATTTATTTTTGACAGTTATTTCCATGTAGTTATATTCCACTTGTGAAGGATTGAGATAGTTTCTTGTCTGTTTTGCTGTTGCCTTCTCTTTGCTTGACTTACCCACCAGAGCATGTTTCAACGACACTGTAGGCTGCCCAGCCAAAGGTTGCCATAATAGAAAGCAGTGAATTGTATATTGCCTCAAGCATCATCACGGAAATTGTCAGTTAAGTGCCAATTCCAGAGTCTTTACAGGTGAGATTTTGTGTGCAAAACTGAAGATGAACAGCTAGTCAGAGACAAGTTTGGGCCTGTGGTACATCAGGCCTGCAAAACGTTATCATTTCCACTCTTGAAGCAACAAGTTCATTTTACAGACCAGATTAATATATGAAGAACTGTATGCAGCCTTGACCCGAGTGCAAACTGTGTAAATAGATGCATTTCTTTTAGTAGCAGGAAAGTGAAGTGAGGAGTTCAGTTTTGGGAGTTCATATTTACCCATGTATGTCCCTGGCCTTGCGGAAGTCACTACTAGCACTCAACTGAGTGATTTCTCATGATCTTTCTGAGGGCAGGAAATTTGAAAAGCACCTTGACTAGTTTGTTTAATCTACTAGCTACTTACAGACAACTTGCAATTCAATAATGTCATTCCTTATACTAATAAGGCTGTTGACTCTGTCGTAATTACAGAAGCAGAGAAGGCAATGAAAATTGCACCTATAGGCAATGTAGAGGTGTCTACATACTCAAGAACTGTTCCAATATGCAAAAAAATCTGAATATTAACCAAAAGACACCACCACCACCCCGCCAGCCTAATAAGGACTCAGCATGCTCCAAAAGGTTAGAAAATTGTGAAAGGGTTGAAAGTTAAATAAAGAAGGAAGGAGGGGAAATTAGCCTGTTCAACCCCCTGAGAGTTTATTGAATTCAAGGAAAAATATTTATTTGGGAGGGTGAGGTAAGGGAATTACCAAATTATTTTCCCCTCTCCCAATTTGCCGTGGACCTCTCACTTGAAATCTTTGTTAGTACTGTCAGGCCAGCCCCCGTATCTAGCCCTGTGCAGTTTTGTTTTTAAAGACTGGCAAGGAAAAATACCAAAGAATCAGGCTTTAAACAGAAATAAATGTTTTTACTGTGCAGAATTAGATATTTCACACACAGGGTGCTCTCTCTAAGAGTCACACACAACCAGACAAAGACATCATATTTCATAATCATACCTGCATACATAACCCATGTAATCATATTTTTCCCATATATGCTTTCTTCCTTAAAATCAAATTGGCTTGTCTGATCCTTCTTTACACACAAAAGCTGGAAATTTCCCTTCTCTCTGCCTATATGCAAGGGGCAGCAATATACTGAATTCTGTTTTTTCTGGTTTTCAATCAAGATAACCAGTTCCCAAAATTTCTGAAAATTTGTTCTGAGAGAGAGAGAGAGAGAGAGAGAGAGAGAGAGAGAGAGAGCTCTCCAGGGTAAAAAGGATTTTACATACAACTTATTCACTTTAAAAGGTTAAAAATGATTATGACAATTATAATATATGATTCTTGTAGAATACATGTTATATATATATACTTTTCATATAATTCACTATCAGTTCAGTGTTCATAATATAGAAAAACACATTTTCAATTATCTGATCAGATTCCTCTTTATTCTAACCTTTGATCTCTTCGATCCTGTGTTTATTCATATAGGCCATCTTATCTATTTGGGTATATCTAAAAGGTCTATTTGGGCCAAATTCCCACTGAAAATTTAATCTAGATACAACCAAATTTCAAAATAATCGGCACCTTTTTGTCCAGGTTCCAACATCCTCACTTCAGCATGTTTCTAGTGAAGACATCTAGCCCAGCCCCTTGGCGGGGTGCCTGCTGTCAGGGGTGCAATTGTTAAGATAGCAGCACCAAAATTTCCGAGTATCTTTAGGAGACTCTCCTGATGATGCCACCCAGGTTTTGTGAAGTTTGTTTCATAGAGGCCAAAGTTATGAACCCTCAAATGTGTATCCCCATCTCCTATTAGCTTCCATTGGAGTGGTTTTTTTTTCTCAAAAAGGTGCATATACAAGCAGGTCTAGGAAAATCCCATGATAAGGGAGGGGGGAGGAGCGCCAGAAATGGGACTGATCTGTGTTCCATGGTTTGGCTGTGAGGAGTTCTCTAGGAAACCTGGATATTTCGGGTGACTATCCCAGGATTAATCGCCAGTGGGAATTCGCCCTTGATATTCTCTCTCTCACGTGTCCAAACCCGTTCCATGATGTTATAAATTCCTCAGTGATAAAATATTCTCTGCTGTGTAACTGCTGACCAGCTGGTCTTTGTAGAGAAAATCCTCCTGAATCCTTGGTTTTATAAATTCCTTGTTCATTAATATCAAATACAATTTTTAGGCCTTGGTTCTCCTGTCTCACAGTACTATGTCAGTAACATAACTTTGTCACGCCTTGGTTCTAAAGAAGAAGTTTAAAATAGCCATAGAATCATTATGAGTTTGGTCTCTGATTACTGTCATTAGGTCTATTACAGTAGTTTTGCTTAAAATGGCAATTTACAGGAATTGGGGCTTTTGGCATAACAATACTAAAATTCTTTGATGACTGTAGAGGTTTGTTCAATAGGAACAGCCTCTAGGACTGAGATTGCTAGATGCTACAGATGGACTAACAGAAGTAAATATATATGAAATAATTCACCAACTGCCAACACTTATTTATGCTAAGGGAAAGATTTCTGAAGTCAGAGATCCAATAAGCCATTCTCTCTCTCTCTCTCTCTCTCTCTCTTACTGCTATCTTACCTCCTGGCCCCTTCCCACCACTGCCACTGTCAGTCATCCTGGCAATTTCCAGGAGCAGGGGAGAACATCTCAGGCAACCCTGCACAAACACCTTCCCACACTCCTTCCAAACTCTCTCCATGAAATGGCTGCTTCTCAGAAGCACATTTCACAGGTGCCCCTTACTGCCCTGTACAGAGGGAACGCTTCTGATTGCTGCAGGCTCTTTGCAGCACAACCCATTGGTCCATGCAGCTACTCCCCTACCTGTTGTTATGGTTGATCACTACTGTGAACCAGGCAGCAATTCCCACTGCCTGTTCTGATTGTCACTGATTGACATGTGCGGGGAATGAATCCAAGAATCTGGCCCATTCACCTGTACTGGAGTGTAGCTGTGTAGCTTTTCACATTCAACATGCAATTAAAAAAAACATAGGAATTTTCCAGCTATGGCCAGTCAGTGTGAAATGTGCTGCCATGACTCTGAGTGTAATGGCAGCCATACACGCTGCCACAGGGAACATGCTTGGGAGACTTGAGCAATGGCTGATGCTTGGAGGAATAGGGACAACTACACAAAATGGCACTCAGGAAAATTCTTCCTCCTGACATGGCAGATGGCAGCAAAAGCTGCAGTGAAGGGGACGGGGGGGGGGGGGAAGCATCTCCAGGCTGTGGTTTCCAAGGGGGAGTGCCTTCAACCTGGGGTTTTGTGAAAAGATTGCTGATATGGCAATTTTCGAAAATCCTGGGTTGAGGAGGATAAAATGGACCTAACTTGTTTTGGGAGCAGGACCTGTGCAAAGTCCCCCTGTCCAAATGGTTTATATCATCCTACAGAAGTTATATTTGGCTTGTGCAGAATACACCTATACGAAGCAATAATTGTTGTATGAGATTAAAATAAGCAAGGAACTCAAAATGTTAAATCAAGCTGTGCTGTTTATTGCAAAACATGTTTTACCATAGGCCAGGGGTAGGGAACCTGTGGCTCTCCAGATGTTCAGGAACTACAATTCCCATCAGACCCTACCAGCATGGCCAATTGGCCATGCTGACAGAGGCTGATGGGAATTGTAGTTCCTGAACATCTGGAGAGCCGCAGGTTCCCTACCCCTGCCATAGGCAGAAGGAAACAAATGGTAGTCTTTTCTATTGTAAATCAGTAGTATAGACTGACAGGGGGCAGGGGGAAATCACAGATTGTGGATTGTGACCCACAAATGGATCATGACTTTCTTTCAACTGTCTTTTCTGGTCACAACTACGTGAGTTGGGAGGCTCAATGGCAAATTTGATATGGAATACAGCCAATAAAGCTATATATTTATCAATAATAAACATGAAAAAGTGAGTGGAAATTTGTTAAGTGATGTAAGATTCCTGAGTTCTGTGTTGAAAAAAGGAAAGAGTTACTTATATAGACCTTTAAAATCACAGTAAGCTTACAAGCGGATCCCACAAATCAAAAAGCTTGGTAGCTATTACTGATTATGCTAATTAACTTGAGTCAGAAACATCCTGGTGAGAAAAAGGATCTGAGTATTCCATTCTGGCATCATTATCGGTCATCCGGTCACTGGTGTCTGTACTGGTATCTGAGGACAGGGAACTGGCAGGAACCCTGCTGCACCAGGACTGCTAGTTTCTCTAGGCTCTGAGGCTTGATTCAGTGCAATGCTTTCCCATAGAAACAGGGCTGCTATCTATACAAAGCAGTGATGCAACAAAGGTTTACCTTTTAAGCCAGATACTGTGTGAGTGCACAATCCCATGGGAAACTTCTTTTTGCCTCTGCCAGCATCAGGTTCAAGCCTGACCTGAAGATTTCTTAGCCGAGCCACAGTGCTTTATATGTGCAGCCAACAATCCTTCATACAACACATATAAACCAATTAATGTGGTAATTAGTTTGTTTTGAAATGAAAACATTTACAAATACACTAAGCTCTTCAAATTATCTTGGTTGTGAAGACATGCCTTTAGGGTTAGAGTTAAATTTAGATTCCGTAAACTATTTTTTTTAGGAGATATGTTTGTTCCTGTCTGAGGGAAACCCATAGGAAATTAAAACATGCCATTAATTTTGTTTCCAGTGTTCATATTCTGGAGCTTCACATGTGCCCTTTGTGACTGAATCCCATCCACCGAGTCTCAAAAAACTTCCCTTGGTGTGACAGCCCAGCAACTGGGGAGAGTTCCAGAACCTCAGGGGCTTTAAATCATGTTCAGGAATTATTTTTTCAATTAATTGGAGCTAATTTGTGGATTTATTGCAGTATAATGGATGTTATTTTCATATGACGATTCACAGGATATAAAGGCTAACCAATTATTATTATTATTATTATTATTATTATTATTATTATTATTATTATTATTATTATTATTATTATGTATATGTAATAATAATAATAATAATAATAATAATAATAATAATAATAATAATAATAATAATAATAAAAAGAGCTGGAAAAGATCAAAGAGCTGGAAAAGATCACAAAATACAAGGACCTACAAATTGAAGTTGAACGATTGTGGCAAAAAAGAACAACAGTAATCCCACTAGTAGTCGGTGCTCTAGGAGGAATCCCAAGAAATCTTGAAAAACATCTGGAAAGCCTAAACTTGGACAGAACATCAGTCCACATGCTGCAGAAAGCAGCACTTCTAGGAACTGCACACATTCTACGCAAATACCTCTAATATCCTAGGTCCTTGGGAAGGACTCGATATTCAGAGATGAATTCCAGACACTTGTGCTGTGTTGTTAAGTATATAATAATAATAATAATAATAATAATAATAATAATAATAATAATAATAATAATAATAATAATAATAATAATAATAATAATAATAATAATAATAAACCCTCCCCTGAAGGGGGAGTTTGGAACATGTCAAAGGGGAGCAGTGATGCACTAAACTGGCAACTATTTGTGTCACTGGAATGGGGGACTGGTTAAAGAGTGATGACACCAGGGTTGCTAACTTTATGTTTGGAAATTCTTCAAGAATTTTTTGGAGATCGAGTCAAATGGCAGAGTTTGGGAAGTGGGAGAAGCTCACCAGGAATGTGATGCTAGAAAATCCACTAATCAAGCTGCCATAGTCTCTGAGGAATTGATCCCTGTGGTCTAGAGATTGCTTGTAATTCCAGGAGACCTCCAGGACCCACCTGGAAACTTAGAAAGACCCTTCACCTGATTCCCCCATATCTCTTTTTCCTCCCTTCTCATATGTAAACCTCCTCCCCTATTTTTTGTGACATTAGCCCCATGTAGCATTTTATCTGCACAAGTATTAATGCTCGATAGTGTTTTGTTTGGGGAGCAGCAATGGCGTAGTGGTTAAGAGCAGTTGTACTCTAATTGGGAGGAACCAGGTTTGATTCCCCACTCTGACTTGAGCTGTGGAGGCTTATCTGGGAATTCAGATTAGCCTGTGCCCTCCAACACACGCCAGCTGTGTGACCTTGGGCTAGTAACAATTCTTCTGAGCTCTCTCAGCCCCACCTACCTCACAGGGTGTTTGTTGTGAGAGGGGAAGGGAAAGGAGCTTGTAAGCCCCTTTGAGTCTCCTTACAGGAGAGAAAGGGGGGATATAAATCCAACTCTTCTTCTTCTTGTTCCATCTACTGTGGCTATGACCTCATAACTATAACCTCATTATTTCATTCAACCATGGTTAGGAAAGAGGCAAATAATTTTTGCATGGGAAGTAGGAGGGGGAAAGGTCTCTGTGAGTCTACACAGTTTGGAGACTGGGCTAGCTAAACCTGTACTGGACCATGCTCCTGTTTGCTTCCCTAGTACAATCAAGCAATACATAATTATCTAATGGCAACAGTTCCTTGCTTGGCTATTTGGCATCAAAAGGACAAATTGCTGACAAATAGTTTGGAAAAATGTAAAAAAATGTTTCTTGTTACTTTATTTCTGTGATATTTCCATGTGGGTGAAATAGATACATTTAATAAAGATTTCTATATGATAGGAATTGAAACAGTTTGTTGGGAAGTTTCATGATACCTAAATTGCCACAAATGGCGTGGCAATTTGTGATAAGAGGAAAGTGATTCTTGCTTGTAATTCTTGCTCGTAATTCTTTTTTGGCCAGATGGTTGTGAGCAGTTAGTTTGTGCTTATCCGCCTTGTCCTGGAAATATTTCCTAATGCTCTTCACATTTGTGAACTTTGCCCTATTTTTACCTAGTTCCAGACATTCAGAGATCCCAGGAGGTTTACAAAATGTTATTAGCCAAGTTGTACTTTCAGGCACTCATAGTGGAAATCACTCCTGACATCCTGTTTTCCCTTTCAGTTTATGAAGTATATTAGCAATGAGATTTCTCTGGGGATCTGAAAATATTTATCCATAGCCTGTCTTGGGCCAAACTCTTAAAAAACCCTTTTCATCCTTCACTCTTATTTCAACTGGATATTATATAAGAGAGCCCTGTTTGGATCATTTTACGTCTTATCAGATTTTTAATGTGTTACGAAACAGTAATACTGTAAACAAATACAGACACCACCACCACCCCCAAAAAAGAGGAGAAAAGAGGAGGCTATACTATTAACTAGTCAGAGATAATTACAATTTTACATAAAAATGCATCCAAACAGGTGAAAGATGAATACTATAGTAGGAATGAGGATGCAGATATGACTAAATGAGCACTGACAATGTTCATATAAGACATGCATAGATTAAGAGATCTGTATTCCTTAGATGTGATTGGTCATAACTATGGGAGCTACTGATCTGTTTCCTGGAGAAAATGGCTGCTTTGGAGGGTAAACTCTATGGCACTATTTCCAGATGAGACCTCTCTCCTCCTCAAACCCTGCCCTCCTCAGACTCCATCACAAAATCTCCAGGACTTCCCCAATCTGGAGTTGGCAACTCTAGCCAAGCTTGGCTGCAATGCATCCTCCCTTAAAGCCTAAAATAAAACATGGAAAGGATCCTGCGTCCTGCCTCTGCTTTTGCTGACAGAACCAAGCTTGGAATCTGTGGTTGCCTATTAACAGCTATTGAGGGAATGCCTTGCATAAATCTGCAGGAGCTTCTTTTATAATTTGGAGGGGGGGGGGGTGAAACCCCCATATTTTTTTTTAAAGATTTCACATCTTTCTGCAAACATGGGGTCCATTTCAGGTTTGTAGAAAGATGTCTTCATGCTCACACCTTCAGTCACCAGATTTAAGTATCCTCATATTTGGCTGTCTTGAATAGAATAGAATAGAATAGAATAGAATAGAATAGAATAGAATAGAATAGAATAGAATAGAATAGAATAGAATAGAATAGAAGATTCAGGTCTCATGATCCCTGATTTTGAAGATTGGGTGAAAAGTCCACCTTATTCTTCTTGCACCAGGGAAAATATAACTGGTATAACTTACTTCTGCACAGTTGTCATGGCCCTGTAGTATGTTATCCAGGACCCTGCCATATTTCTTTCGCAGTCACTCTTAGAGGGCAGCCTTGGGAATTGTTTCCTCTGATTCCAGCTTGTACCAGCCTGTCTCTTATTACACCTCTTAACAACTTCTGGAATTGGGAGCGGAGGTAGGTTTTGGATGCCTGTTTCTCACTGTCTGAGGAATGTGTGTGAGTGTTTCTTCCTGCCCAAAGGTGGAATAGGGGTGCATGTGGGAATGATGTTGCCACTGTGGGGGATATAATGCTTTGTCTATTTTATTGTATTCAGTTCTGACAATAAGAATTCATCAACTTTTCTGTGCTTGTAATCATTAAATAAAAATTCTGCTTTCAAAGTACCGATTCTTTTATTGGACAAGTCTGGGGTTGTGACAGCAGTTCTTGAAGTGAGACATATTGAGTTTTGAGTTCATATTTTCCAGACAATATGGATAGGATCCTTTATACACTTTGAAAGGTTCAGGTAATACATGCTATGGATTTACATGCTATGGATTTATAGCCCTCTTATGGGCAAGGGGTGGCGGGTGGGGGGGAGAGTAGTAGGAATAGTTACAGGCTTATTGCAAAATACATTAAATAATAACCTCTAAAGGAGAGGTTTTAAAAATCCAAATAAATGCACCTTTGAAACCTAATGGCAAGAACAATCCAGAGGTTGTTCAACTACCACCCTATGCAGACAATGGCTCCATAGTGATTGGGTGAGTGAACAAATTCAAGAGCCTAGAGGCAGTAAACATAGTTACTTCTCATGGTGTGGGCAGCATGGTGTGGCATACACAGCATGGTGTGGACATACTTGAAACTCAGACTTTGCTCCCATGCAAGAAGGGCTGTGAATAAGCAAGAAGTGTAATTCTTCACCCACTTTTCTGTGTGAAGTAGGTCATGCTGCCAAATCTCACTGCATAGGTTGGCACAATTCTTTGGTCTGCTACAAAAAGAAGAACCCACAATAAGCCAGCTCAGAGGCTTGGTTGATATAGAGCAGATCAGAAAGGTTGATTCCTTCTGACAAAGGCCAACAAAGATTCCTGGATCACAATACACTGTCCTTTCACGAAATCCCATGAGTAAAACCCATTATCACTGTTCACATGTAGTAATTGTTTGGTATCTAGAAGGACATTGGTTTTATTCTGTCCACATCTTTGCGTATTGCAGCTAACATTAGCCAGTGATGTAGATCTGTATCTCTAACTAGTATTTTTACTACTATCACCATCATTACTACTACTATTTATTGGAGTAATTTCTATAATGCTTTAGTTTATTGCTGATTTGTAGCTTGTTTATGTAATAGATAGCTTAACAGATTTGAAACGGTGTTCAAAGAGAAAGGGTAGCAGCATTTTCAATCAAGTCATAACACTGTTTACTTGGATGTTGTAAATTGGTGTTGTAAATTGAAGCTTACAGTCCACACAAATGTCTTCCCACATGATTTGATCTACGCCCAGCATGAAATAATACATACACATAACAGTCCCTGAAAAAGCACCACTTTTATCATGAAGGGTGGAGATAGAGGGGAAGACCAACAGGGAAGTCCCAAGCATTAACACCAGACACAGGAGAATGGAAGGAAAAGACTAGATAGGATAGCTCCCTTCAAATTACAGCAGCCATATAAGCTTTTTAAAGTAGGTACTTCCCAAAGTAGAAAAACCTGGAAGTTCCACAGAGCTGTGAATTTCTTGCTGCAGAATCTGACCTGCTCACAGAAGTTGGCAAAGAGAACATGAACTGTATTGTCGAAGGCTTTCACGGCCGGAATCACTTGGGTGCTGTGTGGTTTCCGGGCTGTATGGCCGTGTTCTAGCAGCATTCTCTCCTGACATTTCACCTGCGTCTGTGGCTGGCATCTACACAGTCAGACTACACAGAGAAGCAATTGAAATCCATAAGCACATGGACAATTTTAACAGGAAGGAAGAAACTATGAAAATGAACAGAACTTGGCTGCCAGTGTTGAAAAATACTAGGGTCAAGACTGTGTCAAACCAGCTCCACACAAACACAGGATGACCATAGACAAAAGAAACAAAGGCCAGGATACTTCTATTCAGATGCTCCCACCAGTGACCTTGCTATCTACAGGGTTACTCCCAGGCTATAGTCTTCATTGTTACTCATACTTCTATTCAGATGCCCTCAACTATTGACCTGGTTGCCGCCTTTGTTACTCACAGACAAGGTTTTCCCACCCACCCTGGACACTCCAACAGATATATACTCCACTTGCTTTCCCAACATCAGATCCTCTGAAGATGCCCACCACAGACGCAGGCGAAACGTCAGGAGAGAATGCTGCTAGAACACGGCCATACAGCCCGGAAACCACACAGCACCCAACAGAACATGAACTGATAATCAAAAAGCCACTCTTAGGAGCTGACAGCCCCATACTATATTTAGAAGAGGCATGTAAACACTTGTTTATGTCCTGTAGGATGGATAACCACAATGAGTCTCTTCAATTCTATTTTAAAAATATTTTCTCATGGAACATTATGTTCTGAGCTCAAAGGCCAGCTTAGGCATATAGAAGAAGTAATCAAGGTGCTGCTGCAGGCAAGGATATGTCATCACTGGAGACAAGTTGATCCAATGCCAAATACTGCAAAGCTTTAGGCTGATATTTTTATGACTCAGAATGAAGCCTTTGCCTCATGCTGCCAGATGTAACTTGCATTTTAACAAGGTTCTCTTGCAGAGAGATAGGATACTTTAAGGAACAAAGCAATTAATATTATTCATGCTGAACAGAGCAGTTAATATTATTTATGCTAAAATTGTTAGACATTGTTGTATACACATACCCCATGCAATGTGCAACATAAAAACAGTAATGCTGATTCAACAGTTCTAATCGACACAAAATTAAACAGCAGCAATTTAATTAGAATTCAGCAAGGATCCAGAATGAGCACTCAGAGGAGACCTATGGGTCTAAAATAGTTCAGTTTCCCAAACAAGGTTTGTCCATCCAGACAATACATAGTAAAATTATAAATATTCAATAAAACATAGAACACTAAAACATCAACCATAAAAAATCCCATTGGACCCAACCCAATTACAGTTTTGGCATTTAGTGGTCCAAATGTTCCTTAAAAAAAGGGGCTGCAGTTCTAAGACCATTTTCCTATCAGGAGTAAGCTTCTTTGAATAAAAATGGGATTCTTATATTTTTTATTTTATCTGAGTATACTTACTCTCAGTTGCCCCCCTAAATGTTATAAAACACATTATCTAATAATATATGTGTTTGAATATCTAAATTGTATTGAAGATTTTATGAAGGTCATATGCTATCTATACAATCTTTGTAACTTTTCAAATCTTGAAGTTTATGCCAGTTACTATCATTTGGGTCATATACATTCATACAATCTTTTGTAACTTTTCAAATCTTGAAGTTTATGCCAGTTACTATCATTTTTTTGCTGCAGTTAGTACATTCCTGAAAAATTCATAATGCCCTTTTATGATTTTTTTTTTATCCAAAAAAAAACTCAAGCACAATGTTCAGTGGATAAGTAAAGTATAGTTATAACCTGTTAATCATAAAGAAGACGCTCCTAAGATAATTAATTTTAACACATTTCTGACAAAACATGTAGAAAAAAACAGCCTTATTTTGAAAAACATCTATCAAGCATTTTTTTAGTTGGTATGATCTGTAATATTGTTCTAATTGTCATTTTATGACAGTTTGGTGTTGGTCTATGAACTTTACGCATTTGGTCTATGTACTCTTTAGTCAAAAAAGACTGAGAAGCAATTGTTTGATGTTGAGTATAAACTATTTAATGGATATTTTGACTTCGTCCAGATAAAATAAATGGTCACTGCTACCTCTCTGTTGATCAAGCACAATCTTGTCACAAAACATCAGTGCTCAGTTACTTGGCCTCAGATAAAGATTGCCAATAGCAGGCAACAGGTAGAGAGATGGGGGCGGGCTAAGAAACATAGTAACCGGCAAGATGCACAGTGTGAATCACTTCACTGAAATCCTAGAAGTGATGTCTTGTTGCTCTAAGCGGATTGCTGAAAGCTGAATGATAAATGACGTCACTTGTGGAGATTCCTCTGAAATGACACTCACACCACGTGTACCACAATCAATTTTGTTTTGCTTTTTAAATTATCCTACTGCCTCCTGAAGAAGCAGTGGCAGTGGTGGGAAGAGAGGGTTGCCATGGAGATCTCCTGTGATAATAGCAAAGGTAAATCTTTGGCATATTTCAAGCATGGTGAAGATGTTATTTTGCATAAAGAAGTGACGCTGATTCTTTCCCTAAGAACAACTTTTGGTTGTGCCTAATCTTCCTTTCTTTTTAAATTTCTCATTACAGAGGAAAAGGACTGGAGCAGGATCACAGGTCAGCTATTCTTCCTCATTTGTACATTATAGTTGCATAACTATAGCTGTAACGCAGCCGCTTCAAAGTACAATATGATTGAAAGCTAATCTCGCTATTTAAATACTATGAGATAAAAATAACCAGTTTTGGCCTAAGTAAGCACTGGCCTACCTCTTAACTGCCCGCTAACCTCTCAAATTATCCAAAAAATCTTATTCTATTACAGAAAAAAATGTTTCTCAGTTTGTTTAACCTAGGGAATAATTCCTCAATATGTTGGTTAGTGCGCTGCCTGAAGGACCTTCTTCCGTGTTTGTAAAACAGAAACCATAGGTGGGGTGTTGTGGGAGTGGAATCCACAGCCTAGAATGGTCACAGTTCCCTAATAGCAACAGAATAGACTGCCTGAAAAGCTGCCACAACTGTTTCCAGTGAATTAGTAAGCCTTGAATCAAGAGCATTTCAAACTCCCTCTGCCAACCAAGGGATGGGAAAGTGGGGACTTTTTGATAAATCTGCATAAAATCTTTCAGGTTTTGAGGTTGATGAAAAATCACATACAATTTCAGTTCCTGTTATATCATTACAAGATCTAAACCATCCTGATTAGAAACAGCCCCATTAACAAACCACATGTTTTACTTTTCTTGAAATGACTGTGGCAGAACCACTTTTCAAAACATGTACAGAAATAAATCTTAAAGCCAAAGGAAAACATGGATTCAGAAGTGCCTGCAACCAAGAGGGAAACAGCCAGGTGCCTTTTTAAATACCATTTCACCATTCAAAGTACAATATATCTGGTGACTGTAAATTATCCATATGTTTCTGCTGCTCTACATTCAATCAGCTGAATTCAATCATCCAGCAAGTATCAATTTTTGCCAACTGTTCTTTGTATTTAACTAATTTCCATACTCATTTTTGCCATATCAGTAATTTTCTTTGAGGGACTGGTATGCTCTATTTCCACAGGAAAATGAGATGACAATCCAGAAAATTGACAACAGGGTCAATTAAATGGCGGGGGGGGGGGGGCATGGAGACCATTTGGCTTGGTCCTTAAAATCAAATGGGGCCTCAAATTTAGACACATTTCTTGACCTTTGAGAAGTTTAACAACTTCTTCTTTTGTTTATCAAGTGCTTTCATTTTTAATTTTTATTACAACTAGGGCCTTCAAATGCTAGAAGTAGCCTGCACCTCTCTGGACCCTTGGCAGGGCCTAAGAATAGCATTTCTCAAAAGACATATGTGAAATATGGATTGTATCTCAGTGAGGGATACAGACTGGAGTACAGACCCATTTCTGGCTCGTAACGTATTATTCTCAATCAAATAAACAGTCCTGCTTTATTTTTAAATTATGTAACAATTCAGCAGAGTCAGTGCAATGTATAAGCAAACAGTGTCAGGTTAGGAACTGGGAAACCTAGGTTCACATCCAACCAGAGTTGCAGGCAAAATGTTAGGAACAAGATCTACCAGACCACGGCCACACAGCCCGGAAAACCCACCACAACCAGTTGAATCCAGCCGTGAAAGCCTTCGACAATACATCACTCTAACAAGTGTGCTTGGGCCAGCCAACCTTCTTTAGCCTAAACTACCATGAATGCAGAAGATATAATCACCTCCTGTAATAAAATATACGATGAAGGAAATACAATGCAATTTTCTGAGCTATTGTAAGGGGGGAAATTTACTTGCCAACAATGTATACCAGTCAGTGGGGGTAAAAAGGATGGGATAAAATGTACTCAATACAAAAGTGACAATATCTCTAAGAAAATTCACCAGTGACATTCTCTTGCTAAAGACAGCAAGCATATCTCCCTCAATTGTTGTAGTATCAAGCAACAATTTTCATGTGTGAGATGGTTTATCACCACAGATCAATCAGGGCACACAGAAATATATATTTTTGTTCAAGTCAAATGCTATATTGACTTTAGTGAAAACAGCAACATTTATCCGCAATAATCTAACAGTAAGCAAACAAAGTTTGTTGAAGCACATGTGAATGAATCCAGGTGAAGCATATCCTAGTGACTGAATCCTGCTTTTACAAGTTGCCTGAGGTGTTCGCATGTATAAACATATAAAACCTTCACACTTACATTTACAGAATATGTGGAAGTCATCTTTTCAAATAATATTAAAAAGTGTTATGATAATAATCTAATATTATGCTTATATCAATCTATAGTAAATTATAAAAGAACGAATAATGAACGTTCATAGACTTGCTTACCTGACTGTAACTAGTGAAGAATTTTCTTTAGCAATTGCTCTTTATATTCTCAGATTTGTATATGCTTAAAAATATCCAACTATATTTCTCCCATTTGGGCAACAGCTGTGCTTTCACAATGTGCTGAGAGCTGTTGCATCAGAAACAAATGTGAATAAAAAAGTTTAAAGGACTTTAGTTCCAAAAAGAAATTACTATAGTTCTGATTTACATAGACTATTAGATCATAATATTTTACAAGAATAATTTAGACTAACTTTTGCTCTGTGCTTAATGGCACGATTTTGTGTTCTGGATCTAAAAACTGGCTTTTGTTACTAAGTACATTAAATGAAAAGGCAAAGCCATGCATGACTCAATCCTGAATGCAGAAGATATAATCACCTCCTGTAATAAAATATACGATGAAGGAAATACAATGCAATTTTCTGAGCTATTTTTTTCTTCTTTAAATGGCAGTAAAAATGAAGCCCTTGGAAGTGTTTATGTGCTCTTTGGGCCAGACTGGATCAGTCAGTTGCAGGCCAGACAAGGGAAGCAGAAGCTATTGTAGAGCTGTGGTGCCCTAAAGGAATTCGAGGAAACGTAAGACATAGAGATTCCAGGAATAATGTTTCTTGAATGTTTCAGGGGAACCACTACTGCACTGTCCTTTAGGGGTCCTTTGCAAGATCACACTCTTTTAAACTAGTTATTTCAAAATAAATCACCATCTGTCCTCACACACATTAGAATCACCACTTGATCCATTGATGGCATTCTCAAGTTTTCATAATGGAATCCCCTTAATGAAGTTAAACCATCCCTTTTATTCCCATCACAAATGGTGATCAGATGGTCCCCCCATCCTTTTTACTATTGTTTATGGGTGCATTCTTATAATTCTACATTAATTCATGTTTTTGATTTCACATGGGTCAGTTTGGTGGGTCATTACGATCAATAGGTCCAGTAGAGAGACAGCTCCTTTAAAGTTGTTGTTATCAATCCTAGGCTTTCCATGATATGCCAGGTTTGTGGACACATCAACTCTGTGAACAAAACAGCGACAAAATATGACCAGCTGTATTCCTGAACTCGTGGATAAATATTGCTTGCACTCTGAGGTCTGAGTTTTGAATAATATTTATCAGTGGAAAGAAAGAAAGAAAGAAAGAAAGAAAGAAAGAAAGAAAGAAAGAAAGAAAGAAAGAAAGAAAGAAAGAAAGAAAGAAAGAAAGAAAGAAAGAAAGAAAGAAAGAAAGAAAGAAAGAAAGAAAGAAAGAAAGAAAGAAAGAATTGTAAACTCTGCTGATTTTGCTGTGGAAAAGAGTCTGGTAAAACCAGAAGGATCCCTCATCCCCATTCTGTTAGAAGCAGAAGATTCCCTCAACTGCGTTTTCAAACCCTTCTAAGCCCCCTGAAATGTCAAGTACACATTGCTCCCTCAAAATGTCTATAAAGCTCCTAGTAAGGCCTGCGTAAAATGCCTAGAGGGGCTTCTTCCAGTGCAAATTTCAGTGTAAGTTCCAAATTCCCAACTGTCATCAAATTCCATTCTGGATAAAAAATCAAACAGCATCTTCTATCAAAGACTTTCAGGATGTTGGAATTCATATCAGTTCGAAATCTTAAAACAGCGTATGAATACCAAACACATACACCAATATTAGCAAACGTTGCTCTAATTTTCTATGTATGAAGGCAAATCAGTATATGCCAATCCTTTTAGCAAAATTGTGAAAAGAGATACATGATTCCCAAGCTCTCATACAGATAACAATTACCATGATTAAAAAGCCAACTCATTCCGAGTGCTTTTTTGATAACCTTTGTGTACATATGGGCATAATCTACCATCAAGTCACAGCCAACTTATGGCAACCCTTGTAGTGCTTTGTACAGCAAAAGACCAACAGAGGTATCGGTTTGCTGTTGCCTTCCATTGCATAACTAAGTAGGGTTTGACCTTGCCTCAGCTTGGCTTCTGATATCTGATAAGATCAGGACTAACCTTGCTCATTTGGGTCATACAGCTTCTGGACATCTAAGGAACTTTTAACGTCAGTTCCTTTAGTACTGCTATATACCAGTGAGTATACAAGCATCAACAGGTTATACCTCCTGCTATAGCAAGCCAGCTTCCCTGCTAAGTTTATTTATTTATACAGTTTAAAGAGGTGATTGCACCAAAATCACAAGGTTCAATTAAAAAAACACACCCAACACATTTGCAGTAACTTTAGTACAAATTCATAACAAGCCTAAGAATCATTTTATTATGGACAAATGTGATCCTAGTGGAAACTCGGGCGGGGACTCCCTGCCCTGAACTGCTGAGCCCGGCCACAAGACATATGCCCTGTGCAGATCTTGGCTGGGGAGCTGCAGTGGACTCCACCCAGCTGTCAAAAAAAAAACTCCATTGTCTTCTTTTCAGTCCCCTACCTGTAAGCTACAATTCACTAGTCTAGAGCAGCTGCCTCTGGCCGATCTGGGGACACTGGCAGCCAATGATAGGATGCACTTTATGTGCATGTACAGAGAATATTCTCTTTCTTCTTTAAGTTTTGTAGAGGGATTTAAACTCCCTTTTGGAAGTTTCAGATTTTTTCTTAACTGTGCATTTATAATTCCCACTGAAATCACCCAAGTAGAACAGCATGTAACTCTGCTTAGAATTGTACTGGCTGGTTCACATCCCAACTCCTGGCATGAAGCTCTCTGGTGAACCTTGGGCTACCTATCATTTCTCTCAGCCTAATTTAGTTCATAGGAATTGTTGTGAGGATAAAATGGAGAAGAGAGAAGAGAAATCATGTGTATAATCCCACAGAGCTCCATGGAGAACAATAGGGTTGAGATATTCTAATTAGACAGATGGATGGACAAACAGACCTAACAGACAGCTAGATAGACAGAGAGCCTCATGTTGACTGCCATCAAGCTTAAAATTCTATTTCCTAGTCCCTTTGTTCTGCTTCTTTGGAAGTCTTTGGATTTATAGCAGCAGTGACAGAAAATGTAGTGGTTTTAAGGAAGCTTCTCTTTCCTTAAGACAATAACATGTTATGTTCCTTTATTTAGGTTTCTTTTTAAAACCAACTGACTGGAAATTCTGATTCTGTCTTCCCTTATAAATATATTTTGATCTTTTGCCACTTGTTATATAATAACTTTGTTGGTCCATTTGCTGAAATTGGTGGCAGCTACCTTTCTGGGATTCTTACTTGGCTACCTCGGTAGTTGAAGTTCTGTCATGAAGGGAGCAAATCCAAAGTTATGTCATCCTGGAAATAAAGACATACTATAAAATAAACTGGGGAAAATGTGTTTTAAAAAAGCAAAATACGCAAGTAATGACATGTCATGCTTAGGAGAAAAACCTGTTTCCCACATCTTGAGGCAGCCCTTTCTTTCATTAGGGAGGATCGCTCCAAAATGCTATCATTCGGACACTCATGGAACCATGTTTTGGAAAACGATGTCCTGAGGATTCTACATATGTGGAAACATTATATCACACCATTTAATGTTTCCAAAGACAAATACATTCATATGTAGAAATGAGGGTCTTAATTTTAGAACATGACAGACAAGTAAAGGAGTACATGATACAAGTTTCTGGTATCATGCATGCTGAGAAGACAGTGAGAGAAATTATCTTGGATTGCTGTGTGGTTTTCAAGGGTATGGCATGTATTTTAAAGCAGCATTTTCTCTCCAGACGTTGCCTGCATCTGTGTAGCTGGTACTGAACATCTTCACATCCTCTGAAGTTTTGATCCTCTGAAGATGCCAGCCACAGATGCAGGCGAAACGTCAGGAGAGAATGCTGCTAGAACACGGCCGTACAGCCCAGAAACCACACAGCACCCCAGTGATTCCGGCCGTGAAAGCCTTCGACAATACATTTCTCATCTTCTCCATTTGATGCCTCACAGCTGTTCACTGGGCAGTTATGCTTCACTTCCAGCCCAGGTGTACTACTGACTGAGGATCATGATGGCCTGTGGCTGCCAGCACCATTTTAGAGGAAGACTGGCTGTTTAAAAATTGCCCTGAGTTCTTGATTTCAAGTGCAGTGTTAAAAGGACATGTAGGATGTGGTAGGGATAAAATTGCCTGTTGCCACCACAGTGCAGGCCCAGTCAGGAGCAGACACTCATGGCCATCCAGTCAACTCAAATATGTCTTGTGACTGTGGGTTGCAATTATGTAATAACAATCCTGCGGGGGAGTGGAGGAATAGTTGTGCAACAGCTGGAGCTGTGCCACCTCCTAATAGGCTTTCTGTGCTATGGCTGGGAAGCTGGCAGTGACACTGCCCCTTCCCAGTGGCGAAGCTCCCACGGGGACATCTGGAGCTAAATGTCCCGGGTGCTCCCCATGGGAGTCAACAGATCTCCCCGCCTCCTCTGTCCGATTGTGCCCCTTCTCCCCCCGTTGTTGTCGTCGTCGTCGTCGCCATCATCATCATCATCATCCTTGTCTTGTCCTCCTTGCCTGCTTTGGCAGGCCCTCCTTTTCTCTATATATTTTTAAAAAACTTGCTCAACTGGGTATTTAAGTCTCCACTAGCAGTGAACCTTCCCAGATATGGTGAGTCCTAATTTCATTTTATAGTTTCCAAGTATTCTCAGGGCATCTGAAAATAACTCTCTTATCATTTGCCCTCATCCCTTTCTGCCCGCCCCCAAAGGATTTTTCCTCCAATTTTTCCCCCAGCACCATCAGAGCCTGTATGCAAATGAGCCTTCTTCTCAATGGCTCCTTTTAGTTTCAGTTTTGTCTCATGAAGGGGATGGGCTAGAATACTGAGGAAAGGGCTGGGATGGAGCTACCTGGGACAACAGATCTTGCATGCAGCATGCCCTTCTCAAAACTGCCCCTGTAAGTTTTAAAAGATTACCTTCTTCCCTCCATGAAAGTAAAAACAAAAATATTTTGTGTGCTTTGTGGGATGCTTCAGTTCCAGAAGCAACCTTGTAGCGACTTCCTGTATGAAGAGGGGGAGTTGGCAGAAATCCTCCCCCACCTTGAGCATTACATGAGCAAAGGGAAAGCTCATATAAGAGGAGATTACTGTTGATTTTTCCTTGTGGAAGCAATCCCCCATGACACATCTCATTCTATTCCTGGCATTCCTCTGGAGTGGCGGGGTGGGTGGGTGGGTGGGAGGGAGCAGAGGCCAAACTGCAAAGAGGCCAAACTGCAAGGAGAAAAAAAAAAGCAAATACCTTTTGTACAGACTTTCTACATTCAAAGTGAACTGAGATAGTTTGCAGAAAGCTTGGATTCAACCCTCTGAATTTATATATAAGGTGGTTGCTATAATAAACATAATATAATAAAGCAAATATAATAAACATAATATAATAAAGCAAATGGTGCATTCTCAGGCCAGAAGGGTTCAGGAAGCAAATAGGTCCTGCACCTGGGAATGTCCCTTTCATCACTGACATGGGGTCCTGTGCCACAGGAACACTTCTGCCACAGCTGTGCTAGTGGCCAGGTGTCACACTGCCACGTGGCTCCCTGTTATGGTTCAGCCTTGTCTAGGTGGGGATCACTGGGAGGAAGACTCAGATGGAGAGGAGGGGACAGTTTTGGTTCCAGATCCACAGAAACAGCCTGTAAATGCAGAGTCTGACCAGTCATTAGTCCCTGTAGGACCAGATCCAGATACTCAGGCAGAGCATGCAGGCGGGGATCCACAGCCAGGTCCAAGCTCTGAGATTCCCCAGCCAGGGTCTAGCTCTGAGACTCTTTATTCTCTTCACAATTAGCCAGAAGGGGCCCTGCCAGCCCTGCCCTCCTGCCCCCTTGTCTCCAGAGCCCCAGGAGCAATGCAGGAGGAGACTGCATGCAGAGGAGATGCAGTAGCAGGTTAGCAGCCATGGGGCAAGCTGACTTAGATGCTAAGTGCTTTCAGTAGCCAGACTAAAGTAACCCAGCTGCAAGAGGTTATTGCACTAGGAAATGGGAGGCTGGCTATAAAAGAGAGGTTGCAGCTGAGCTATCTTGTGCCAATAACGTGTTCCAGTTTGTGGGTCACTGACTCTGTTCCTTGTGTATTCATTAAACAACTACACCTGTTGAATCACTATGTCCTGATTGTCTGTTGGTTCTTGAGGGCTGGTCTATGACACTCCCAAATACAGGTGTAAGTGCCCCTGCTGGTGCTAGGGTCATACCAGTGGTTTCAGTCCCCCCACCCACCCCTCAGGATTGCACTGTAAGTGATTTCTAAGTTCTTTTCAGCTTCCTCAGTCCAATTAACACCGTTGGAATATGTACAGGCAACTAAAGGATAGAATTGCCAACTATCCTTTCTATCTGTCACATTTTATATTAACCATGCCTCCCATAAGAACATAAGAGCAAGCCAGCTGGATCAGACCAGAGTCCATCTAGTCCAGCTCTTGGCTACTTGCAGTGGCCCACCAGGTGCCTTTGGGAGCTCACATGCAGGATGTGAAAGCAATGGCTTTCTGCTGCTGCTGCTCCCGATCACCTGGTCTGTTAAGGAATTTGCAATCAGAGATCAAGGAGGATCAAGATTGGTAGCCATAGATTGACTTCTCCTCCATAACTCTGTCCAAGCCCTTTTTAAAGCTAGCCAGATTAGTGGCCATCACCACCTCCTGTGGCAGCATATTCCAAACACCAATCACACGTTGCGTGAAAAAATGTTCTCTTTTATTAGTCCTTATTCTTCCCCCCAGCATTTTCAATGTATGCCCCCTGATTCTAGTATTGTGAGAAAGAGAGAAAAATTTATCTCTGTCAACATTTTCTACCCCATGCATAATTTTATAGACTTCAATCATATCCCCCCTCAGACGTCTCCTCTCCAAACTAAAGAGTCCCAAATGCTGCTGCCTCTCCTCATAAGGAAGGTGCTCCAATCCCTCAATCATCTTCGTTGCCCTTTTCTGCCCTTTTTCTATCTCTTCAATATCCTTTTTGAGATGTGGCGACCAGAACTGAACACAGTACTCCAAGTGCGGTCGCACCACTGGTTTATATAAGGGCATGACAATCTTTGCAGTTTTATTCTCAATTCCTTTCCTAATGATCCCCAGCATAGAGTTTGCCTTTTTCACAGCTGCCATGCACTGAGTTGACATTCCCATGGAACTATCAACTAAGATGCCCAAATCCCTTTCCTGGTCTGTCACTGATAGCACTGACCCCTGTAGTGTGTATGTGAAGTTTGGATTTTTTGCCCCATGTGCATCACTTTACATTTTGCTACATTGAACTGCATTTGCCATTTCTTAGCCCACTCACCTAATTGATCAAGGTCCGCTTGGAGCTCTTCGCAATCCTTTGTGGTTCTCACCACCCTACATAATTTGGTATCATCCGCAAACTTGACCACCACGCTACCCACCCCTACTTCCAGGTCATTTATGAATAGGTTAAAGAGCACTGGTCCCAAAACGGATCCTTGGGGGGCACCACTCCTTACATCTCTCCATTGTGAGAATTTCCCATTTACAACCACCCTTTGCTTCCTGTTTCTCAACCAGTTTTTAATCCATAGGAGGACTTCCCCCCTTATTCCTTCATTGCTGAGTTTTCTCAATAGTCTTTGGTGGGGAACTTTGTCAAAAGCCTTTTGGATATCCAAGTAGACAATGTCCACTGGTTCCCCCTTATCCACATGCCTGTTTACACCCTCGAAGAACTCTAGTAAGTTTGTAAGACATTGGTTCCTCTGCAAAAGCCATGCTGACTCTTCCTCAGCAGGTCTTGCTTTTCTACATGTTTTATAATTTTATCTTTAATGATAGATTCTACTAATTTACCAGGAACAGATGTCAAACTGACTGGCCTGTAATTTCCTGGGTCCCCCCTAGATCCTTTCTTAAAGATTGGTGTGACATTGGCCATCTTCCAGTCTTCAGGGATGGAGGCTGCCAAGGGGCAGCATAGTATATGTGGTTCATGGCACTTCCTCTTTATCTTCAAAATAGTTCCAAGATGCAGGTCAGACTGCTACTCAACACCAACCAGTGAGCTGCACTGCTCATTGGACATTTGAACCCAGGTCTCACTAGTTCTAGTTTGTCACTATACAGCACTAGATTTCTGACTGTGAACCACAAACATCTGAAGAGGAAACCAAAAACATTGGGGGGAAAAAGA